>NC_090669.1:2100498-2450790 GCF_013368605.1 Nyctibius grandis
CTTGGGAGGGGCATCACCTGCAGGCAGGATGGACCCTGTGGAAGCAGCATCGCCTGCCCCAAATCTGCCAGGTGACACAGCTCGTCTCAGCAGGCAAAGTCCCATCCCCCAGGAGAGTGGACCCAGAGAGCATGGCATGGGTCTGCCTCTGGCTTGGGGATGTCACCTGCATCCCCTGCCCATCCTGGGGTACGCCAGCACCCTGGCCCACGTCAGGCTCCATGTTAGGGTCCTCCAAGTTCCAACTCACCACAGTGACAGCATCGTTCAGGAGGGACTCGCCAAACACGATGATGAAGAGGGTCTCATTTACATGGACCTCTTCGAAGACGGCCAGCACTGCCACGGGGTCCACAGCCGAGATAAGGCTGCCGAAGAGCAGGAAATCCATCAGTCCAGCTTCGACGCCCGGATCTGCTAGGACAGAAGGACCAAGCTCACGCAGACCATCTGCCCCAGAGTCCCTCTCACCAGGCTGAAACAAGCCCACCCCACATCTGCTCACAGTGACTTGGCTGCAGCATCCCAACTTGGAGTGGTCTTGGACCTCCAGGAGGTAGACTCATAGAATCACAGAACCGTTCTGGTTGGAAAGGACCTTTAAGATCATCAGGTCCACCCGTTAACCCAGCACTGCCAAGGCCACCACTAACCCATGGCCCTCAGCACCACATCTACACGGCTTTTACATCCCCGCAGGGATGGGGACTCCACCACTGCCCTGGGCAGCCTGTGCCAGTGCTTGACAACCCTTTCCATGAAGAAATTGTCCCTGATCTCCAACCTAAACCTCCCCTGGCACAACTTGAGGCTGTTTCCTCTCGTCCTGTCGCTTGTTACCTGGGAGAAGAGACCGACCCCCCCTCGCTACACCCTCCTTTCAGGCGGTTGTAGAGAGCGAGAAGTTCTCCCCTCAGCCTCCTTTTCTCCAGGCTAAACACCCCCAGGTCCCTCAGCCGCTCCCCATCACACTTGTGCTCCAGACCCTTCACCAGCTCCGTTGCCCTTCTCTGCACTTGCTCCAGCACCTCAAGGTCTTTCTTGTAGTGAGGGGCCCAAAACTGCACCCAGGATTCGAGGTGCGGCCTCACCAGTGCCAAGTACAGGGGGATGATCCCTGCCCTAGTCCTGCTGGCCACACTAGTGCTGATACAAGCCAGGAGGCTGGTGGCCTCCTTGGCCACCTGGGCACACTGCTGGCTCATATTCAGCCGGCCATCGACCAACACCCCAAGACCAAGTGGGGCTCAGCACATCCTTGCTGCAGCATGAAGGGAGCAGGGCTTGGACATCCCCGCTGGCACCCAGGTGCATCGCTGCCCCTCCGGAGGGTAGCAGCCCCACCTCAGGTCCAGGCATCAAGCAGTTCCTTGGTGCTCAGGAGAGCTCAAAACATGGCCCAGGCCAGCCAGGGCCAGCAGCTCCAGCCGAGGACAAGGAACACGGCAGGCAGCCAGCAAAGCTAGCCAAGGTCGGCGACAAAAATAGCAAAGACATGAGTCAGCCCTGTGCGGAGCAGGGCTCGTTTGTCCTGCACGCCTGACGGCCCTGCCAGAGCACCGTTCCCAGGACGCCAGCACCCTGCTCCTGCTATACCTCCTGGGAACCCACAGCAGGGCTGGGCAGCGGGCTCTGAACTCGAGGGTGCTTTGCACCCTCCAACCCATCTTTTGGGGATGTGGTCCAAGCTGGGCAACCCTGTGCACCCACCCATGAGCCCGGCGCGGTGCAGCCCCCAGAGCGCAGCGCCGGTGGTGAAGGAGTTCCAGAGCGTGCCCACCACGGCGTAGGTGAGGATGGCGCCGATGTTGTCGAAGAACAGCCGGCTGGGCATGAAGTAGCCCGAGTCCAGGACGATGGGGGGCAGAAGGAAGAGGAAGAACATGTTGGGCTCCAGCTGGTACTCGGCTTTCTTCGCCACGGCCAAAACGATGCCCCCCAGGCCCAGCCCCAGCAGGATGAGGAGGCAGCTCTCCGGGACGATGGACGTCACCTTCCTTGACAGGTGGAAAACTAGAAGGAAAGGAAGAATGAGAGCATCAGCCAAACGGGCACGTGGACAGAGCATCCCAGAGCCACAAGCCTCACGGAAGGGTTGGCTGATGCGTGACGGACCCCGGCATGGGCAAGAGAGCACCTAAGGCTGCTTTGTGGCCATGTGTGCACAGAAGACCTTCCAGCTAGCTCCCAGGTCAGCATTTCAGGTCCCCAGCTCTTTGGGATGTCCCTCTCCTCCCCAGCCACTGCCTCATAAGCCAAGCAGCCAGGCATTTTGCTTTTCTTGGCCTCTGGTACCTGCACTTGAAGGATAAAAGCAGCCAGCGAGCACGTTCACAGTGTCACAAGCAACGCTGTCTGGTTCACCAGGACACGTTACCCCACCCAGAGACGAGGTGACCTTGTTTGCAGCCGTCTGAGCAGCACGCAAACCGCTGCAGCGCAGGCACCGGCGAACCCACCTGCATGCAAAACCCACGCGCACGGGAGCTGCAGGTTGAGGGATGCTTTGAATCATCCGTTTATTCCATGCGAGGTTTGGACCAAACCTTAAGCTGCCGTGGAACAGGGTATGTTTTTTAAAGCAAGCAGAGCATGGCCTGGTACTCATCCATCAGCGACGTGGCAACGAGCCTGCGGCTCAGGCACAAGCCAGCGGGATGTCACGCCAGCCAGCGCAGGGGACTCGCCTTGTCCCCAAGGGCAGGGTGGCCTGTGTAATCCCAAATCGTTCCAGGCAGCCCCCATCCCTGTGGATTTCTCCTCCCTAGCACAGGGTGCTCTATTTTTGCTCCCCCAAAGCACAGCGCTTGGGGAAAGGCTGTCGAGGGTCACAGCAGTTTCGTCCCCCCTCATCGTTCTGCCATCACTCGTGACACCCAGCCCAGCTCTTGTACCATGACTTGGCCATCAGATGAAGAAACCTTCTCCTGGGGAGTAGATTCCTCCAAGCACTTCCAGAGCCACCTCTGTCCTTGAGCACCCAGCAGGTACAAGGGACATCAGAGCAGCCTCTGAGCCGTCACTTGGCTGCAAGCCCAGCCCTGCTGCCAACCCAAAACCCAGTCCCTAAAGCCCTTTGGCTGGATTAAAGGTGCCCCTTGCTTGTGCCAAGTCATCCCACCAGAAGGAAAGCTCTGCTGTGGTCGCACACAGACCTGAGGAACCCCCATGGAGACACCATAAGGTCTGCCTAGCCCAGAGACCTGTCTCCAGTGGCATAGACCTGGAGAGAAGCCCCAGAAGAGACAGTGCTTCATCAGGTTTCCATATCTCCATGCCCTTGTCATCCTCCTCTGAACCCGTCCCAGTCCTGCTCTATCCTTTCTGGGACAGGTCCCAGTGTCCCTGAGCTGCAGACACCCTGGGCACTGTGGTCATGGCATCCTGATGTTCTTCCTTTCTCCTTTCCTAACACCTCTTAGTTGACTTGCTTTCCTCCACCGCAGCTGAGCACTGAATTACAGGAGATAACTCAATGCCAAAGACCTGGTTCCTAACCAGAGACAACATCTGGGAGCCCACCACTGAGAGTGCAGGCTGAGGGCTGCTTTTCCTCTCGTTGAGACCTTCACAACGACGTGTGCTGCTCCTCGGCATGGTAAGGATGCCCGTGCCATCCTGGTGAGCCCCGGCACCGCTCCCCTGCCATAACGCGCTGGGAACGCTGCCGCAGGCAGCAAGGGCAGGGTGGCGAGCGCAGAGATGGCGTGATCTGCAGCTCCATCACCCACCACCCCAAGGGCAAAGAGCCCCAGAGCACCCAGGGCCAAGCCTCTGCCACAGCTCTGCAGCCAAGCATCCCGGCCGCAGAGCCCGGGGCATCAACCCTCACCCTCAGCCGCCTCCGCTCGCTGCCATTCAGCCGCGGAGACTGGATGCTACAGCCCTCCAAGCAAACCCACGGCCCGGAGAAGGGCTGGCTGAGCTCCAGCCCAGCCGAATTCCTGCTAAATGACCGCACGAGCCGCGGCAGAGCCCTGCTCGCCCCATGCAAGCCCGGCGAAGGCAGCGCCGGTGGGCGAACAGCAGGCTGCGAACCCGCTTCCCGCCCACGGGAACACAGCTCTGAAGTTTTCAAGAAGGGAACGAGGCATCCAGCTCCTTTCTGCATGCTCGGGAGCGTTGCCAAGATCCCCGCTCCGACAACCCATCTGCACTGCCCGTGCTGCGGAGATACGGCCTGGCTGGCTGGGGCGAGCCAGGAGAGCCCGCAGAGATGCCATGGGGACGTGGGGACGTGGCTCCTGGCTGTCATCCATTGCTCTTTCCCCCCGAGCCAAAAACTTGGGCAAAGAAGGGAGCAGCATCAATGGGAAAGACCCTGCTTGTCCCCAAAATCGCCTGGCTGAGGGGGGAGGCTGCCACCCTCCCGAGCAAATGACAGCACACGAGTTCCCCTCGCGGAACGAGCTCTAATTTTACAGGCGCTAGTCAAGAATTTCACCATTAAATGTTCCCACAGCAACGGTAACTCAGCCACATGTGAATTAACTTCAGAGTCATAATCCCCACTCAGGCATCCGTAATACAGGAGTTGCCATCAGGAGGATTCGGGGCCAAAACCTGCCCCACTCCTCCGGTGCTCGGGAAACGGCGAGACACCTACACCGAGACACGAGCAGCCGGGGACAGAGGTGGTGCAACCCATGGGGATGCTGATGGGTGGAAGAACATCTGTCTGCTGGCAAACCCCTGCCCACGGGGCAGCCGGGGGTGAGGAGCAGGTTTGGGGCAATGCTCCTTACTGGTCCTTAGTGTCCCTCTTCCCCACGTCCCGTTCGAGCAGGTCTGTGCTCTGCCCACGGACGGAAAAGGCAGCAAAGCCCGGACGATGCCTCGCTGGGCAGGAAGGCAACACCCAAGAGCAGTTTTTCCCCGCCCTGGGTGTTTGCTGGCTCAGGGCACCCCGGCATCATGACCGCCTCTGAGAACAGAGCCCGCAGTGTCATTTCCCCATGGCCCGGGCGCGGGGGACGCTTCCTCCCCTGCAGTCACAGGGCTGTGAGCTGGCAGCCCAGCGCCGCAACCGCAACGGCTCCTCTGCACCAGCCTACACCCGGTGTCCGCGGCTGCCACAGCCCGTGCTGCCCCCTCCATTGGGCTCCCGTGCACCCTGGGGACCGTGCATGTGTAGGGTCAAGTGCCACCTCCAGGGACACCCCTGCCAGGGTGCTGCCCACAGCCTTGGGGATGTCACCCCTTGCTCCGGGCTCTGAGTATCCATCAGACCCATCGGATGCGCTGCCCAGAGGTACCCACCGTCAGGGTTGTGCCTCCCAGATGGAGAGGGAGGGTGGCCATCAGCTTGCCTCAGACCTGGAGGAGCGTGGCAGGGCTGGGGGCTTGGGAATGACCCCAGGTCAGGGCCCGCCGCAACCACCGGCACTGCCGGGGCAAAGGGGAGCGCGTGAAGGGAAACCCACGCAGGGAGCAGCTCCGGGGAGAGGTTTGAGAGAAGACAAGCAAAGCCAGGGAAAGGAACCATCTCTCTGATCTTCTGCAGGTGGGAGGGACGCGCTCAGCAGCTGGAGGTGGCACAGCTGCAGGCAGAGGGGGGTAGTTTTAAGCCCACGACGCCCGTTAATTCGTTCCTCGCGATGCTTTAGCTGTCTCTTGCGAGAAGGCCAAGGAAGGAGAGGAGCGCGAGGACCACGGCAGCGGTTTCGAGGATGCTTGGGACCGGCAGAGGCCAGCTGGTGCCACAGCTGTAGCTGTCCCCTGGGTAGCAGGACCTGCTGCTGGTCCCTGGCTGCTCCCAGACTCCCCTAACTCCAAACCCACATTTCTTGAGCCCGCTCCAAACTAAGAGGGTGCCCGCGCCCCTGCCACGGGGGCTGTGCCCAAAGCGGGGCCCCCGAGGAGGAAACCTGCCTCAAGGTCACGGTCTCAGTCCCTGGGCCCAGCACAGCAGGCAGGGACACCACAGGGGACCAGCCCCTGGGGGCCCTGCTCAGCAGGTGTCCCCTCCCCAGCCCCCGGGGTGCTCGAGGGGGCTCACACACAGCCTCCCCTGGCTGCGACGCCCTGTGCTGGGCGGCACGAGAGCCTGAGGCCACGCAGACCTGGAGTGACCCACCGGAGGGGACCACAGGCACGACCCGTCCCCACAAGACACATCTTGCCCAACACTGGCACCACCGAGCCCTTCCTGGGGCTGGGGGGGGATCAAACGGCTTCCAGCCCTGCCAGTGGCACGCGCTGTGCCACCCTCCGGGACGTGGGACATCCTTTTGGGCATCTCTCCTCTTCACCCCTGCCCCCTCCCTCCTCTGCGCCCACCCGGCCACCCCTCGTGGGGACAACACGACCGAGCCCCCGCATTGTCCCCTGCGCTGTCCCCTGCCCTCCTCACCGCTCGCCACCCCTGGGATGGGGATGGAGGACGTGGCGCGGGATCGTGCCAGGCCACCGCAGCCCGGCTGAGCACGGTGACCAGCCGGGCTCAGGCCACCTGTCCCCTTGACCCGTGTCCTGGTGTGCGGTGACACCCCTCGCCCCCATACCCCCCCACCCCGTCCCACGCCCCCCGGGGATGCCGCATCCCACCCTGGTGCCCCGGGGGACCGGGGGACCGGAGCGGGGGGGTGACACTCACCGATCTTGGCCAGGCTGGCCACCAGGATCCAGGCGGCCACCAGGCAGGGCCCCTGCACCTCCCGCCACTGCCACCGCAGCAGCTCGGCCCCCTCCGGGCCGGCGGGGCCGGGGGAGGCCGCCGGGGGCTGCATGGCCCCGCGCCGCTCCCCGCTGCTCCGCCGCGCGCCCGGCCCCCGCCCGCGTCACGCGCACGTGGGGCCGCACCGGGCCGGCCCCCCGCACGCCACGGGCTCCGCCCGCCGCGGCCCGCCCCGCCCGGGGACCCGCCCCGGCCCCCTCGGTACTGACCCGGCCCCCCTCGGTACAGCCCCGGCTCCTCCCGGTACTGCCCCGGCCCCCCCCGGTGCTGACCCAGCCCCCCTCGGTACTGCCCCGGCACCCCCGGTACTGCCCCGGCCCCCCCCCCCGGTGCTGACCCGGCCCCCCCGGTACTGGCCCGGGGCCCGGCACCGCCCTGCTCACCGCCTGCATCCCCCTCCACCCCAGCTCGCCTGCACCGTCCAGATGCCCCCCTGCCCTCCGTCCCTCTACCCCTGTCCCGGTCCCTCCTGCTTCCCTCCGGTGCCCCTCCTCCTGCTCTGGTCCCCCCCCTGCCCCACACCAGTCCCCCTGCCCCTGTTCCGGTCCTCCCTGCAACTGCCCCGGTGACACCTGCATCATCCTGGTGCCCCTGCCCCATGCCAGTCCCCTGGCTCCAGCCCGGTGCCCCCTGCGTCACCCTGCTCCCCTGTGCCCTCCCCCGGTGCCCCTGCTCTGCCCAAGGCCCCTCACCCTGGCTCACTCCTCCTGCACCCCCCACGTTCCCAATCTCCCCACCCAATCCTCCTCCCAGCCCAGCCCAGCCCCTTCTGCTGCCCCCGAGACCACCCATCCCTGCCCTGGCCGCTGCCTGAGCACCAGCCTGGGAGCACCCCAGGGGTGCCCCCATGGTTGCTGGGTCCCCCTCACCTCCCCAGCCCCTCTCAGACACCCCTAAAAGCTCCCACTTGCCCACCGCCCCTGGGCCATCCCCCTGCCCCAGGACGTGCCCCATCCCATCCCTGTGGCTCCCAGATCCAGCGCCCCGTGTCCCAGGCGGGCAGCGAGGGCTGCCCGGGCAGCCCAGGGAGCGGGGATGCCACCTGGCAGGGGGCAAGAAGGGACACTGACAGAGTCCTTCATGGAGAGCCAGCCCTGGGCTGTGTCCGTGTGTCCACGGCTCCATCGCCTCGGGCCACCGCCACGGCCAAAAAGGAGGTAAAATCTCCTTTGCAAAAGCTCGGCCTTGCTGGGCTGCGCTCAGTTGAGTCCAAGCGCCATGAGACCCTCCCGTGTCCCCAGTCCCATCCCCGGTGCAGCCGTGGGCACCTCTGGGGCCTCCTGGGGGTCCCGGCTCTCCTGTGCAGGCTCCTTTCCAAGCCCACCATAGCCGTGGCAGCGAACACGACATGATCCATCTCGGACACCCCCGTTAGCATCAGCCCCTCGGGTACGTGACGCCCCCGTTAGCATCAACCCCTCGATACGTGACGTCCCCGTTAGCATCAACCCCTCGGGTACGTGACGCCCCCGTTAGCATCAACCCCTCGATACGTGACGCCCCCGTTAGCATCAACCCCTCGATACGTGACGCCCCCGTTAGCGTCACCCCCCGCCTCGGAGGCTGCCCCGCTGCTGGGGGGGTACCGCTGCACCCCTGGCTCCGGGCAGCCCGGGGCAGGGCACCTCATCCCTCCACCGCTTCCCCCCGCTGCCTCGGAACGGGGAGTTTCGGCCCAGCCGCCCACCCGTGCTGCCGTTCACCGGGAGCGAGCAGCCCCACCCGGTACCCCGGAGTCCCCCGGAGCCCCCCGGAGCTTGAGGCATCGCTGAGGCTGGAGCATCGCGTCGGAGCATCCCTCCGGGGCGGGCGGGCAGCCCCCCCTGCCCCGCCGGGATGCCCGCGGGAGGGCGCGCCGGGCACCCACCGGCCGCGACAGGGGCGGGGCGGGGCCGTGCTGGGGGCGTGGCCTCGGTGCCCCGCCCACCCCGGCGGAGCGGCGCGGCGGTGGCGGTGGCGGCGGCGGCGGCGGCGGGGCCATGGCGGAGGCGGCGGTGCCGTGTCGGCTGCAGTACCTGGAGGATGCGGATCCCTTCGGCTGCGGCAGCTTCCCGGAGCCGCGGCGAGCCCCGGTTTACGCCGTGGAGGAGGCGCTGGCCCTGGGGGCGCAGCTGCCCGCCCTGCACCGCCTGCTCGGGGCTCCGCTGCCGGTGAGGGGGAGCCGAGGGCGGGCGGGGAAGGCACCGGGTGGAGTTGGGGTGGGGGGGACGCTGTCGGCTGGAGGGAGCGGGGAGGCGAGGGCCCGGGCGGTGTGTCCCCGCCGGAGCCCGGGCAGCGCTCCCGGGCTGAGTCACGGCCGGAATCCGTGAGCCCCAGCGGGAGATGCCGGTTCTCGGCCGGCCCCGGATGAGTCGGCGGGGAGGAAGAGGATGTGCTTGCTCAGAGCAGGCAGGAACCCGGGCAGGGGGAAGCAGGAGGAGGGCGGGCGTCCATCCCCGTGTCGTCGGGGCTGAGCCGCACAGCACACTCCCACCCCGGCATCTCCCTTCCCCACCGGCTACCGGGAGCTGAGCTGAGCCTCGACGGGAGCCCACCGACTCCCTAACGCCGGGGACCCGGCCAGCGTCCCCGCTCCCTGCAGCACGTGGGCCTTGGGGAGGTGACGGTGGAGCCGGAGGGCCACCAGCCCCTCGCCCCTCCGGTTCGGCGACAGCTTCGCTGCCGGAGAGCGGCACGGAAATTCGTGCTGAGCCGTTTCCTCCGGCCGGGAGGAAGGCAGGAGGCTGGGGGTGACGCGAGGTGCCGTGTCTTGGTCTCGCTTGTGTGTCCTCAGGCCTGATCCAGGCTGGGGAGCGGAGGAGACGGGGGGACCCTCCCTCCTGGGTATCTTCTGCTGGCGTGACGCTCTCCGAGCATCCTTTACAGGACGGAGACGCGCTTGTTTTCCTCCTTACGAACACACGTGTGGGGTGCGGGACGCAGCAGAGCTTTGGTGATGGCTGAGCATCTCCAGCCTGCAGGAGTGCGGGGAACCGGGCAGACTGGGGGAGCTGGGAGCAGGGAATCGCTGCGAGACCTTTGCCTGCACCAAAAAACCCTCCCTTTTATTCCCCTTTTCATTTTTCTTGGAGCGAAGCAGCGGCATCTTATGTCGTCGCCGTCATGGGATTTTTAGGCGGTGACTAAACGGAGTTTGTTTGGGAACACACAGCCCCTGAGACATGACGAATGGAGCAAACTCAAATTTCAGCCGTGTGCTCTCGTCCCCGGGCAGGAGCTGGCTGTAACGGGATCGCCAGCCCCGGGGTGCTGCCGTGGTGGCATGGGGGGCTGGAGGTGGCATCCCCAAGAGCAGGAGCATTGCAAGGAGGTCCCGTGCCTGGCACAGGTGTGTTAATCCTGGGCGTTCAGGCTCTGTTCCCTGCCTAAGCCAAGCTCCAAGGTGGTTTTCTTCTGTAGTTTCCCTGCATCACCCCATGGCAAAATCATGGGCAAGCAGCTAGGACCCTGCTCTGGGCTTATCAGCCAGATTCCTGGTTTGTAGAGGTTATATAGGTTAAACCACGCTGCCTCTGTTATGTGGAGCTCGATCCCAGCTGAGATGCTGGCTGGGGTTTGCACGAGCTGGTGTCTCCATCGGGAGCCTCCTGCAGCGGGATTTACACCCTGCAGAGCGGGGTCGGTCTCCTAAACCACCCAGTTCGGTCCAAATTCAGAGCTGGCACCCCGGAGCCACACAGCCATCGTTACCCTGGCCCGACCAGCCGAAACCTCCCTCGGTGCCCTTTGTGCCAGGCAGCCGCTCAGCTCCATTACTCGCCACCCTAAAATTAGTAAATGAACAGTCGGATTTTTCCCAAGGAACTAGCTGTAAAAAAATCCAGCTGGAGATACCCGGTGCCAGGCTTGTCCTGCTGGGCAGCGTGCCCGGAGCTGCAAGGCACCGGGAGGAGGATGCAGCAGCCAGGAGGGAGCTGGGCTGGGGGTCCCCGTGTTGTGGGATCGAACCGCAGGCACCCAGGGGATGTGCTGCCGTGGGGGACCAGCCGGGTCCTGCCCTCCCTGACACAGCAAAGCTGCTCCCTGAGCTGGGAACAGCCAAGAGACGATGAGCAGGAGGCTTCTTGTGCTGGCATCGCTGCCTCGAACAGCATGTCCTGCCCCGTGACCCCCCTCGGCGCTTCCTCTCCCCGAGCGCGACCCGCCGCTGATGACTTTTTCATGCTCTCCGGAAAGCGTGTTTGTGCTCCAAAATACCTTCCCGCTTTGTTTGCTGCCGCCGCATTGTTCGGCTCCAGGCCGATACTATCTCCTCCTGCTTTCCAGCATTTTTCTGGTACCCTTGGGTGATGCTCGCGCTGGGCGTGGGGGTTTCCTCCCTCGGAAACCTGGGGAAGAGCACACAGCTCGCCGGCTTCGGTGCTGCAAACTCATCCTTCCACCCGCTGCAAGCTCTCAGGCTTCATAGAGAGCTGCTGGGGACACCATGATGCCCCAAGCCCTGTCCCACCAGCTCTGCTTGTCCTCCGGTTCCTAACCGGCTCGGTGGGGGCTTCGCCGAGGGTCTTTGCCCCTCTTAACCTCTGGCAGGCACAAAAGCGATGAGACGGGGTCATCGACTGTCTGCTTCGTGCTGAATGTTGGTGCTCAGCAGCCTCCAGCACAGTCCTTGCATGGGTCCTGGGACACGAGCTGTGGCCAGGCGTTCGTGCCGTGGCTTTGCCGGGACACCGACAGCTCGCCAGGACCAGGGTCCTCCCGCTGCTGCTGAGAAACGAGGGATCCATGAGTGAGCCACGAGCGTGGCAGGAGGAGCTTCGAGAAGGATGCAAGCGAGCGCACGGTTCTGGGCCAGCTCTGGGTCACCTCCAGACATCCCTCCTGGCCTGGGTGTTTATTTTATCCCCCCTCCGTGACAAGGTGATGGCAGCGCTCCCGTCCACATGCTGCCATCCGTCAGGCAGGAGCGGGCAGGAGGCAGCCACCATCGATCCTTGAGCTCGAGGGCCGCCTCCGTTGGAGCAAATAATATGTTTTTTTCTGTAATTTCCCCCTAGCCTTCCTAGAAGAGACGCAGCGACGTTGGGAAGTTGTGGTTGCTGCAAAAAAAAAAAGTGTTATAAAGGGGAAAAAGTGTTTCCTCTGCTGGCAGATAAAGAGGATATTCACTGCCCGGCCTCGGAGCGTCCTCCCGCGTGGGGATACGGTGATAGGGGTGAGCAGGAAGATGTGATGCCATGGTGGGTGACGTGAGTTCGGCCGTGGGTGGAGGATGTCTCCGTCTCGGAGGTGGAGATGGCTCCATCACACCCCCATCGTTTGAGGGGGACAGTCCCTCTTTGGGGGGGAGCCACCTTTCTGTGGGGACTCGTTTACCTGGCACATGTGTCCTTGCTGAGCTTCGAAGCCAACCGCAGCTGCTGGGAGTTGGTAGGACCAGGGAGATCCGTGTGTTCCCCCCTTCCCCATGTCTCAGGTTGGAGGCAGCAGGGTGGATGGAGGACATCGGTGCTGCTGCGGCGTGGCCGGGGCTCGCGGGAGCCGCGGGCTGGAGGTGTGAGCGTGGGACGCTCTCCTCCTCCCCCAGCTCCTCTCTGCCTGCGTGTCCCCGTGACCCCCGAAGCCCGTCTTGTTTTAAAATGCTTGGACAGGCAGGAGATGGATGGACCAAAGCTGGGCTGTGCCGGGAGCTGGCGGTGCCCTGTGACCCCAACGTGCTGTCCCCATCAGCGTGGCCCCGAGGTCCCGGCTCAGATCCTGCACAGTTCCAAACCTCACCCGAGGGCGCGGGAGTAACCCCGGCCCCGGGGCAGCCGGTGCTCCCTGGCGCGGAAATGCTGCCCCAGGATTTTTGGCAGGGCAGCGGGAGCCTGCGAGAGCCCATCTCCGTCCCCGGGGGCCGGTGCTTGCCAGGGGGGTCGCAGCCAGCGCTCGGCGCATCCCTCATGGGGAGCACGGCCAAGCTCGCGTGGGAAACGCGCGGGGTCGAGTCCCAGGGGCTTGGCCTCCCCCCGCCAGCTGGGCCATGTCACCCGCCCCGGTAGGAGCTGGGGATGTTAACTCTGGCTTGCCGGGGCTCTGGCAGCCCAGAGAAGGCAAAGCTTTTGTGCTGGAGCTCTGAGTTGCTCTTTGCGGTGTTTGAGTTCCCAGGAGGATGCAGGAGAGGTCTTCCATGCCCAGGAGGATGTAGGGATGCCTGAGGGGATGCCCAGGAGGTTGTGAGGATGCCCACGAGGATGCAGGAGGGTTCTCTTGTGCCCAGGAGGATGTGGGAATGCCTGAGGGGATGCCCAGGAGGGGTCTCCCATGCCCAGGAGGATGCAGGGATGCCTGGGAGGATGCCCGGGAGGATGCCCAGGAGGATGTGAGGGTGCCAGGGAGGATGCAGGAGAGTTCTCTTTTGCCCAGGAGGATGCGGGGATGCCTGAGAGGATGCCCAGGAGGATGCGGGGATGCCTGAGAGGATGCCCAGGAGGATGCGGGGATGCCTGAGAGGATGCCCAGGAGGATGTGGGGATGCCTGAGGGGATGCCCAGGAGGATGTGGGGATGCCTGAGGGGATGCCCAGGAGGTTGTGGGGATTCCAAGAGGATGCAGGAGAGGTCTCTTGTGCCAAGAAGGATGCAGGAATGCCTGAGGGGTTGCAGGAGGGGTATCCTCTGCCCAGAAGAATGCCCAGGAGGATGCAGGGATGCCTGAGGGGATGCAGGAGGGGTATCCCCTGCCCAGGAGGATGCAGGGACGCCTGGGACGATGCCCAGGAGGTTGTGGGGATGCCCAGGAGGATGCAGGGATGCCTGAGGGGTTGCAGGAGGGGTCTCCCATGCCCAGGAGGGTGCAGGGATGCCCAGAGATCCCTTTCCCCGTGCAGGAATCGAAGCTTTCCCCAGCGAGCAAACCCCGCGTGGGCTCAGCGCAGGCGATCCCCGCCGCAGAGGCAGTGCTGGCAGCCAGGAGCTCTTGCCCGGGGCCAGCAGCCTGTGTTTGGTGCACGTTGCCACGGGCGGCTGGCGGGGCCAGCGGCCGCGGGAGGTGGAGCGGGACGCTAACAACATAACAACCGCGTCCAGCCCGACGGCAGCGCCCTGCCAAATCGCCCCTGATCCCGAGGCTGAGTCAGAGCCAGTAATGATTTGGGTGGCAGGGGTGCTGGCGAGGCCAGGCACTGCCCTCCCTCTGCCCTCACCCATGCCTGGAGGGCAAAGAGCTCCATCCCACGGGGAACTCGCCCCGGAGCCTTGTGTGGGTGCTGCTGGCTCAGGGGTGCTGTGTCTGGGTGCCATGCCCGCTGGCTGGCGTGCACCCTGGGTGCTGTACGTGGGCTCTCAGGGGAGGTGCCTTCGCCCCAGCCTTGCCTCGGGCTGGGCTTTGCCCCGTCCCGCTGGAAGATGCCACGTGGCTGAGCCGGAGGCTGCGGCAGCCGCGGGACATCCCCGTGGGGTTTGGGGTGTCCCTGGGTGGGCCGGGTGCCTTGGCAGCTCCCGCAGAGCCGGTGCCCGCGGGTGGAGGCAGCAGCCCTGGGAGGGGACGGCTCCTGCCCCAGTCACACCCCGGCTGACTCAGGGCAGCCCCAGGGAGCGGAGCAGCCTCTCGCTGTGGCTCCTGCCCAAGGCATTGCCAAGGAGCCCGGCGGCGACGGGGCCGCCCTCGCTCTGCCTTTGCCCAGCCTGGGGCTCCATATTTCTCCTTCAGTCTGCCACCAGGCTGGGGCGGAGGGTGATGGGGCATCTCCCCATGGGGCCAGTGCTCAGGGACGGGGTGGGACCTGCCACCCCGCTCTGGGGTAGCATCACAGACTGGTTTGGGTTGGAAGGGACTTTAAAGCCCATCCAGTCCCACTCCCCTGCCACGGGCAGGGACACCTTCCACCAGACCAGGTTGCTCCAAGCCCCGTCCAACCTGGCCTTGAACACTGCCAGGGAGGGGGCAGCCACAGCTTCTCTGGGCAACCTGGGCCAGGCTCTCACCACCCTCACAGCAAAGAATTTCTTCCTCAGATCTCATCTCAACCTCCCCTCTTTCAGTTTAAAACCGTTCCCCCTCGTCCAGTCACTCCATGCCCTT
This sequence comes from Nyctibius grandis, assembly GCF_013368605.1. NCBI lineage: Eukaryota > Metazoa > Chordata > Aves > Nyctibiiformes > Nyctibiidae > Nyctibius > Nyctibius grandis. The sequence goes on from NC_090669.1 coordinate 2,115,179, forward strand.
GTCAAAAGCCCCTCTCCAGCTTTCCTGTAGCCCCTTCAGGCACTGGAAGGTGCTAGGAGGTCTCCCCGGAGCCTTCTCTCCTCCAGGCTGAACAGCCCCAGCTCTCTCAGCCTGTCTCCAGAGCAGAGGGGCTCCAGCCCCCTGAGCATCTCCGTGGCCTCCTCTGGACTCACTCCAACAGCTCCGTGTCCTTCTGATGTTGGGGCCCCAGAGCTGGACGCAGCACTGCAGGGGGGGTCTCCCGAGAGCGGAGCAGAGGGGCAGAATCCCCTCCCTCGCCCTGCTGGCCACGCTGCTGGGGATGCAGCCCAGGACACGGGTGGCTTTCTGGGCTGCCAGTGCACGTTGCCGGCTCATGGTGAGCTTCTCGTCACCCATCGCCCCCAAGTCCTTCTCCTCAGGGCTGCTCTCAATCCATTCTCCGCCCAGCCTGTGTTTGTGCTTGGGATTGCCCCGACCCACAGGCAGGACCTTGCACGTGGCCTTGTTGAACTCCATGCGGTTCGCACGGGCCCAGCTCTCAGGATGCGGCTGCGCGGTGGGTTCGGTGTGGGTGGGAGGTGACCCAGGGATGCTGCGTCCTCCAGGAGGGCCGTGGTGGGCGCGGGGCTCAGCTGGTCTCTCTGCATCCCCAGCTGGAGGACTGCACACTGCAGGTCTCACCCTCCGGACACTACCTGGACCTCGACTTGTCCTTGCTGGAGCAGAAGGATGATCTGGAGGGTTTCTACGAGGAGGTCAGGTGAGGCACATGGGGTTCCTGAGCCGTCTGGGGATGGGACACTGGGACCCCACGTGTGTGTGAGTGCTGGGAGCCAGGGGCCAGGGGCCATGGTGGTCCCGCTGCAGGTGCTCACACGGCGTTTCCCCCCACTCTAGGAAGGGGAGACGGCCGACCCTCATCCTGCGCACGCAGCTCTCCGTCCGAGTCCACGCCATCATCGGTGAGTTGGGGCTGCTCCCTCCCTGGGGCTGGTGCCCGGTGCCCCCGGACGGTGGGGGTTTGGCCCCCGTGGGGGGTGCTTGTGATGGAGAGAGGGAGCCATACAGCCCAGGGCTGACCCCTGCTGCCAGAGGGGCAGGGGACATGGTCCCCGTGAGGCTGCTGGGGACCCGCTGGGTTTAATCCCCTCCATCCTCAGAGGTGGGGGCTTTCGCCCACCGCCTGCTGCAGACACTCCGGAGCCCTCTCCCTGCAGGAGGGCTGCGCTCAGGGTCCTGCTCTTTGCCGGCGGTTCCCAGGCTCCGGCTGCGCCCCGGGCTGCTGGGGCAGTGTCTGGGGGACTCCTTGGACAGCTCTTGGCTTGTTACAGCTCTGAAGTAGCCCAAATAGCTCGGGATACTTGGATAACCTGATTTTTGGATGGGGGAAGCGCTGGCTCCCGATGCCTTTGGTCTCCTCCTTGCAGCAGGGAGTTTTTCAGCTTCCCATTGCTCCACGCTGGCTCCATCCCCATGAGTCTCCATCCAGCCCGGTGACCATCCTGTTGTCCCCGGTGTCACGCTGCCATCCTTCCCAGCCCCATCCTGCAGCTCTTCCCAAGCCACGGGGCTGCTGGGGGCTGCTGGACGGTGCCAGGGCTGTGCCTGGAGAGGGGCAGCTAAAAGTAGCTCAGCCTCCTGCCCGTGTTCCTGTTTCGGTTCTGCGCAGGAAACCAGAGGGGATATTTATGTCATTGCTGGGCAGAAAAAAAAAAAAGGAAATAGGAAGGTGGCAGGGCTGAAATAAATAGTGGTGGAGCTGCAGCTGCTTCCACCCCACGTGTCCCACGGCCAGGGGGTTGAGCCGGGCAGCTGGGAGCGTTTCGCAGCCCCGGGATGGGGCCAGGCCATCACGCCACGTCTCTCCTTTCCTTCCAGAGAAGCTGTACAACTCGCAGGGGCCGGAGCTGCGGCGCTCCCTCTTCTCCCTCAAGCAGCTCTTCCAGGTAGCGGCGGTGCCGGTGTGGTGGGGGGCTCGGCGGGGCTCCCCTGGGGTGGGTGCCCGTCCCCCTGCCTCCCCACGCTGCGGTAACCCCTGGCCCTCGCCCCGCAGGAGGACAAGGACCTGGTGCCGGAGTTCGTCAACATGGATGGGCTGACGTGTCTGATCAAAGTAGGGGCTGAGGCTGACCAGAACTACCAGAATTACATCCTCCGGGGTTGGTATCTGGGGACAGGGGCACCCCTCACCCCTGGGGAGGAAGGTTGGCACTCTGGGTGGGGGGGTGAGCAAGTGAATTTGGCTGGGCTACCTCGCAGGCAGCTGCCAGACCTCGTCCTTGCCGTGGCAATGCTGCGGGGGGCGGTGAGCAAACCCTACACTGACCCTGCTCGCTCTCTGCTGCGCAGCCTTGAGCCAGATCATGCTCTTCGTGGACGGGATGCAGGGGGTCATCAACCACAACGAGACCGTGCAGTGGCTGTACACGCTGTCGGGGAGCGCGGTAAGGCCCCGCTGCTCTGTGCCCCCTCACTGTGACTGTCCCTTGGGGGGCTTTACCCCACCGGCTGCCTTGGGGCACGGTGCCCTGGTACCTTTGGGTGTGTTGGGTCCTGCTCCCACCCATCTGGAAGTCACCCAGGCTCCCCAGAGCTCCCCGTCCTGATGTGGGCATGGAGCTTGAGTTGAGAGGGTCCTGCTCTGGGTCCCTTCCCGGTGCCCCTTGGCCATCAGCGTCACAGCTGCAGGCTGGTCCCTGGCCCCACAGCATGGGCACAGCCACCCTGCGGTGTCCCGGCATCGCGCCGGCAGCCCCCTGTCACCGCTGCCATCCCTTGTCCCAGTTCCGGCTGGTGGTGAAGACGGCGCTGAAGCTGCTGCTGGTGTTCGTGGAGTACACGGAGCCCAACGCCCTGCTCCTCATCCGCGCCGTCAACGCCGTGGACCAGGCGAGAGGTGGGTGCAGCCCCAGCCACCCGCGAGGTCCCCTCTGGGGGGATGGCGCGTGACCCCCCAGGCCACATGTCACCCACGTGTGTGGCTTTTCCCAGGCGCGTGTCCATGGTCCAACCTGATGGCCATCCTGGAGCAACGCAACGGCGCTGACACGGAGCTGCTGGTGTTTGCCATGACGCTCATCAACAAGGTCCGGGGTGGGGTGGCAGGGCGTCCCCGCAATGCCACGCTGCCAGGGCTCGGCGTGGCTCACACCGGTCCCTCTGGTCCTGCTCAGACCCTGGCAGCCCTCCCGGACCAGGACACCTTCTACGACGTGACGGACTGCCTGGAGCAGCAGGGCATGGAGCGGGTGGTGCAGCAGTACCTGGGAAGCAAAGGCACCGACCTCGACTTGAAGCAGCAGTTCGTGCTCTACGAGGTGAGCGGGGCTCCCTGGGGCCATGGGGTGCCCCTGTCCCCGAGCCATGGTGGCATCACCTCTCTCTCTGCAGGGCTCGGAGGACATTGAATCCTCCGGGTCCCCGACGCAGGGGGTTGCTGTGCAGTGTGGCATGGCATGGTTTGCTGATTGTCCCCATTGTCCCCATCCCTGCCTTGCCCCCAGCCAATGTCCCATGGCATGGGATCCCCCGGTGCCAGCCAAGGCTCCGCGTGGCGACACGGGGAGGGTGGGCGCCTGGGGTGGCCAGGGTGCCGTGCCCGGTGCCATCCCCTCCGTCCCCTCCACAGAGCGCTCTCAAGCTGGAGGACGACGTGGAGGAGCCGTCCCCAGGGACACGCAAGGAGCGGAGGAGGACGGACGAGGGCCGGCGCGGGTGGCGATCCCAGGGCGGGTGCCCGGAGCCCAGCCCCGATGCCCAGCCACTGCCGGGGTCCCCTGGCACCCCGAAGGAGCCCCCCACCGAGGACACCCCGGCTGTCCCTGCGCCGAGCAGCCCCACGGAGTAAGTACAGCTGGAGGTGGCCCATGGCAGGAATGCTCCCGGGGTGGCAAAGATGCAGCACTCAGGGAGGAGGACAGCCCCGTGGGACGCGCTCTCAGTCCCTGTCACCTCCTCTCCTTCCAGCCCCCGTCCCCATAGCGTCTACAACAGCGCGTCCAGCGTGCGGCTGGCCCTGGCCTCCCCCCCAGCCGAGAAGGAGCAGCCCCCGGGCCCGGGCGAGCGCAGCGTCTACAAGTAAGGCCCAGGAGGGGCTGGGTGGAAGGTGGGTCCCCCCCGGGCTGTGGTGGGGCTCCCAGGAGCATGGGGTGTGCCTGTCCCATGGGGTACTGGGCACTGGAACCGGAGAGAAGCGTGATGGGGGACTGGGCATCTAAGAGGGTCCGGCCAGGGGCTCCCGGGCATCCTTCGGGCGCGCACGGCTCCGCTCCAGCTCCTCCTCGCTCCTGCTCTCTGCCCACGCTCGCCCTCTCCTCTGCCCACTCTTTCTATCTCTCCTTTTGCAGGCTGCGCCAAACTGCCCCTGTCTGGTAAGTGCCCGGGCTCTGCGCGCCGGCGTGTGCCCCCTCCCGCCCTGATGCTCCCCCAGCCCTCGCCTCTCCCCTCTGAGTCCTGCCTGCGGGACCCCAGCCCTCTTCCCCCCATCGCTAATGTCCTCCATGGGGTGACAGCACCCCCCTTCTGGGGTGGGATGTCCCTGATGGGGGGTGGCACAGCCCACCCCAGGGCTGGCATTGCCATCCTGGTGGCAAGCTGGGTGGCTGTGGTGGGGCAACGGTGTCACACGGTGCCCAGGCAGGAGGGGGCTCGCTGGGGCTCCCCGTGAACCCCAGGGCCATGGGGTGATGGTGGGGCCAGGGTCCCACGCTGGAGGCACGAGCCCTGGGGGGGCTGCCGGCGGCGGGGGGCTGACCCCTGTTTTCCCTCAGGCGGGAGGATGCCCCCTCCTTGCGTGGGGACAAGCCTATTTTGAGGAAGTTTGAGTAAGTAGAGGCATGCGTGTGTCTCCAGGCATGCGCTTCCTCGGGCCGGGCTGCGGCCACGCAGGGCGTGAGGAGCAGGAGGGTCCCCACGAGTCCCTGCCCGGGCACCCTCCTGGGTTTTGCAGCTTTTGGATGAAGGTTGCAGGTCCGTTGGGATGAACAGGTGATGGTGGCACCCTGAGGGCACGAGTTCCCACGGGGCTGTCACATCCCTGTCCCCGAGCCATGGTGGCATCACCTCTCTCTCTGCAGGGCTCGGAGGAGGGTGACCCCTCCGGGTCCCCGACGCGGTGTGGCCAGCGCAGGGGGTTGCTGTGCAGTGCGGCATGGTGTGGTTTGCTGGTTGTCCCCATCGTCCCCATCCCTGCCTTGCCCCCGGCCAACGTCCACCCCTGTCTCGCAGAGCTCGCTTCCTGGAGAACCTGGCCGCAGCCCAGAAGGAGAAGATCTCTTCCATGGCCAAGGGACGGCTCGAAGTCCTCGCCGATGCTGCGCTGGATCACCCCACCGCTCTTGCGTGGGACAGGGACAGCGGCACCCCTGAGCCCGGCACGGAGCCCCCCAGCACAAGTAGGTGCTGCAGGCGTGTGTGTTCCCACCCCTGGGCTCATCGGGTCCCTGGGGTGGGCATTAGTGGCCCCTCTGTCCTCTGCCCCCAGCCCACAGCCATGGAGGAGCTGGGTACCTCCTCGTCCCGCTCCGAACACCGGCATCCGAGCACACCCCGCTGGGGAGCAGGACCCCAACTCCACGTGCAGCCCAGCAGCACCTGCCCCCTCTGAGCGGGCTGTCCCAGCCTCTCCCCCTCTCCCCGCAGGGTCTCGCCTGGCTCGGCCGGACACCACTGACTCCTGCAGCACCATCTCCTCTGACACCAAGTTCATGTTGGACATGCTCTACGCCAAGGACTCCTCAGAGCCGGGGAGGGAGAAGGTCTTCCCTGAGGTCCCGTCATCCTCCCTGGTCCAGGGTGAGGTGGACATGGACGCCGAGGGAGGTGGCAGCCGGGAGCAGGATGGTGCCTGTTTCCGTGGCAGGGCTCCAGATGGGCCAGTGGCCAGCGCCCACGCCAAGCTGGCGCGTGCCATGTCCAGCGTAGATGCCGAGACCCACACGCAGAAGCTGGAGAACACTGGGATGATGCCCATCAAGAAGGACGTGGAGCTCACGTGGGAGCGCCTGGAGGCCAGCCCTGTGCAGCTGAAGATCAAGGACCTGGACTTCACAGATTTGGGAGAAGAAGAAGACTTTGATATCCTGGACACGGGGCCCATGGCCAACGGCTCCTTCCTCCCTCCTGGCATTGAAGCAATGAGCACTGGAGCTCTCATGGTTCCCCCTCCACCTCCTGCAGTCCCTGGCTGCCCACCACCTCCACCTCCACCTCCTGCGGTCCCTGGTTGCCCACCACCTCCACCTCCACCTCCTGTGGTCCCTGGCTGCCCACCACCTCCGCCTCCACCTCCTGCAGTTCCCGGCTGCCCCCCCCTCCTAGGGCTGCCAGGCCCCTCATCAACAGATGGCCCCTCCCAGGCCAAGAAGAAGAGGACAGTAAAGCTCTTCTGGAAGGAGCTGAAGCAGCTGGATGGCACTGTGGGGCCAGGCAGGTTTGGCCAGGCGACACTGTGGGCATCCCTGGAGAACGTTGAGGTCAATGCTGCCAAACTGGAGCATCTCTTTGAGTCACGGTCAAAGGAAGTGCCAACTTCAAAGGTACCAGCAGGCTGGCACTCATCAGCCAAGGGGACTTGAGGGGTGGGAGGAAGGCTGTTGGCTCCTGTGGGGACCCTAGGCATGCACTGTCACCCCTACCCTATGCTGAGGATGGATACCTGCAGCCTGGAGGCTCGGTGGGGATGGTGATGGCCAGTGCACAGGTTTGGCTCACCACCAGGTCCCTGATCCATGTCCACGGTCTTTTCATGGAGGTGAGCCCTTTCCCTGTCTGTCCTCATCCATCCTCTCCTCTTTGCAGAAGGCTATTGATGGGAAGAAGGTGGTGGTGGTGCTGGACCCCAAGAGGAGCAATGCCATCAACATTGGCCTCACAGTGCTGCCACCCGTGCACATCATCAAGACGGCCGTGCTCAACTTCGATGAGTTTGCAGTCAATAAGGAAGGAATTGAGGTGAGCACCAGAGAAGCTCGGCCTCTCTGAGGTCCTCAAGTGGGTCGTTTCCCCTGGCCAGGAAGCCTCCATGCCATGACGCCTGTGCTGCCAGCCCTGGGGTGACACGTCCCATGGTGACATGTCTGGAGTCTGACACATCCCTCTTTGCCTGCTCTAGAAAATCCTGACCATGGTCCCAACCGAGGAGGAGAAGCAGAAGATCCAGGAGGCCCAGTTGGCCAACCCCGATGTGCCCTTGGGCTCTGCGGAGCAGTTCCTGCTCGCCCTGTCTTCCATCAGCGACCTCACGGCCAGGCTCCAGCTCTGGGCCTTCAAGCTGGACTACGAGAGCCTAGAGCAGGTACAGAGCCATGGACCCCATCTGCCTTCCCACTGCTGCCAGCCCCCACAGCACTGAGCACTGGGCCAAGCGTGTTCCTGGTGGGGACCAGCCATGTCCAAGTACAGGAGGTGCCGTCCTGGCTGGGGACAGGCTGTGGGTCCCCAAGGCAAGCATGGGCTTGTGTTGACCATGGGGTGGTGGCCCTCATGAGCGAGGGCGAATGCTGAAGCCCCCAAGGGAGAGGGTGGCCAAGGGGTCTCACCTGTCCCTCTCCTCACCTAGGAGATTGCAGAGCCATTGTTTGATCTGAAGGTGGGCATGGAGCAGCTGGCCAGAAATCACACCTTCAAGTGCATCCTGGCCACGCTGCTGGCCATGGGCAACTTCTTGAACGGTTCCCAGGTGAGGAGCGGTGTGCGGAGGGATGTTGGCCTGTCTTGAGCACTGCAAGGACAGGACCAGCCATGGGTACCCAAGAGGGACCATGGGAAGCCTGGGATGCCGCCTGAGGCTGCATGGGGCTGGTTGGGGGCTCAGTGGGTCTGCAGACTGGAGGTCTGCTGGAGGAGAGATGGAGGGGCCTTGCTGAGTCCATTGGGGTTTCAGAGCAGAGGCTTTGAGCTGGGCTACCTGGAGAAGGTCTCGGAAGTGAAGGACACGGTGCACCGGCAGTCCCTACTCCACCATCTCTGCCAGATGGTAGTAGAGAAGTTCCCAGAAACCACTGACCTCTACTCGGAGATTGCCTCCATCACCCGCTCCGCCAAGGTGAGGCAAGGCAGATGGCACCCGGCAAGGCAAGGGTGCAGGTCTCATGGCTGCCCAGCTCCACCAGCACGGCCAAGGGCTGACGTCTCGCTCTTCCAGGTTGACTTTGAAGAGCTGGCCAACAGCCTGGTGCAGCTGGAGCGGAGGTGCAGGGCCTCCTGGGACAACCTGAAGGTGATTGCTAAGCGCGAGACCAAGCTGGCACTGAAGAGCAAGCTGACGGACTTCCTCAAGGACAGCACCCAGCGCATTGTCGTCTTGAAGGTGGTGCACAGGCGCGTCCTCAACAGGTCGGTGGCTCGAGGTCCTGGGGACGCGGTGGCAACCCCACGGTCCCGTCGGTGGCCCACTGTGAGCGACGTTCCCGCAGGTTTCACTCCTTCCTGCTGTACCTGGGGTACCCGGCGAGCGCGGCGCGGGACGTGAAGGTGACGCCCATCTGCAAGCTGCTGCGGGAGTTCGCCCTGGAGTACCGGACCTGCCGGGAGCGCGTCCTGCAGCAGCAGAAGAAGCGGGCTGCCCACCGCGAGCGCAACAAGACCCGGGGACGGCTCATCACCGAGGTATGGGGACACTCAGCTGGCCACCGCCACCCCCAGGTGATGCCCCCCCCAGGTCCCTGATGCCCACCTCTCCTCCCGCTGCAGACCGAGAAGTTCTCTGGCATTGCCGAGGCCACTTCGCCACCCGCTGTGGTGTCCAGCGGCCCCGAGGAGCACATGGAAGCAGGTCATGAGAGCATGAAGACCCTGCTGACCTCCCCCACGGATGTCCCTGCCCGCCGCAGCCGGGCCAGCCGGGGTAGGAGCAGGGTGGCAGAGGCACTCAGGGCGTGCTCGGCTGGCTGGGCACAGCTGATGCCAGCATCCCCGTTGTCCCCACACAGGGACAGGGCCCGCCACCCCGACCCAGGGCTCTCCAGCCCAGGAGGACGTTCCCAGCTCCCCAGATGACGCTTCGGATGAAATCATGGACCGGCTGGTGAAATCGGTGACGCACAACGCCAACCCCCGGCCCTGCGCCAGCAAGGAGCGCAGGAGGTCCCGCGGCAATAGGAAGTCCTGTAAGTCCCATCCCTGTCCCCGTGCCCTGTCCCGTCTCTGTGTCCCTGCCCAGGTGCTTTTTGCCATCTCTGTGTCCCTGTCCCCATGCCCTATCCCATCTCTGTGGCTTTGTCCCACCTCTGTATTCCTGTCCCCATGCCCTGTCCCACCTCTGTGGCCCTGTTCCATGTCCATGTCCCTGTCCCCATGCCCTGTCCCATCTCCATGTCTCTGTTCCCATGCTCTGCCCAGTCCCTGTACTCTGTCCCACCTCTGTGTCCCTGCCCAGATGCTTTTTCCCATCTCTGTGTCCCTGTCCCCTTGCCCTATCCCATCTCTGTGGCTCTCTCCCACCTCTGTGGCCCTGTTCCTGTGCCCTGTCCCCATGCCCTGTCCCATCTCCGTGCCTTTGTCCCCATGCCCCATCCCGTCTCCATGTCCCTGTCCCCATGCCCTGTCCCATCACCATGTCTCTGTCCCCATGCTCTGCCCAGTCCCTGTCCCCTGTCCCACCTCTCTGTCCCCTGTCCCACCTCTCTGTCCCTGTCCCTGCACTCTGTCCTGTGTCCCTGCCCAGATGCTCTTTCCCCTCTTTGTGTCCCTGTCTCTGTCCCTGTCCCCAAGTCTTCTCCCACCTCTGTGTCTCTGTCCCTGTTGTCCCCACGCCTTGTCCCATCTCTGTGTCCTTGTCCCCATGCCCTGCCTGACCCCTTCCCCACTGGCCACCCCTGACCTCCCATGTTGAGCCCACCAGGCCACAGCAGGAGGTACCCCAAGACCAGACCATGCCCCTGCACCCCCCCTGCCACCACTCCCCTCCCCAGCACCCCAGGGCCACCGTGTCCAGGCGTGGGCCCCCCAGCCAGTGCCACCCTCTCCTGTCCCCGCAGTGAGACGGACGCTGAAGAGCGGGCTCAGCGACGAGCTGGTGCAGGCGCTGGGCCTGGGCCGGGCGCCCGGCGTGGAGGTTTGAGGGGGCTGGTGCTGCTCCCCACCCCTGGGCTGCTCCAGGCCCCGCACCCTTGGTCTCACCTCGCTTGTCCCCGCTGCCCCCCGGGAGCGCAGGCAGTGGGGGGGAGCGATGCCCCGGAGCTGCTCCGTGGGGGCTGCGAGGGAGGATGCTCGGCGCCCATGCGTGGAGGCTCGGGGTTCATCTTCTCAACAGTATTAGAGGGGTCAAGGGGCTGGACCCAGACCTGCTCTGGGAACTGGGTCTGGCCCGTGGCTGCTGTGGCAATAAAGCCATCTGACACGCTGCCGGTGTCCCTTGTCCCTGCTCCCGGGTCACCCCGCTGCTGGGCTGGGATGCTGGAGGCTCTTGATGCCATGGGCTGGAGCAGGCAGTGCCGAGGGTGGTGGCAGGAGGGAAGGGGTAGTGCTCCCTCCAGCATCCCTGGGGAAGCCGTCACCATGGTCCTGAGCAGGACCTGGTGCTGCCAGAGATGTCCCAGGGAACAACCTCATGTGTCCATCCCCTGCGGAGCCCCGAGAGGCCGGGGCGATGTGGTACTCCCCGCTGGGCCAAGCCGGTGTCCCTCCTGCTGCGTCCCCAGCCCTGCTGCCCCAGGCAGGCACCATCATCCCTCCCAGGGACAGCACGATCCCTCCGTACCGGGACACCGGGGGGGACGCTGCCAGGCTCAAGGCTGCACGCTCAAGGGCAGGAGCAGCGGCTCCAGCACAAGGCCATGGTGCAGGAACATCGAGAGAATGTTCCTCATCTCAAACCTCACCTTACAAACCTCTCCTGGGGGATTTTTTTTTAGCCAGACCAGGACCTGGGTCCGAGGCAGGGTTGTTCCCCCCCCTCACAGAGCGGGTCCAGGGCCCAGCAGCCACCTTGTCCCCTGCAAACCTGGCCGTGGTCAAGCTGCAAGCCTTGGAAACATCTCCCTGTGCTTGGCAGAGATGGGCTGTCGCATGATGCCACATCTGCCTGTCCCCATGGTGCCTGGGAGATGTCCAGGCAGGAATGTGCCACCTCCTGGCTTGTGCCATCCCAGACACAGACTAAAACCCCCGCTGGGTGCTGGCTGCGATGCTCCCCACGGGTGCTAGATGGTGGTGGGTACCATTTCCAAGCATCCCCCTCTGGCAGCTGCAGTGCTTTGGGCACTGTCACCCGTGGCAGAGGCGTTTGGGACTGATGTCACGTCATCTGTCACGGCAGCTCCACCTCGGCGCTGCCTCCAGCCCTGAATCCAGCACAGCAGGTCTCTGCGGCTTTCAAGGAATGAAGAAAAACTCCACCGGGCAGGACAACTGCTTCCTCCCAGCTAACCTCTGCCCGGGGTTGTCCCTCTCCTGCGAGGCTGGATGCGCCGGTGACCTCAGAGGAGCCAGGCAGTGCCAGCCCACCCTAGCTTACGAAGTGCCTGCCATGGTCCCGGGTGGTTTTGGGGACAGTGGGATGCCACGGCAAGAGCTGCAGGTGTCCCAGAGGTGCCCCAAGACGGGTTGGGGCTCTCCTCCCTGTCAGGTGCTTGACTTGGGTCCCCAAAAAGAGGATGAAGAGGTCACAAAAGGTGACATTGAGCCACTGGGATGCACAGCAGGAAGGAGAAAGGGGTAGAAAAGCATCGTCCGACCCCCTGCATCTGCCCCGGGTACCCAAAGTGACATTACACATGTGACAACCCCAGGACTGTCACTCCCAAGGGCTCGCTGGGGGAAACTGAGGCAGGGTGCCGGTGAACGGCCGCCCCCCCCACCCCGAGCTGTTTGGTGGCACTCGGGCCGGCTGTGTCCTCAGCGAAGGCTTCTGCCAACCTGTTTATTTTTTTTCCAGATGGGTTTTTGTTTTTTTTTTTCAGCCTTGGTGACATTTCCAGGATGCCCGACCCGGCGCCGGGCACACGCTGCCCTTGAGCGGCGCCTGAAGCGTTTGGCTTGGCCACGGCGCGAGTGGCTGATGCCAAGACAACACCAGGCACCCCCGGGAAGGGGAGAGGGGGGTGGGATGCTGGGGGCTCCTCTGCGAGCAGAGGCAGGTTCCTGGGCTACCTCACAAGGGTTGGTGGGGACACGGGACACATGTGGCCTCGGGCAGCATCAGCAGAGCCGGGGTTGGGGGGCTGCACCCCCAGGAGGATGCTCTGGGTGGGATGAGGTGGCACCTCGTGGCATCTCCATCCCTGCCTGCACCCGGGCTCGGCCGCTGCGTGGCTGCTGCCCACGCCAGCCCAGGGCCACCAGCTGTGTCCTGCTGCCACGAGGGGGCACGGCGGCCACGCACACGGCGAGGCCACCCCGAACCACGCTGCGTGTGCCATCGCTCTTCGGGCGCTCGCTGTTCTCCCCTCCCCGGCACCCAGGGGTCTGCACCCCGCTTCCCCCACCCCAGCGATACCTCCTGCCGCTTCCCTGTCCCCGGGGGAATGACAGCCGCGTCCTTGGGCCCGGCCGTTTGTCTGGCTGGCAGGGACAGGCTCCCGTCCGCCGTCTCGCCAGCGCTCAGCCCTGGCCCCCATCTCGCCCTGACCCCCTTCCAGGCAGGGGGGCGAGCAGGGGATGGTGGGGGCGAGCCCAGCTCCGCTTGCTGTCCCGTTTACTCTCTTCTGTAGCAGCTTGGCGCTGAAGACCTGCTCCCTGTGCTGGAAGATCTCTCCCCACCCCTGTCCTCCTCCATCCCACCCTGCCAGCCCTTCCCACGGGACTGTCCCAGCACGGACATGCTCCGAGGTTGGCTCCAGCCTCAAGCCACATCGACACGTCCCCACTGCTGTCCCCGAGCGCAGGAGGGGACCACTCATGGTCCTGGGTAAGCCCCACCACCTTGTGCGAGAAGCACGATTCCCACCCAGGACAGCACAACCTCCCTTTTGTTCCCAGGTCGGAGCCATCCAGAGCTCTTGTAAGCACCCGTGCGCCCTGGCCACCTTCCAGGAGCATCGTGATTGTCTGCTGGAGGACTCCTCCTCTACCTCCTGGCTCCAACCTTCTTGAGCAACCTGGGGTTGGCAACATGCTTTGCTCTGCAACCGCCTTCCCCAGCAGGACGGAGGCGTGGGATGGGAACCAGGTCACGGCTGCCGTGACCTACTGCCCTCTCCCCTGGGGACAGAGGCGGCAGGATGTCACCCGGAGCATGGCCCAGCCGGATCTCCCTGGGATCTGTCTTGTGGTCAAGGGGGAGGCACATTTTCCTGTCCTCATCCCCCTAATATCGAGGTAGAAACCCTGTGATGAGCACGGAAGAGATGGGAGGGTGATGCTGGGCTGGCAAAGCAAGCCTGGCACAAGCACCACGCACCCCCCCAGGACATGGGGGATGCAGAGTACCAGGTATGAGCGGAGCTGGGAGCACTTTGGGGTGTCACCAACGCTTCCCAGCCACATGGAAGGAGCAAGGTCCCTGCAGCCCAAAAGCAGCTCTTGTTTGGAGAACCATGGGTGCAGAAAGCCTGGCTGGCGAAGGGGCTGCCCAAGCTACGTGGGTGAGAGGGCACGGCGACACGGGGTCCTCACCAGGGCGGAAAAGCTCGAGGTCAGGCTGGGGAGTGGCTTCCCAGAAGGTGAAACCTCTCCCGAAGCCATGAATGCGGCTGGAAGCGGAGACATGTTTTGTAAACACCTGGGGATCCTGCGCGACCCGAACGAAACGAGTCGCGGGCAGGAATTTCCCGAAGACGAGGGGATTTGCAGAGAGACAGATCCAGGCTCAACGCTCGGCTGGATGCTCCACGCTTCCAGCAACGCTGTCCTGGGGAGCAGCCCTGGTACTCCCCGAAGGAGCTGCTCCAGCTGCAGCACCCCAGGAGCACGGAGGTCCTCCTAGGAGCTGGGGAGAGGTTTGGGCTGTGCCCACCCTCCAGCCAAGGTGGAGGATCAAAGCCTGGGATTCAGGCTGATCCCACCAACACGGCATCAGATGACATGGGATGATGGGCACAAACAGTTGCCTGTGTTTTACAGCAGCAAAACATAAGGAAAGCCCCCCAAAAAGTCCTCGATCATGGCCCAAAGTTGGAAACAAGGGATGGAAAGTCCTGGGGGGAGAAGGGGGAGAAGATCCCTGCACAAGGAGTTAAGGTGGCTCCTTGGGTCAGGCTGACCATGCCATGGGAAGTGCCTCCAGACTGGGCTTTCGTAGACCCTGTTTCCATGCCCTGGGCTTGGGGAAGGATCATGGGGACATTAAAGTGTTGGGTGCAAGAAAGGCTCCCTGGAGCTGAGCCTGGCTTAGCTGAATCACAGCCACGCGAGGATCTGCCCTCCCTGGAGAAGAAAGCCACAATAACAGAGAGCTCCCGCTCCGGCAGCGAAGTCCAACCAGAACCAGTAGAACAGCGCAAGTTCAGTGGTAGGACACAAATATTTGATGCTGGGAGTAATTAATCACTGTCCTCTGCGAGACGCTTTGGGTCAAAATGAAAGTTAATCCAGGCAGCGCAATGGCCTTTGTCACCCCTGAACTGTCTCTGGCCCCAGACACCAACGGGCTCCAGGGTCCCACATCTTCACTGCTAAGAAGGATGGACCCACGTCCATCCCAAGGGCTGTTTGAGGGCATGGCATGGGAAAGAAGGAGCTTTAGTTAGTGAGGGACATTTCCAGCATCCCCTTTCCCATGCACTTGATGGTCCATGGTGGTAGGTGGCCCCACAAGCGATGGCCAAGGTGGTCCCAGTCCCATGATCCCCTCTCCTGGGACAACTGCTCCCAGGAAAGGACTATACCTGTGTGAGGAAGTAAGTGCTGGCACAAGTCTCCATCAGCGCTGAACAGACAAAAGTGCCCTGTTAGGCGCTGGCCTGGGTGGTGTTTCCTAAGGGGATAATAGCCGTGGAAGAAGGACTTGCTGTTTTGGAGATTAATTACCTGTGGGAGCAGCGTGGATGAATCACATCCCTCATGGGCTTAGAGCCCCTGGAAATGGCTCATGGCACTTCGAAAACAATGTCATGAATCTTCTAGAGATGAGATTAGGGAGTGGAACAATTATCTCAAAACCTGTTAGTCATGGGAGGCTCCACCGAGCTGGAGGAACAGACTAGGGCAAGGGGAGCACTAGGAAGATGCAGTGCGTCCCCCCGAGGACCTGCGTGAGCAGCCCCAGGAAGGGTGTGGGAGGTGGCTGCGGTCAAACCAGCCCCGCGTCCCCTGAGAAAGGTGAGCTGTAATTAGCAGAACCAGTATGGAAGAGCTCGAGTAGGTCAAAAGGTAAT
Source organism: Nyctibius grandis (assembly GCF_013368605.1). NCBI lineage: Eukaryota > Metazoa > Chordata > Aves > Nyctibiiformes > Nyctibiidae > Nyctibius > Nyctibius grandis. The sequence goes on from NC_090669.1 coordinate 2,130,415, forward strand.
GGGGCTATCGCCAGCGTTTCCTAACAGCGCAGCCAGGCTGGGAGGCACCCTCCGGTGTTGAGCAACGGGAAGATGAACAAGGCCAGGCGCTATCTTCAAGGGAATAGCCACCAAGGTCACCCTAGCCACGCGCCGGCCTTTCTGGGGAGCGGCCAAGGCTGGCAAAGGGTGTTGGTGGTCCGGCCCCACCCCAGCAGAGCTCTTGATGAGAGCACCCACAGAAAGCCCTGACTGTGGCCAACAGAGCACATTGGCCATGGCTATCTACAGCCCATCTTGAGGTGGCCCACAAGAAGGGCATCCCGAGATGATGCGTGAGGAGCTTAGTGCCATGGTCTAGTTGACATGGTGGTGTCAGGGCAATGGTTGGACTCGATGATCCCAGAGGGCTCTTCCAACCTGATTGATTCTGTGATTCTGTGAGCTCTGAAAGGGACGGATGAATGGACTCCCAACGCAGCTCTCAAGGAGATGCATGAATTCACGTTGCAATCTGGGAATGGCCACATCAGCCCTTGCTGAAACACCATCATTGGTACGGACTCTACGTTCTGGCTGTCTCTGTAAAACACCGTATCCCCCACCCTGCTCCCTCGTGCACGCGGCAGCCCTGGCTCGGCCGGTGCGGTGAGGGCCGCTCTCTCTGGAGACCACGTCTTTGGAACACCACCTTTCTCCAAGGGGATTTTTCAAGCCCTGGTGAAGTGCTGGGATGGGGAAGTTTAACAGGGTCCTCTTCAGAGCCCAAGTCTCCTTAGGCTCTGCCTTGTGGCCACCTCCATCAGTTTCACCGACTTCAGTAGCCACAAGCGAGTGGCTTCCTCTGGGAGAGCCCACAGCCACGGTGTTGGGCACATCCCTCCTCTACCTCGCCAGCATTCCCGGCATTCCCCTGCCTGGAAGAGCAGGGCTGCGAACCCAACCGGATCCCACCACCACCACGCCCCGGCAGAACCACCCCAGCCTGTTTGACACCGCGCTTCTGCGGAGCCGCCGCGGTGTTTTCCTGCTGGTACCACAGGGGTTGTCTCCAAGGACGGTGGCACGGGCACTCGCAGCCATTGCCACCGCCACGCCGGGGCTCGCGGGGGCAGCCCGGCTGGCAGAGCCCGGCTCCTCCGGGATTGGAGACCAGGGTTGATCCCAGCGCGCCAAAGCATCTCGCCCTGCACGCGGAGGGCACCGAGGGTCAGCCCTGCGGCGAGAGCCGGCGGCGCTACACAGCACGAAGGGTCGCCGCGTACGGAGCCTTGGTGAAATATTAAAGCAGGCGCTTAATAAAGCGAGCCCGGCGGCAGCGATTACCCCGTGTAATTAACCTGGGGAGGAGAGGACTTTGCCCCCCTCCCCGGAGTGACGCTTGGCGGTAGGGTGGCAGGGTGGCATCCCAACGGCGGGGTGCTGAGCAGGGGTTTGGGGTCACCGGGGGGCCGTTAGCCCCACGTCACAGGGGGTTCATTCACACCCACCCACCTGGTCCAGGCACCCAGAGAGACCCGAGCGTGGCTGGCCCAGGTGCCAGGAGCCCGGTGGCACGTGGCCCAGCGCCCACGTGGTGCTGCCCCGGCAGACAAGCAGGTCCTGGGGGCAGCACCCTGGGAGGGGGGACAGCGATGGAGGGGTGGCCCTGGGGGGAGGCCGTGCCCTGTGCTCCCCGCCGTCCCAGCGGGGTGTGGGCACTGGTGGCACTGGGTCTGGCACTGGCAGCGGGCAGGGCCAGCACTGCTGCTTCCTGCCATGAAGCTCTGCCTGGCACGGGCACCGAGCCAAGCCGTGCCGGGCTGAACCCTGCCAAGCCACGCCGTGCTGAGCTGTGCTGAACTGAGCTGAGCTGAACCGAGCTGTGCCAAGCTGTGCCTACCCAGGTGGCATGGTGTCCCGAGCTGCACTGAACCGAGCCAAGCTGAGCTGTGCTGTAGGTGGCATGGCATCTTCAGCCGTGCTGAACCAAGTCGAGCCAGGCTGAACTGGGCTGAGCTGGGCTGTGTCAAGCCGAGCTGTGCCAAGCGGAGCTGAACCGAGCTTAGTCAAGCTGAGCTGTGCCTGCTTAGGTGGCATGATGGCCTGAGCCACGCTGAACTGAGCCGAGCTGAGATGAGCCATGCCTACCTAGGTGGCACAATGTCCTGAGCTGTGCTGAACTGAGCTGAGCTGAGCTATGCTGAGCCGAGCAGCACCAAGCCAAGCCATGCCTCCCTAGGTGGCATGACATCCTGAGCCATGCTGAACTGAGTCGAGCTGAGCCATGCCAAGCCATTGCTGAGCTGAGCTGTGCCTACGTAGGTGGCACAATATCCCGAGCCCTGCTGAGCGGAGCCAAGCTGAGCCATGCCGTGTTGAGCTATGCCTACATAGGTGGCACAACGTCCCGAGCTGTGCTGAGCTGAGCCAGGCTGAGCTGTGTTGAGCTGAGCCATGCTGAGCTGAACCATGCCAAGCTGAGCTGAGCTGTGCCTGCATAGGTGGCACAATGTCCCAAGCCAAGCTGTGCCGAGCTGAGCCGTGCCTACTTAGGTGCCACAATGTCCTGAGCTGGGCTAAGCTAAGCCAAGCTGAGCTGCGCCAAGCTCAGCCATGCCGAGTTGAGCTGTGCCTGCCTAGGAGGCACAGTGTCCTGAGCCGTGCTGAGCTGAGCAGAGCCAGGCTGAGCTGTGCCTACCTAGGTGGCATGATGTCCCAAGCCCTGCTGAACCAAGCCAAGCTGAGCCATGCTGAGCTGAGCTGAGCTGAGCTGTGCCTACCTAGGTGGCACAATATCCCAAGCCGGGCTGAGATGAGCTGAGCCGAGCCGAGCCGTGCCGAGCTGAGCCGTGCCTACCTAGGTGACACAATGTCCCGAACCGCGCTGAGCCGAGCCGCAGGCAGCACGGTGTCCTTCCGGGCTCTGCGCCGCCGGCCCCAGCCCCGCTCCGCGGCGGGATGCCGGCAGGGCGCCGGCGGTGTCCCGGTGATGTCCCGGCGGGGTCCCGGCGATGTCCCTGCGGGGTCCCGGTGATGTCCCGGCGGGGTCCCGGCGGGTGCCGGCGATGTCCCTGCGGGGTCCCGGTGATGTCCCGGCGGGGTCTCTGCGGGGTCCCGGTGGGGTCCCGGCGGGGTCCCGGCGATGTACCTGCGGGGTCCCGGCGGGGTCCCGATGATGTCCCGGCGGGGTCCCGGTGATGTCCCGGTGATGTCCCGGCGGGGTCCCGGCGATGTCCCGGCGGGGTCCCGGCGGGTGCCGGCGGTGCCCGGTGCCCCGGCGCGGATCCTTTCGCCTCCCATTGGCGGGGCCGGGCGCGGCACCGCCTCCCCCCCCCCCCTCCCCTTTCCCGGCGGGGCGGTTATAAAGGGGCGCGGCGGGGCCGGGCGCGGCGGCAGCGGCGGGGCCGGGCCCGGGATGGAGCCGGGGCTGGAGCGCTGGGCGCACGGCGCGCTGTGGGCGGCGCTGGCCGGCAGCCTGGCGCTGCGGGCGGCGCGGCGGGCTCTGGGGCCGGGCCGGGGGCTGCTGCTGCCGCTGGCCGCGCTGGCCGCGCTGCAGGGCGTGTGCCGCGCCTGCCTGCCGCCGCCCCTGGGGCTGGCCCTGGCCGCCGCCGCCGCCGCGCTGCTCCTGTGGCGGGCGGCGCCCCGCACGCTGCTGCCGGTGGCGGGCAGAGCCGTCCTGGTCACAGGTGAGTGCGGGGCACACGGCCCCCGACGGCCCCCGCCGCGGGGCCGGGCTGAGCGGGGCATCCCCGGTGCCGCCAGCCCACCCGGCCATCCTCCTCCTCCTCCTCTACGTCCAAGCAGAACTGGCCGGGCTGGACCTGCCCGTGGCCCTGCCCTCCAGCACGGGGGCTTTAGGGAGTTGTGTCGGCCCCCGGCGAGCGGCTCCGTGACTCGGGCATCGGCCACCGGTCGCAGGGAGCCGCTGCCCTTGAAGGCCAGGAGATGGGATGGGACACGCGGTGGGGCTGGCGCAGAGCCGGGCCGCTGGTGTGGGAGCACCTCGGCGGGCCGAGGGCTGGCCTCTCCTCCCCTCTGGAGCCACGCGTGTTCTTAGAAAGCTGCTCGTGGCATCTCTAGAGGCTGCCCAGGGCTGAGCACCACTGCTTCACCCAGAGCACTGTCCCAGGAGCTGCCGAAGGCAAGCGAGGCTGTTCCCCCTCTTTGCGAGCACATCCCTGGGAACGGCTGTTCTGCTGCTGTCCAGCTCCTCCTTGGGCTGCCTCCATGGAGAACGTGGCTCTGCAGGGGATGTGCTGAGCTCCCAGCCCAGGCTTCCAGCTCAATCTCTTTGGGATATCTTGGCGTGCAAGTGCTTTCCCTTTTCCTCCCTCCTGGCAGTGGGACAGGAGGACGATGAAGGTATCTGGAGGCAGCAGGTGCTTTGCTATGAGCCGACAGCAGCAGACATGTGGTGAGGAGGAAGCGCTGGAGCCAGGGTGGTTGTTGCCATAGGTGTGCAGGGAGGGTGCGGAGGGAAGGGAAACCCATGGGCATGACCTCGGTGGTGCTCCTGAGGACGGGAACCTGCGTCCTGGGGGGAATGTCTGGGCTGGACTTGGAGACCCTCAAGTTGGTGAAGGGGGTTTGTGTGTTTCCTAGAAAATCGGGTCTTGTGATGAGCACTTGCTTGGAGGAGAGGTGAGAGCCAGGTCCCCTGTCCAGCTCGAAGAGCTCTGTGGCGCCGGTGGGAAGCGGAGGGAGGTCTCTCCGGAGGAGGAAGCTTGGAGGAGCAAGGCAATGGATGAATGAATGATTCAACTGAGTGAAGGTCAAAGCCGCGGCAGGGCAGGGCTGCCTGGGGAGGACACGTCTAACAGCCGCGCGCTTGCAGGTGCCCTGTGGCACGCCGGGTCAAGCCAGCCCTGGCTCTGGCATTGCCTGTATAATTAGTGAGTCAGTGGCTGGAACAAGGTGTTCTTGCCGTGGTTGCGTTGAGGTGACACCTCTGCAGCTCTGGCGTGTTTGCTCTCGGCTGTAAATACTTGGTGGTTTTACAGGTTCGAGGCGCAGCCCGCGGTGCGGGATCGGCGTTCCCTCGCCGCTGCTCCAGCAGGTGCCTGCCGAGGGGCAGATGCGAGAGCTGCTCCGCCTGGGACGGCATCCCTCGCTTGGGTATTTGCATAGTAATTAGCCTGATTCTTTTGCAGATTAATTCCAGACACCTCCTGGCGACTGGATATTGAGTCGCCGCTGGTGTCTCCTGCGGGAGCAGCCAGGGAGGATCAGCACAGGAGCAGCCTTCTCTTGGAGAAAGGCAGCCTGGCCTTCCTCCTCTTGTCCGTGGGAAGCAAATGTGGCAGAGGGAGAAGCGCAGAGTTGGGTGCCTGGGGATGCTGGACATCAGTGAAGGTGTGCGAGGTCGGGGACAGGGCTTCTGCCATGCTGGAGGGCATGTTGGACCCTGCAGGTCAACCGAGAAATGCAATAAAGACCCTCCTGATGTCTGCTATGGAGCAGCGCAGGTCTCAGCCTAAAAAACTTCGGGCATCGTTTCCTCTTTTATATACTCGGCCGCTGGCTTAATCCTGCAGCAGGGAGTTGCACAGGTTCAGTGATGGAGCAAGGGAAGGTGGCTGTGGTGCTGTTGTATCTCCTGGCCAAGGTGTCCCAGCTCTTCCAGCTGCCTCTTCTGCCAGACCTCCTGGGAGTTGAGCTCTGTATGTGATGCTCCAACCCCACGTTCTGGTCTGGATATCACTGGCTAATCAAAACTTAGTTTATGGGAGGGGGTTGAAGGAAAACTAACCCTGCAGCTCAGTGGGAAAGGAGCAGAGCAGAAGTGGAGCCTCTGCAGAGCAAAGCTGCTGACCCTGCGGTAGCAGCGGGGACTAAAGGTCGTGGCGTTTCCCATCGGTTGTAGGTTTGCATTTCAGGTATCGCACAGGGGGCTGGGGTTTGGCCAGAGCAGGGATGGTCAGCTGCCTGCTGCCCGAGGGGAGCCAGGAATGCTGTGGTCTCCCATGGTGCATCCTCTGGGCTAGCAAAGTAGGTGGCCGCTAGTCCCTGTGGTGCCGTGTTTATCCGTGGCTGTGACCTCGAGGCTTTTGCTCTGCATCCTGATGGTCCGGCGTCTCCAGGAGCGTGGCTGGGGTGTGGGGGGGTGAGGAAAGTGTTAATCCTGCCTTCCTGGGGGAGGTCACAGCTGTGTTCGGTGAGGAGGAGAATGCCCTCCTGTGCAGCCTGGGCTGGGAGAGGTCAGCCCTGGGAGGACCGGCAGGATGAGGAGGGGAGCAGAGATCAGCTGGGAGGGAGACAGAAGCCATCTCCACCCTGCCCTTGATGTGCTGTCCTGAGCCTGCCCGGGAGCCCAAACCTGCCCCGAAGACGAGCCCATGGTCTGGCACAGGCTTTGGCCAAGCATGGGAAGCTGCAGGGACCCCAGCACGGGGTGGGCAGGCTGCAGGGTAGTGAGACGGGGCATCCCTCCCCTCCGGCGTGCGGTCGGGGCACCCCGGGGTGCTGATGCTGGTGGCATATATCTGGAATCGATACAAAAGTGCTCCAGCCTCTGCAGCCTGTGTCAGGGTGATGGTCTGCGAGAGCAGCCTTGGAGGGAGGTGATGAACGGCCGTTGCTTGGCCTCTCCAGATCCAGACCGACAGCACTTCACGCAAGGTTTGGGTTTGACCTGAATCACTTTAGACGTGAGCCTAGACCATCCTTCGGTCCTTGTGGCCTTAGTGGATGCCTGTGAAATTCGGTGAGTCCACGGGAACTGCTCGACACGGCTGGGTTTAGGTGGTGGAGGGATGGCTGTGAGCACCCCGGGGCTCTGGCGCAGCTGCGAGCCCCTCGCTGTTGCGTAGCTCTGCCGTGTGCCACTGCTTGGGGTGGGGTTTTTGACAGCAGCTGATTGCCCAATTAATCGCAGATCCTGAAAAAGGACCGAATGCAAACCAGCCCATAGACCCCACCTGCCTGCAGGGTTTTGCCAGAGCAGAGGGAAGACGTGAGCTGTGTTGCAAGGTATCGATTCTTACACTTTGCTCGGATGAGAAGTCGAAAGTAGTGAATCGTTGCTCTGTGTGTGAAGGCTGCACCTGAATTCCACAGCTCTGAAATAACCCAAAGCCACAGGACTGCTGCCTGGGGGAGGTAATTCGGGTCTCTTGCATCCTTGTTCCTCCTTGGAGGAGCCTACAAAACCAGGAGGCACCTGCAGACCTGTCTGTCCCCTGACAAATCATCTTGGTGAACAAAACCACTTGGCAGGGCAGGCTGCTCCGGCCCCAAACCTGCCACGGCCTCCTCTCTTCTCCTCCTTCCTCGCTGCAGGGGCAGCCCGCTCTTCCTGGTGAGGCTCCCTTGTTACCATCTCATGCCCCATTAACCAGCTGAAACGGGTCAGAGCTTCGGAGCGCGTTCAAGGTTAACGGAGGTTTTTGCAACTTGATCGTAGCCGAGCAGAGCTTCCGCATTTCCCATGGACTCGACAGATGTTGAAGCATCTGGTGAGCGCGGCAGGACGGAGTGATTCAATCCAGATGTCGGGATTCTCGCTGTTCTGCCGCGAAGGTGAATTGCTTTTCTTGGTAGAAGAGCAGCATCACTCCCGTCCTGACTTTGATACTCTCTTAGACCCGTTTTGCAGCTAAACTGGGTGATGGAGAGATGTCAGGGGTCCAGGATTTGGGGCTGGCTCTGGGATGGGCACCTCTGCTCCAGGGCATGGCTGGAGCACCAGCACGGCACGATCACAGCCTGTATTGGGTGCTGAGCCTGCCAGCAGCCCCACGATGAGTAAAGCTTCATGCAGAGACCCTATAGCTCTCCACAGGTGACTTCCACTCTGCTTCTGGAGCTGGTGAGCCAGGTCAGAGATACCCGGGGTCTTCTCCAGGCTAAAAATCAGCTCGTTCCCTGGAACTGCTCTGTTCTTTCCAGGATCTGTTAAAAATTAACTGCTCCTCCGAGCTGAGAGCGGGGGTCAGGACCAAAACCAAACACCCAAACTCCAACCCTGGTGCACAAGCAATCCCTTGCCTACGTAAAGAAAAAAAATCCAACGTTTAATTTATGGGGTTTGCTGCTGGTTTGTGGGAGCAGAGCAGGAAAGCTGCTTTCTCTGCCTCTCTTTGCAGGGCTGAAACTCTCCCCCCCCGCCTTCTTTGTCAGCAGCAAAACCCTCCGTGGTTTTGGGATTCTTCTTCCCCTCACTAGGTTTCTTCAGAAATAGACACCTACCCCTGTTTAGATATCTACACTCAGCTTTTTCCTCACTTATCTATTCAATAAGCACTTCTGAAGCCCACTAACAACACAAACCTGTTGGGGTGGGGGGGTTTTTTTTAGCGCCGTTACCAAAAAACGATGAGCACAGCTAATTAGGGAGGGAAAGCGCACAGGAGTTGCACTCTGTGGGAGAATGGAGGTGGTAGAGAAACCCAAGCTGGCTTGATTAGCGCTCGGGGTTACGCGGGGACATGAGAGCAACAAAGCGTCGACTTCCCTGCAGAAATGAGATTGTCAGATGGGAACGAATGCTTCGGAAGGAGAGAAGTGGAGGCAGTTGCTGCCCTCTGGTCCAATGAGCTGCGCATCTGTAGTGAGCTCTGGGATTGTGTTACCCACTGGTGAGTCTGGCTTCCCCTCCAGCCAGGAGCTGCTTACGGGAGAGCCGCTGTGATGCTTTGCTACTGGTAGCACGGGAATGGTGGCCATGCCCAACTGGGGTTTTGCTTGAGTGGGGATGGGGTGGGGGGAGTCTTCAAGGTGCCTGCAAGGTGGAAAGTGCCCAAGCCTGTTGCCCTCATGCTGTCGGTGTGTTGCTATAGGTATAGTTTGGGACTTTTTTTTTAACCTTGCCCAGTATATCATGGAATCATTGTGGTTGGGAAGGACCTTTAAGATCAACAAGTCCAACCATTAACCCAGCACTGCCAAAGCCACCACTAACCCATGTCCCTCAGCACCACATCTACACGGCTTTTAAATCCCCCCAGGGATGGGGACTCCACCACTGCCCTGGGCAGCCTGTGCCAGCGCTTGACAACCCTTTTGGGGAAGAAATTGTCCCTGATCTCCAATCTAAACCTCCCCTGGAACAACTTGAGGCCATTTCCTCTTGTTCTGTCACTTTTTAGCTGGGAGAAGAGACTGACCCCCACCTACACCCTCCTTTCAGGCAGTTGTAGAGAGCGAGAAGGTCTCCCCTCAGCCTCCTTTTCTCCAGGCTAAACCCCCCCAGGTCCCTCAGCCGCTCCTCATCACACTTGTGTTCCAGACCCTTCACCACCTTCATTGCCCTTCTCTGGACTCGCTCCAGCACCTCAAGGTCTTTCTTGTAGTGAGGGGCCCAAAACTACACCCAGGATTCAAGATGCCTGTCACTTTCTTCTCCAATTCCCCCTGGCTACTAGGGTGTGTACCCACTGTTTCTAATCCCTGTTCTTCTGTCCCAGTGTGTGCTTCCACACGCAATGTATCACCTCTGCTTCCTCCTCCCCTGGAGAGCTGCCAGCCCCTGAGCTTTATCAGCTTTCCTCTTGGGAGCTGCCTTCCCCATCGCACGTGGTGCTGTCCTGGGATTTGCTGGCTCTAAGGCTGTAATCCTGAAAAGCAGTTTTTTGGCTTTACAGGCTTTGTGGTGGCGTGGCCTCTTGCTGGGTGGCTGACCCTGGGGAGCCAGATGGTGGGTGCTCCCCAGACAGGCTGGGGATGGACAGAAGGGATGGGCTGGTGAGCTGAGGTCCTGGAGGAGGTGCCTGCCCTGATGTCTTCTGCAGAAGCTTTAAATGTCTGGCCTCTCCTTTCAAGCCTTTCTTCTGATGGTGGTGATCTTCTCATGCTGGGTCTCTCAGCTTCCACCAGATGTACCCTTGAGCAGATTTGTGATATCTTCCTACCCTCTTTCTCCACTCCGGTGGTCATACTCCAATTCAGCATAAACATCATGCCATGCACACCTGCTTCTCATAACCCTGTCCAAAGACATCATGACCAATGCTTGCTCCTCTCCAGGCTCCCAGTTACCAAGTGGGGACAAGCCCTAGAACCTGGGGTGTGCACTCATCCCATGGTGACTTCTTTCCCCTCTTCAGCTGGTGTGCCTGGGTCAGCATGACTATGTCCACATCAGCCTGGAGGGCCACCTTCGTGTAGTTGGGGAAAATGCACCAAAATAGACTTTTGATACTCAAAATCTGACTCTGAAGAGCTGGTGGGAGCTGCAGGTGGAACTACAGACGGGGCTGGTGTGGCTTGAGGTGGCCTTGGGGGTACAACTGTTAGCCTGGCGATCTAAACAGCTCAATGTGGTTCAAAAGCTCTCTTGACTGAAGCTCAACTGGTGCTCGCTCAAGCGAGCTGAGCTTCTAAAAAAAAAAAACCAAACCCCTGAGCTCCACACGGATCTGCAAGAGAAAATGCAGTTGGTGCAACCGCAGAGCCCATCGTGATGTGGGGATGGGCATGGCTTAACACCTATTCTCCTGCTTGCCAGGGCTTGTGGTGTGTAGTGGGAGTTTATTCTTCTGACAAATGAGTAATGAGATGGCACCTTATAAGCAAAGTAGAATTTAATCACCAAAATCCCCCTGAACTGCTACCACTCCATCGAAACCACCGTAGCTTTGTTGTGGTGCTGCAAACTGAGCTGCTTAACATCATGATCCCCTGGGCTTGCTCTGGAGCCACTGCTTGGTTGGCACTGCCCCGGCCTGGCTTTGTCCCTGCTGGCCCTGTGTGTCTCAGCCCTTGTGGCTTGTCCACCTCCCCGGTGTGGTGGGTAGAGGCAGTTCAGGGCTCTTCCATGGCTGACCTGACCCATCATGTGGCCAGAGGTTCTCCTGGTCCTGCGGTGGCTGTGGTGCTTTGCTGTCCTGGCTGGAAACAACTTCCCTGAGATGTCCTGGGGTGGTGAGGGCTTGTGGTGGTCCACATAGAAGAGCTGGTCTTCCCTTCTGCTTGTGGTTGGCTTAGCCCTGCCCGTAGCAGACCTTAGGCATGACCTTCTGCCTCTCCTCGCTGGCTCCTGTGGCCTGATGTGTTATCACATGTGAGAGATGGATGTGGGGCATGGTTGGTGTTTCCCCAGCCTGCTGGGAGTCCCTGGGGAGCCCTTTTGCAGCCCAGGGATGCTCCCTAGCAGCTGCCCCAGCCATGGCTTTGCTGCCACGACCTCGTTCCTTGGGAGCATCTTCAGTGCTGCGTCTTCAGTGCCATGGTCTAGTTGACATGGGGGTGTCAGGGCGATGGTTGGACTCGATGATCCCAGAGGGCTCTTCCAACCTGATGGATTGATTGATGCATTGATTGATTGATTGATTGAGTCCCGGCTGTGGCTGGTGGAGCTTTCTGGCTCCCCAGCCTGGGTCCCACCTGGCATCTCCCTCTCCATGAGCCCAGGCAGACGCGTTACCGGCATCGACACCAATCCTGGGGCCATGAGTGTCCGTCCCTGGGCCACGGGTGTCCTTCCCAGCGACAGCTCTCGCTGATGGATGGCTCTCGCGGCTCGTCGGCGCCGTGTTCCCGGTTCGCCGTGTTCCCTCTGAAGGTGATTATTAACCCGGTTGTCGCCGCAGCTCTTCACAGCTTCCTCTTCTTGGTAGGGGAGAACATCCATCCATCCCAGCTCAGCTCTTAGGTACATGCTGTGCCCTTTCCCAGGCGATGGCCGTGTGTCTTCTCCTGCTCATCCCTGCCCATGGGGAGCTCGAATCCTTAACACAAGAGTCTGGTTGCTCCCTTTGGGGAGTCCATCTCCCCTCGGTGGAGACGGCAGCTGCTGAAGATTCCAGCTGCTGCCCAGCTTTGTCGGGGAGGGGATAAGGCATCTAGGTGGCTTTTCGTGACAGTGATGGGGAGGGCTGCGGCTCCCCACGCTGATTTATGTCACGGCTGCTCTTGTGCCGTTGGGTCCCCAATATTGACGCACCGGAGCTGGCGCCTGCTCCTGAGAAACAGGCTTTAATTCAGGAGCCGTGGGCACATCTGCGCCAGCCTCGGGGCTCCTCGGCATCTCTGTCCAGCTGCTTTGGGTTGTCTAGACAGAAAATCTGATTTTCCCCCTTCTCTTTGGGTTGTTAAGTGAAAGAGATCTCCCCGGGCGGAGGTGACGGCGTGTGAGGCTTCAGCAGCACCCGGCTAATCCCTTGTAATTCACACCATCTGGTCCCCACCTGGGGAGGGGGTCGGGTCACCCCCGTACCCCCTGCCGTGATGGGCATCCCCGGCTCTGCCTCCTGCCGTGGTCCACGGGCCTCCTTGGGGGGCTGGGTCATCCCTGAAGGTGTTTAATTTAATTTAAGTAGTCTCGTGGCTTCCCAAAACCGGGTGCTGAGGACCAGAGGCAGCAGCAGCATCACCGGGGCTGCTGCCACCTCCTGCCACCCCGGGCATGGGGGGCTCCGTGGGGAGCGGGGACACCCTGGCACGGCATGCTGTCGCGTGAGCCAGGGTGCGGTTTCCTGTTGACAGTGATGCCACTGGCTGCGGTGGGATGGGGTGGGGGGGTGCTGGTGCCCCTGCCCAGCCCCGCTCTCCTGGCAGGACCTCGGCTTTTTTGCTCCCCGAACCCCTTTTGGGGTGTCCCATCCCCTCTGGTGGCACCGTCCCTGCTGCATCATGGCCACCCCATTCGGTGCCACCTCGCCCTGGGTTTCCTCATCCGCAGGGTGCTCCCGGGATGGAGCCGGGATGGTGGTTCCCAAGCAGCCGAGCCAGGATCAGTCCCCGCTACGCCCACTCAGGAGCCCAGCGGAGCCTCCCCACGGTGCGGCCGGGCTCGGCCCCGTCCCACGCGCTGGAGGAGCTGGATCCAAGGTGGCGACGGTGAAGCCGGGGCCAGAAGGCAACACCTCCGAGCAAAATGTCAGCCGTGTTTAGCTTGGCACCCCGGGCAGGATTTGAGCTGGAGCCTGTGGAAACAAGCAGCTCAGCGCGTTAATCCACTCAGCCTCGCACCCCGGCTCCCCTCCGGCTGCCAGCGTCCTCCAGCCCCGCGCCGGCCCAGAGGCTGGTGACAGTGGTGACAGCCACTTGGCGAGGCATCTCAGACAGGGTGCCCCACTGCCCGCCCTTACCCACCCTGCCAGGGCTGACCCCGGGGCAGCTGGTCCTTCCAAGGGATGCTCAGGCCTGGGGCAACCCCTCGCCAGCTTCCACGCAGGGGTCCCGGGCTGGGGTGGCCATGGAGGGAGCAGCTCCCGGGGAGCTGCCGCTGCGCCCGGGCACCCACCAGGCTCTGGGCAGCTTTGCAGCCACACGGGGCGTCTTCAGCCGAGCTGCACCGCTGGCCACTGAGGTTTGCAGGTCTGTGCTGGTCCTCTCCTGTCGTGCGTGGCTCAGGGATGAGGATGCTTGGCTTGTGGCTTGGGGATGAGGATGCTTGGCTTGTGGCTCAGGGATGAGGATGCTTGGCTTGTGGCTTGGGGATGAAGATGCATGGTGTGTGGCTCAGGGATGAGGATGCTCGGCCCATGGTTTGAGGATGAAGATGCATGGCTTGCAGCTCCGTGGCTCAGGGATGAGGATGCAAAGCTCATGGTTAAGGGTGAGGATGCTTGGCTTATGGTTTGGGGATGAGGATGCATGGCTTGTAGCTCCACAGCTCAGGGATGAGGATGAGGATGCAGAGCTCATGGTTGAGGGTAAGGATGCACTGCTTGTGGTTTGGGGATGAGGATGCTCAGCTTGTGGCTTGGAGATGAAGAGGCACAGTGCATGGTTCAGGGATGAGGGTGCACATCTCCTGGCTTGGGGGATGAGGATGCTCAGCTCATGGGTTGGGGATGAGGAAGCACGGCTTGCAGCTCAGGGATGAGTATGATCACGTTGTGGCTCAGGGATGAGGATGCACGGCTTGTAGCTCCATGGTTTGGGGATGAGGACGCACAGCTCGTGGCTGAGGGTGAGGACGCACAGCTCGTGGCTCAGGGATGAGGACGCACAGCTCACAGCTCCGGTGGGGAAGCTGCTGCTGCGTTGCATCGGGGTGAGCGCCGTGGCCCTGTGCCACCAGCCCTCCGTCACGTACCACAGTGGGCGCAGGGGCAGGGGGTGGTTGTGCTTTGGCAGCTGCCCTCAGCAAACGGCGGCGTTGATTTGAGCACGTGTCGGTGCGCGGCAGCCTTGGTGCCGGCTGCGGGAGCAGCGCGAATCCCTGAGACAGCAAAACCCGGTGCTGCGCCTGACTCACCCCAAAGAAATGTGTCTGCACCGAGCGGGGACCGCGGCTTCAGCCGGCGGCGTGTGAGCCCAGCCGGGCTCCTGGCAGCGACGAGGCACGAGCAGTGCCCACCCCACCACGACCTTGCCTCACCGGTGAGGGGCATCTCCGGGCGGTGGGCACGCGATGCTGCGCGGCTGGTCCTGGGTGGGTGGGAGGGCACCACAACGGCGATGCCAGCAGCCAAATCTTTGTGCTTGCTCGAGATAGGTAAAGCCGGGGCTCATCGTGCCAAAATCCCATGCAGCAAAAGCCCCCGGCTGCTGGCCCGGGGCCCGTGGCGGGGGTGCGATGGGGGCCCTCCTTCGCCGCGCTCCCTATGCCCGGCTTCTCCTGCGCTCGGTCCCACCGCGGTCCCTCCCGCCGGCACGGATGTGAAGCCGGTTGGCGAGCCGGGAGCTGGGGCTGGGAGGGAGCTGGCGCCGGCATCGCCTCGTGATGCAGCATCCTCGAGGGCCACGCAGACTGGCCGGCTCCAGAGCTCCCGGCATGGCCAGTGGCTCGTGCGCCGGTAGCCACGAGGAGTGAGCGTGGCCCTGGGCGAGCTGCCATGCTTTGGGGCCACGTGTTACGGTCCCAGAGGGTTTAATTCTCCCTCCCTGCGCTCTTGGCCGGGAAGCTGAGCAGCAACAGAGACCTTAAATAACACCAGAGCACCCTCGCCCTCCTGGCCCCGCGCCTCCCCCCAGCCTCCCAGGAGGGGCTGGGTTATTTTTTTTCTGTGAATAAATTAAAACTTCCGAAACAAACCTTCCGACCGCCCCGCTCCTCTAAGGCAAAACAAACCCTGCCTGGCTCGGCCGGCACGCGGCCGTGTTTGCTCCCAGCTTGCCCAAAACAAGCCGGCAAGCCTGGCTCGCTGGCCTTTTTGGGCTGTTTCCCGGTGTTTTGAGGCTCGGGGAGCTTCGTGTTTGGACTGGAAGCTTTTCTTGCCAGCTGGGGCGGGAGCAGCGCAGGTAACCGTGTCCCGGCAGGGTGCTGGCTGCGGCACAGCGAGCACTTTTCTTTTTTAAACCTTATCTTTATTGCAGTTTTCTCCTGCTCTGTTGGGAAAGGCGAAATGCGCCTTTATCTGGCAGCACAACCTGCTCCCATGGAGGGGAGAGGCGGGTGTGCTGCGCCGGCAGCCCGCGGCACCTTCAGCATCCCCTGCAGCACCAGGGGTGATGCTGGGGTGATGCTGGGGTGATGCTGGGGGTGATGATGGAGTGATGTCGGGGTGATGCCAGGGTGATGCTGGGGGGTGATGCTGGGGTGATGCCAGGATGATACTGGGGTGATGCCGGGGTGATGTGGGGGGTGATGCCGAGCCAGCCCAGCATACACCCATGCTGGGTGCTGGGTGGCTCTGCTGGGAAAGGGCAGTCCCTGCAGCCCCTTCCTGCCAGCTGAGCACCTCCAGGGCGTTGTTATCACTCTGGGTTCTGGCCAGGGGCTTTATTACGGGGTTTCTGACGCAGCAATAAAGTAAAGCCGAGCTGGGGACCGGCCCGCAGATGGCTTATCCAGCACCCTGATCCCAGCCTGGGGGTGTGGAAGCAGGGAGCTGAGGGGGGCAGCTGGTCCCCATGCCCACCCCAGGGCTGGTGCGAAGGGTGCCAGGAGGGGTCTGGGGTCTCGTGGGGGCCCGTGGAGCGAGTGGCAGTGCCCAGGGCCACCGTTGCGTCCACCCCAGGTGCCAGATAGGGCTCTTTCTCAGGGATGTCCTAAGGAGCACCCAAGGGTGCCAGGGCCACGGGGCTGTCCCCGCAGCACTCCCCTGTTAATGGTTAATGGGGCCGGGCAGCGGCGCGGTGCCCGCGCTATCAGCGCTGCCATCGGCCCCGGGAACAGCCTGTACCTTGCTGCCGCTGTTTGTTTGCGTCCCGGCCGCTCCGCCCTGGCCACCGGCCCTGCGACACCCAGCTCCCGCCCGGGCTGTCCCCCGGCCACCCACACCGTGGCTTTGCGGGTGACGGTGCCCCTGCTTGAGCTGGGATGGAGGAGATGAGGCCGGGCCCGGGCACGGCAGCACCCAGTGCTCCCCAGCGTGGGCCATCCCCATCGGGTGCTCCCTTGGAGGGTGCGGGGTGGCAGGAGCAGGGCGGGATCCCTCTTCTTTTTCTCCCCCTTTTTGATCCTCCTGGCACCCCAGCCAGGCGAGGGGGTGCTCTGCCTCTCTGCCACTGTTTCTGGGAGGTGAAAAGCGCTTCGGGGAAAGGCAGCATCTCCCACGGAGCCCTGTGCCAGCGCCCAGCGGTGCCCCAGGGAGCTTTTGGAGGACGTTTCGGGGGTGATGGCTCCCGCCCCGCATCGCTGCCGGGCTCTGGGCCATGCCATGCCCGTGCTGTTACCTGCACCTCGCATCAGAGAGGCGCTCGGGGCGATGGGGTTGCAGATAAGGGAGTGTTTTCTTCCTCCCGTGTGCGATAAGAGAGAAAACAGCAGCTCCGCGACCTGCGAACGCCCCAGGGCAAGGTCACATCCCCGGCGGGTCTGGAACCAGAGTGGGGTGACGAGTCCCGAGCAGGGGACTGGTGCTGGGGGGGGTTTGGACCCTGGGGATGGAGAGGGAGAGCTGGGAGGTCCCTGGGGGCTGGGGACTGGCCGCTGCAGGGCTCCTCTGGGCTCTTGCAGGCTGCGACTCGGGCTTCGGGCAGGCAACGGCGCGGCACTTGGACACCCTGGGCTTTCGGGTGTTCGCCAGCGTGCTGGACCCGCAGGGGCCCGGCGCCCAGGAGCTGCGCAGGAGCTGCTCGCCCAGGCTGACGCTGCTGCAGATGGACCTGACCAAGCCGGAGGACATCCAGCGCGTCCTGCAGCACATCCAGGCCCACACCAACAGCACAGGTTGGAGCCCTTGGCACCCCCTCCGGGACCCCGCACAGCTCCCCAGAACCTCAGCTCGCAGCCAGCGCGGCACTGCCAAGCCTCTGCATGCCCCCGCCCCACGAGCTGCAGCCCCGGGGGCACTGCGCCGCCAGCCTCTGCTAACGGGGCTTGTCCCGGGGCACCCCGCAATTCCCCTGCGTGTCCCCCACGAGCTGGGGAGCCCCAGGGTGGGGGGGGTCCCCCATTCGGGTCACCTTTTCAAGCATCCCATCCCCGCAGGGCTCTGGGGCCTGGTGAACAACGCCGGCTTCAACGACACCATCGCCGACGCCGAGCTCTCGCCGCTGGGCAAGTTTCGCACCTGCATGGAGGTGAACTTCTTCGGGTCGCTGGAGCTCACCAAGGGGCTGCTGCCCCTGCTCCGCTCCGCCGGCGGCCGCATCGTCACTGTGAGCAGCCCCGCGGGTGAGCAGCCTTTGCCTTCAGCCACCCCCCCGGCACCCTGAGACTGGGCGTGGGTCGAGCATCCCCATGGTGTGGCACAGCTCCCACCCTCCCTGGGCACCTCCCTGGCACCCCGAGCCCTTTCCTTGTGCAGTGGCCGGGAGTGCAGCCCTATGCAAGCCCTCCCCGTCCCTGCCTGCCCCTGGTCACGCAGGCAGCTGCCTGCCACCCCGCTCACTCATCCTTTGGCTCCTGCAAGGTGACCTGCCCTTCCCCTGCCTGGCAGCCTACGGGGCCTCGAAGGCAGCCCTCAGCCTGCTCATGGACACCTTCCGCAGCGAGCTCCAGCCTTGGGGCGTCAAAGTCAGCATCATCCTGCCGGGCTACTATAAAACAGGTAAGAGGGTTGGCACCCGCTCACTGCCTGCACCCACGGGTAAAGGGCAGGTACCTCAGGGGGGGCAGAAGAGATGGTGATGGTCAGGATGCAGCTTCTGAGCATCCCCTGGGGATGGTGGCCATCCTGTGGCCTTTGGGCTGTGGCTGGGGAGAGGCAGGGTCAGGATCAAGTCCTGTCAGCAGATCCTCTGCCACCGAACCAGCTCAGCCACTTTTATGGCAGCGCCGTCCCCATTGCAGGCAGGGTCCGAGACCTCAGGTCCAGTCCTGGGCTATGAAGAGCCTCCATGGTCCTCTCACCCGTGCAGATCTCTGCCAGGGTTTCAGCAGAACCTTCCCAGGAGGCTGGGAGGGGACTGGGGGCTGCTGGTGCCCGTGCCAGGGGCTGGAGGAGGGGGGGGGCCACGCAGCTCACTGGGTGGGGGGGCGCGTCCTTGCAGGGACGACGTGCGACCCTGCCTTCTGGAACCTGCAGAAGCAGCGGCTGGTGGCCAGCCTGCCCCGGGAGCTGCTGCAAGCTTACGGCGAGGACTACGTGGAGGAGATCAATCGCCAGTTCATCCAGTTCATGAAGGTGGCGGTGGAGGACCTGAGCGCGGTGGTGAACAGCATCACGGACGGGCTCCTGGCTGCCAACCCAGCCGTGCGCTACTACCCAGGGCAGGGCCTTGGGCTCATGTATTTCATACACCGCTACCTGCCCTATTTCGTCCGAGACTTGTTCTTAAAAGGATTCTTCATCAACCCCAAGCTGCCCCGGGCGCTGCGGCGAGAGCACCACGACGCCGCCAAGAAGGCCTGACCTCGGCTCGCACGCGGCCGCGGGGCAGGCGCGAGCCTCCTCCCGGGACCTCCAGGCACACCGGCCCCCGGGCGCGTGCGCAGCCGCCCCCATCGCCCTCCCGCCCCGCGGGGGAACAACCAGCACCAGACGTTCCGAACCAAATCGCTTTCCCCAATCAGGCAGACGCAGATCTATTTTCTATCGTGCCAGAATCAACGTTTTCTAGAGACCTTGTTTTTGTATTTTTGCTAACCGGGCATCCTCCGAGGGGGCCGCCCCTGCCTGACTCTGCAGCTCCGCACCGCGGGCTGGGATGTACCTCGGGCCTTTCTCAGCCACCCGCCATCTCCCTCACTGCTGTCGGAGCTGCGAGCGTGTGTCTCCGTCAGCTCTCGGCTAGGTCAGGCCCGGGATCCTGCGGCCACTGCCGTGCCAGCCCTCGCCTCCCCGCCATCCATCACACACTCCACCTGCTGCCGGCGGGCGCGGGGGCCGAGGCCGGGCTGCAGAGCTCTTCACGAGATGAACTACGTGATTGTCACTTTTTAAATAAATCTGTTCTTGATACGCCACCGGGCTCCGGCAGCCTCCTTCCGCGGTGCAGCGCTGCGATGCCGGCTCAGGGATGCCCTGCCTGCGGGCAGAGCCGAGCTGGGTCCCAGCTGGCACCGCACCGAGCACCGTGGCAGGAGCCTTGCCCCACCACAGCAGTCAGCCTGCCAGGAAGAGCTGGCACCCGCTCCCCACTCCTCCCCACCCCAAAGGCTTCCTTTTGCTTTGCCCTCACTCCGTGGCCCTGCCGGGCCCAGTGCCACACAGGGACAGCCCCACGCAGGAAGCCCAGGCGCAGGGGGACAAGCTTAGCAAAGCCAGGGGACGTGGCTCGCAGCTCCCTGGCCGCGTGGCTCGCTCCCTACGGCTGCAGGAGCAGGGAGGGCTACATCTCCCAGGCACCCACCAGCTCAGCACCCAGCTGCACCCGCAGACCAGGCATCACACACAGCTTGGGGCCCAAAGAGCCCCACAGACAGCACGAGCCCCTTGCCTGTGGAGCCACACCGAGCTCCACCACCACCAGTATCAAATCCCCGGGTACGAGGCCCTGTGGCTGACACATGCTCCTCTTGGGGATCACAGAACCGTTTTGGTTGGAAAGGACCTTTAAGACCGAGTCCAACCATTAACCCAGCACTGCCAAGGCCACCACTAACCCATGTCCCTCAGCACCACATCTACACGGCTTTTAAATCCCCCCAGGGATGGGGACTCCACCACTGCCCTGGGCAGCCTGCGCCAGTGCTTGACAACCCTTTCCATGAAGAAATTGTCCCTGATCTCCAACCTAAACCTCCCCTGGCACAACTTGAGGCCGTTTCCTCTCGTCCCATCACTTGTTACCTGGGAGGAGAGACCGACCCCCCCTCGCTACACCCTCCTTTCAGGCAGTTGTAGAGAGGGAGAAGGTCTCCCCTCAGCCTCCTTTTCTCCAGGCTAAACCCCCACCAGGTCCCTCAGCCGCTCCCCATCACACTTGTGCTCCAGCCTGTGGGAACAAGCACCCAAGTAAGCAGGGAGAGCAGAGTGCAGTAGGTAGATATTTATTGGTGTAGAGAGGACGGGAGCACGGGATAACAAACACTGCAGAGGTGACCACAACACAAGCTGGGATGGAGCCGCTGTCCATCAATCCCTCCCAGCAGCAGCACCGAGCACGTCAAGGCTTCTCCACTGTTACACCACCCCGGGGCATCTCCCAGCCCTCCAGTGCAAGCAGGAGCCAGCCTGGACACAGAGGAGCAAGGAGCAGGGCTGCCACGCCGTGCCCAGGGCTTGGCTCCCACCCCATAACCACAGAGGGGCAGGACCTGGACAGGGCGTGGGACATCTCTGCCCCCAGCCCTCCTCAGCACTCATCAGGGCGACCAAGTGGAGCCAGACCCCAGGGTTGTCCCCATCCGGCTCCATGGCAGTGCCAGCCCAGACGCCCTGTGGAGGAGGCTGTGCCAGCCTGGATGTGTGCCCCAGGGCGGTGCAGGGGTCCAGCACCATCCGCAGAGCCAAAAGGAGCCTTGACTCCTGCATGGTTGTGACAGTGGGTCTGTCCCAGCTCCGCCCCTGTCCTGGCCAGGGCTGCTCCATCTCTCCCAGGTCAGGGTTAGCTACAGAGGGACGCAGGGATTGCACACAGCAGCATGGGCTACGCTCCGAATCACACACATACTACACCTCACGGGAAGAACAGCGAGTAGGAGGCGTTCAGAGCACCACCAGAGAGGCCCCCACCACGGCAGACCCGCTGTGCTCCTCTGCGGTGCTGGGAACCCCTCGGAGGCAGCCACCCCCCCGGCTGGTACTTGCTCTCCGAGCGTAAGCGCACACAGCAGATGAGTACAGTAACACGGGGACTATGAGATACACAACAGGAGGTGTCCCTCCTGCCACACAGGGCCAAGCCTGTGCCACTGGTCCCTCCGGACCCCTCACGGCACACACAAATTATTCACAAGCTGCAGTGTGAGTTAACTAGCAACTGTACAGTTCTCCTCATCTGAGCCAGTTCCACAGACGGGACATCCCTGGAGTCTGGGCAAGGGGTAACTCAGGGAGTTAGGCAGGGGTCCCCCTCCCGATTCCAGAGGCAGGAGGGCCGGGCAGGAGCAGAGCAGGCTTAGAAGATGGGAATGTAGTTGTCGATCTTGGTCCTGTGCCGCTGGGCGATGCACTCCGCGATCCACACAATGTTGCGGCACTCCTGCTCCTTCAGCTTCACGAAGGCGTAGAAGACTCCGAAGTGGAACTGGTTGAGGAAGGCCAGCTTGTTCAGCTTCACCTGGGGAAAGGCCAGAGGAGGACACGTCACTTGTCCACCTCAGATGGGAGGAGGTGGTCAAGGCAAGCGTGTAGCAGCCTGGGAGGTCCCAGGACTTCTCCAGCAGGCTCAGGTATCCTGCTCTGCTCCTCTCTAGGTCCTCAGGGAAGCTCTAACCAACAGCACATGGCTCAGGACAGGCTCTGACATGTGGAGGGGGAAATATTTACACCCTCATGTACTGTGAAAATCCTCCTTTCCCACATAATCACACTCTGGGTTTGCCATCGATGGACCCAATATCCACCAGCAGCCCCAAACTTGCCTCCTACACTGCTCTAATCTCTCTGGGTGAGAACATGGACTGAGCACCACGCTGGGCCCCCGTTTCCTCACCAGAGCAGAGGGCTAGCATCCTTTTCCTCTCCCCCAAATCCATCCATCCACAGCCCTGCTGACAGGGCAGCAGACACACTTGCTGCTACCCTGAGCTTTGCAAGCAGCACACGTAGGTACGTGTCTCAGGGCTCACTCACCTCGTGCTCAAAGAACCTGTCTTCAAGGGTCTTGTCTCCAGGGTTGCTGCCAGCCCCTTCAAACAGCAGCTTGTACTCCTGCAAGAAGATGTTACAAAGGATATACCCAAAGCTCCCCAAGCTTGACAGGGTTTCTGGGCCCCGTACATCAAACAGACACCCCAGCCAGCGTGCCAGGTCAGCAGAGGACACAGAAGCCAAGAGTCTGCCCTGCGTTGGCAAGGGGATGCTGCCGAGGCTGCGCTGTGCACACCCAGCTGCAGGCGGTCCCCAGAAGGGCAGGGAAAGCCTTTATTTCATCTATGAACTTGTCCAGCCAGAGATCCTGCCCCTTCTCTGAAACGTGCCGTTCTCAAAGCCGTATTGTCACTCTGAGTCTGCAGGGAGGACACCCCAGGTACAGACCCCTCCACGTACAGACGTGAGTGTCTGGGCCAGGCGCCCGTGCCCACGAACAGCAGCACACGCCCCAGCTGCCTCAGCAAGGGGACACTGAGCTCTCTGACTCCAAACAGGCCCCCAGTCATGCACGAGAGCAGCTTAAGGAACCCAGACACATCCAAGCGTCTCCTCCCAGGTCACAGTCTCGCCTGCGACCGAACCAGAGCTCAGTGACCCACTGGGGCTGGAGCTGTGGCACATCACTTCTCACTGAAGACAGGTTCCACCCCCCAACCAGCCAAAGAGAGACTGTCATTGCTGCAAGAGCACAGGGCCAACAGCAGCAGCAGCAAACAGGGCCCCACGCCAGGCTCTCAATCCACAGGTTCCCCTGATCCCTGAACTCTGATCCAGAGCAGGTCCTTGCACCAGTCCCCACAGCCCTCGCCACAAAGCACTCACAGGGTAGTAGTCAGCAACGTTTTTGACTTGTTCGTAGTCATCTGCTCTGGCCAGCTGAGCCAAGCCTTCAGGGTAGAGCTTGCCACAGTGGGGGAACAGCTTTGCTCGGTCCTCCTTGGACAACTCGGTACCAAATGAGTTAATGGTGATAATGAAGGCCCTCCGGTCAGCTTCAAACTGTGGGAGAAGAGCGGTTCACCTTGGGATGCAGCACCTTTGCCAGAGGCCAGCAGACACCAACGCTGCTCTGAACAAGAGCCACATTGGAGGGCAGCATAAGGAACCTGCCTGGGACGCATACAGCTATCCAGTGCCCAGCCGGGGCAGGCCACACGTGCAGGCTCCCAGTATGCCCAGTAGCTGATGCCTGGGGAGCAGTCAGGTGAGGGAATCCCCACCCCAGGCACAAGCCAAATCACTGAGCAGAGCCAGGTCAAGCAGTCTCTCTCACCTACTGCCCCCGAGCCCTGCACATCCCACAGCTAGCCTTGGCATGGAGGCGGGCCGTGCCCTGAACAGCTCTCGTTGTTCTCCTGCTCATCATCCATGTGAGAGGATGAAGATGTTGCCACGAAGGCAACAGATGTGTCAGCACCTGGCAAGATCAGGACTGGGGAACCAAACCTGTCCAAAGTCGCATGCAGGCAGTGTTTTCCTAGGTCTCCCAGTGAGCAGGCAGGGTGTGCATGTGGATGCTGAGGAATATCTTCAGCATCCTTAACGCTGGCAGGAGAGCTGGCCCTGAGCACACAGCAATACCGTCCAGCTAGAGGGGTTTCCAGACCTACCTCCAGGATGGGGCACATGGCATCTGCCGTGGTACCTCCCAGCACCTTGCAGAACTTGTAGAAGGATTCCAGGTAAGCCTGGAAGAGAAAGAGGGCAGATGAGCACTGTTCTACACAGCTTCATCTCCTGCCCCACAGGGCCATTTAGTAGGGGACAAACAGCAAGCAGGGACGCTCCCAGTCGCTTTGTAACACAGCACGGGCACTCTCACCCCGTGTGAACTTGCATGCCAAGCCCACACGAGCGTCAGTGCTTCCCCCAGGAGCTGGAGACATGAAGGGTTGTGGTTGGGTTTGTTCAAGTGACTGCATGAGGTTACTGCAGGCAAGATCCCCAGGCAGCATGGTTAAAGCCTGGTTTGCTCCTTTGAGTCGTCTAACTCCAAAGCATTCACTCAAGGCTCACATGGTTTCCTGACCCCGCTCTGGCCTCCACAACCATGCCAAGCCACACAACTCTAACTGCAAGACCCACGCTCAGAAAGTACCGCTGTGTAAGCGGAGTCAAGAGATGAGACAGGACATCTGTGAAGGAAACCAGCCACTCTCTGTAATTCTCCTTTCACACTGCAGCCGCTTGGTCTCCCTCCCAACTGGAGCACTGCAGAAAACATAAAAGGCCAGGCACAGCTCCGCTGCCTCCAGGAAACGTAATCCTTTGTGGAGATGTACCGTAATCCAGCTGGAAGATGACTGTGTCTCCCAGGGGGAGCCCGTGAAGGCAGTGCACGGCTAAAAGCGCTGTTCAGCAAAAACTTTCTCAGAAGAAGCCATCACATGATAAAATATCTCCCTGAACAGAGAGCTGCAACCAGAATCACTTAAAAGGGATGAACTAAAATGATGCTGAGACATCACAAATCTCTGCTTTGTCACAGCAACTCCGGGACTGAAGATGGACCGAGAATGCTCGTGTTGGACACCCTCTGCACTAGGAAAGCACCTGGATTAGTGTGTTCTGTAAATATCTGTTACCACACAGCGCACGAGGATGCTGCTGGGTGAGCATCACACATCAAAGAAACAGCGTCTCCAGCACTTGCCACTGCTCAAGTGGAGGAGAGCACAGAGCATGGGTCTGCAGCGTTACCACAGGAACAAGGACACGGGTAACACACCTTGCTTGAGGCTGACCGAAAAGGGAACCTGGGTAAGAGGTTCAGTCACCTCTGCCCTTCTCAGGGTTCACGCACACACTTAAGGCTTTAGAAGCAAAAATAGGGGAACCCAAATATCCAGCACTGAATGAGAAGCTGGTATCACAGACACCATGGAAACACAGACTGGAAAACAGCTGCACTGGGTACCCTCCTCTATGGACGTCTCTGCAGACAACAGCAATTTACAGGAACTCTCCAGTGTCCCCAAACCCTCATCCCAGAAACTGCAGTCTCTTTGCATTTAATAATCCTTAATAGACTTTGACACCCACGAACCCACTCATTCACCCTCTGCCTCCTGCTAGCCTCATTTGTCTGTCACCTCCAGCCTGAAGGGAGCTCTGCGGCCCGTCCATCCACGGTGACTTTTCCAACACTATCTGCGGTTACCACCACAGCTCTGATTCACTCCCTGTCCAGCTGAGGAATTCCAGCTGCTTTTGTAGTTTCCCATACAGAAGTGATTGTACCCAAACCTTTAAACGTGTCCTCCTTAGCAACTTCTCTGCTCGGCTGTTCATACTCAGAGAGGAGAGGAATGAGAGCGTTCAGGACAAACGCCCTACAGATGTACGCAGCAGCACAGTGATATTTGTGGAGTTCTCTACTCTTTTACTGTTAGGAACAAATTGCCTTGTAGAGAGACACTTGCTTAGGTCAATCATAACCCAAGATCTCATTCAGTGGTAGAAAGGAACAAGGAGACCCTCACCGCACAAGCAGGGTTAGGATTACCTCCTTGCCTCTTCCATACATCACTACATTTATCCACATTGATTTTCCTGCTATATTTTACTGTCCAGTCACAAAGCTCCTTCAGCTGGTTCCTACAAGAAGGTCACCAGCAAAGGCCAACAGTCAGCCAGCCTCACTTCAATATATCCATTAAAGATGTGGAAAAATGGGAGTAGGCACTGAAGACAACAATGCCAGCGTGCCTCTGCTGCGGGACTCCACTGCTGACCGCCCTCTACGCTAACAGCTGACCTCTTGCTTTTAACCTCTGCTCCCCATCTTAGCCATATTTCCATTCGAGAACCTTCTCACTTGTCATTGCTAACAAGAAACCTTTGTAATTGCCTTCCTCCTATGAATCCTGCTCAAACCTTCTGTCTACATGCTCGCAGATTCCTTCAAAAACCCTCCCGTAGGTCTGGGAGGCAGCACTTGCCTGCCCATGCCAGCTGCTCCTGAACACAGGCATCCACCCCAGGCACCCATCTGCTCTGTTCCTCAGAGCAGCTCTGCGCAGGTTTCAGACCTGGTTTTGTTTCCCTCATTTGCCCAGGAAGACCATTTGCATTGTATTATACATTTTCCAGTCCTTGGGGAGAGAAGTGGCTTCAAGTGAGAGTCTGTAAGCAGCAGTTACCTCTCTCACCCTTGTGTCACCATGAGTTGTTACTGACAGTGCCCCTCTGTGCCCTGGGGGCTGCTCTTTACCAAGAACCAGTCCCAGCACATGCCAAGGGATACCAGGCATCTATGCTTCAATTTGGGGGTAGGAAGAGCAGAATGCAAAGAAGTATCAGGCCTCAAACAGGAGATGGGAAAGGATGTGGCAGCTGGGACTCAAGGAGACACCACCACCCCCCCCAACCTGTTCGCCCTGCGCTCACTCTGCTCCCTGCTTTCCCCCTCCTGCCTCATCGCAACCTGCAAGGGAGCAGGTATTTATGTGTACAGGCATCCCCCCCCCCTTACAGCCAAAGGCCAGTACATGCCAGAGGCCACAGGCAGCTGGGCATGACTGCCAACACGCAGCTCCTTCTCCCCTCCCTTTGCCTTCTTCCCTTCACGCCTGACCTGTTCTCTGCCTCTCCGAACGGGCCACGGCTTCCTTGGGAAGCAGAGGTCACACTGACTGCAGGCTGGCTGTGACCAGCCAAAACAAGGTTGGCAGATACGATCTGCATCCCACCCTTAATCCAGAGAGTGGAGATGGAGCGATAGCCACAGCCTGCACATAAACACGTGCTTTGATAGCGCCAGCTAAAACCAGACAGGACCTGCAGAGCAGACAACAACTCCCTGTGCAGGCTCAGGACAAGGAGGTCCTTAGCCCCTCCACATCCCTGTGCCTGCAGGACTCCTCCACCCCGGCTGCACCTTTTACACTGCTCTACCAAGAGCATCTAACCCCAACCACAGCCACCGAAGGCTTGAGCTGCCTGTTGGAGGCTCTTCTGAAAGAGCTCAAGACAGAGAGCCAAGCCCATGGAAGTCCTTCAGCCAAGTTTAAGATCAAGCCACTTTAGCCCTTTGAATGCAGTTAACCACACATCTAAACTCGTGTGGTTAAGCAGCAGCCTTCTGCCTGTCTGAGGCCTGAGGAAATTTATTCAAAGGCAGGACCTCTAAAAAAATCTCTTGCACAGACTCTTGACAGTCTGACAGCTCCAAAAACAAGTCACTCTGCCTAGCTGTGGTGCCCTGGCTCTGCAGAGCTGGGTGACTGGATGTCAGGCCCCTCCAAGAGCACTATCTTTACTCTCCAGGAGATGCAACTAGTTCTTGGTCACGTTCACTCTATCACCACTCCAGGGAAGAAAATATAGAGAAAGCAAATTTATTTCTACAGTCTGCTCTAAGAGGAAAATACCCTCTCCCCTTTGGCTGAAGAAAGCCAGCCTAGGTTGGAGCTCCTGACCCAAGACAGAGCTGTAGTCATGCTAGGAATAAATAGGGAAGTTCACGTCTCTTTCCCTCCCCAGAGACTCACTTACCTTATACAGTGTGTTTCGAATGATTTCAATGTTCATTTCATCCAGGTCCTGTTCAGATATGCAGTCTTGGAAGAAAGCAGCTGAAACAGAGCCACAGACAGAGTTAGCATTGCCCTAACCAGACCCATGCCCAGCACTTTCCAGAGTCCTCAACAATACCAGGCAGGAGCACACCCTATGTTGAGTTTGTCCCTCCTAGGCCTGGCCCTTATCTTCAGCAGCCACCAAATTGCCATGACTCAAAACCTCAGGCTCCACCATGGTTCTCCAGGCCATGGTAATTTTTGGGGCTCTCACACCAGCCTATCCTCAGCTCTAGCCCTCAGCATCAGTGCCAGAGCACCCTGTATTTAAAAATAAGCAAACCCTAACTGTTCCCAGATGCAGGCACTCAGAGGTGACAAGACAGCTTCCGAATTGCCTCCTACCGCACGGCAGCAGCAATTAAGCATCTGCGAGACAGCACCTAGCGAGTCCTGAGGAAGCTGGTGCTGTGTTTCTCCCTCATCCTCCAATCTCTTAGTTGGATTAAAGAGCGTGCGGATGCTACAGCTCCTCCAGCCCGTGATACTCCACGGTTGGAGTCAGGAGCTGTTTCCCCTGGTCAGGTCTCTCAGTCCCATTTTCCACCTCTTCCGAGGCCTTTTATTTCTCCAGCTGGAGGTAAGCAACAGGAGACAGGATGAACAACATTTTGGTAGGACGCTCGGCCTTGCGTACTTTGCCAGAGCATCTCTGGGAGGGAGTCTGAGAAGTTGTTGCCACCGAAAGAACACAGATTTTGGACCTAACACAGGGTACTGCAAGCTACAGATAAAGATGAGTCTTGTACGTCCAGAGTAACGTAAGGCTGTTGTACCACTCACTCGTTAGCAAGAGCACAATAAAACCCACTGACAGGACCTTTATGACTTCTTCAACCCTCGCTCAGCAACCCATTTTGCTGAATTTGCTACAAAGAGAAATACGATCTTTCTCAGCTTACGCAGTCCAGCTGTGGGGAAAGGCCACTGCCCTCATGCTGAGAACCGCTGGTGCTCTGCTTTGTGCGACAAACCAGGTACGATGCAGGCTCACACCTCTGGCGTGCACAAATTTTATAGCACAAGCTCCCTGGCGTGGCCAGCAGTGGCATGGTGGGTCCAGAGAGTCCCAAACAGGGGTTAACCCCCCCAGAGGTTTCTTTGCAACAGCATCAGAGCCCAATGCCACGTAGCTGGAGGAGCGCTGCTCCCTACGGCTGGCAAAAGTGAAAACAGAGTGTGCCAGGACTGGTTTTCCCTGCAGGACTCGCTGGCTAGCCCAGATAGCTGAGCAGTGGCTACTTCAGAGTAGCAGAGGAATGAGAACACAGCTATTTCAGGTCTTGGCCCTCCAATATCCCAAATTAAGCTAACAGCAAGTCTTATTTTGCCCTGCTAACCTATGAGAGCCATTTGGGGTTAGGCATTCCTACCAAGCCACGTAGCTACTCAAGTACTTTTAGGAGATAGAGCTGCTGTTTCTTTGCATGTGGTCACTGGAAAGAGTGCAAGTTAAACAACTGGAGCCTGCATGCCTGCTTGTTTAGGCAACACAGCTACTCCCCATGTCCTCCTGCTGAAGAAATGCCACACGAGATGGTACACAGCCTCAAGAGCACAGCCAGGGCAAAGGTCTGAAGATCTCAGCCTAGCCAGGGCAGGAGCAGACAAATCTCCCTCATGTACAAGTGCATGAATGCAAGAGGCAAAGACCCTCAGCTGCCAGCGGCGTTCTCCAGAACCACCTCGCCAGCGTAAGGGGGCATTTTCACTCCATACACAGCTGGAAGTCTGAAGGTCTCTGAGAACTAGTATCGTTGAAATATTTGGTTCTATCTTATTCCCAAAACGGGGAGGTTCCCTCTTACTCCTGAGGAGGATTCTCTTCCCACACGTCACCCCTACAGCAGGCTCCCCTCAGCTGCATGCGGAGCCTCAGCTCTCCTGCTGCGTTGCTGCCCTACCCTTGCAACTCAGATCTCGAGACACGTTTTCCCTCCTTTGCTGGGCTCTATCTGACAAATCATTTTTCCATGACAACTGCTTCACTTGCCCCGTTATTACACAGAGCAAAAGCACTTTCAGTTCCAAAAACAACTATTTCTATCAAAGACAATATGATGACTGATAGAAAGTGTTTTGTTCTTTCTAGCAACCCCAAAAGAATGATTACTCACTGACTCAGGCGTACCTCATTACTTTTTTTGCCTGCAGATGCTAATCTAGAAACTCTCCTGTGACTACCTCTCCTACTACCACAAAAAGACTTCCATACTTTCTCCAGAACCACTTCCTACACCTTTTATCTTTAAAGATTATCTCTCTCTGACTAGCTGTTCATAAGACACTTGGTTTTAGTGTCATGCACCTCCTGGACAAGGCTTGTAGCTCTGAGACATTACACCTCAGTGCAGGATCCCGCTACACAATGAGTTTAAAAAAGGCTTTTGGAGATTTTTTTTTTTGCTGTTGCTCATTGGGGTTTTTTGGTATGTAAAGAGCTTTCCCTCATCTAGAGCTAATTTTATCAGTCTCAGAACAAGACCGGGCATGTGCAGATCTCTATAATTATCTACAAAAACCACCTACAAGAAATTGCCCAATGGTCCAACTCAACGTGCTAGAAATTCAGTGACCCATTCCAGCAGAAAACCTGATAGCCCTTGGGGTACCTTAGCCCTTCACTAAGGAAGCACGTGTGCCACATGTCCCATGACAATTATTAAAAAGGTCACACTGCCTAAGACCTCTCAAACTTTCTCCTTCCTTCCTAATTGCACATGATGATTCCCAGAAGAGCTGGTAAATGGACATATCTAGCAGATCAGATCTAATTACTGCCATAACAGCTCAAGGCCTGGCTCACACAAACCAAATTCCCCAGCAATCTCCACTACCAACGTGCTGGTTCAGACGTTTGTTGAAGCGTACAGAGCGCTAGCTGGTCCTCCAGAGGAAAAACTGCCATAGGACAGGCACAAACCTGAACTCAAGCCCAGCCACCGCAGGCAGTACAGCCAGTTCTGTGTGTTACCCATCACTTTGTCTTCCTGAAGCACAACTTGGACTTCATTGGACCTAGTTAGACTGGGGGAGAAAGGGACATCTGCTCTACCCACAGCTGAGAGGTATTTTGAAAGGCTCCACTCACCCAGGGGAGTGTCCACCAGGATTGCATTGTAGAGCTCTGCAGGCGTCTGAGCAATGTTCACAGCTTCCATCTGCTCGAAACTTCCCAGAGGATGGCACTTCGGCACCAGTTCAGAGATCGAACGCTGGTGCAGAGTCCCGGTGATGAGGAGAATGACGTTGTCAATCATGTAGCTGTACCTTGAGAAATGCAAGAGGAAGCCTGTCACAATACAAATAACATAAAAACCAGCACCCTGCATCGGACAGGCACACAGCTTCAGTCCCTGTGAGTAGCTCCAGAAAGATCTTCCCATGAAGAACTAGTAAGGGGTCTCCTTAATGTCTCCTTATCACGCCACCCTAGGAAACGGGAGTCAAGCATAGTCCCAGGTGTGATTTATGCTACAGCTGAACCACACCATCTAGGCATCTCCTACCTACCACTGAAGAGTATTAGATTGGAAGGGACTTCTGGAGGTCTCCGGCCCAATGTCCTGCTCCAAGCACGGCCAGCTCCAGCTGCTCAGGGCTTTGTCCAGCTGAACTCTGGATTATTTGCAAGGATGTATTATCTCACAACCTCCCTGGGGTTCTGCTTCAGTGTCTGACCACACTCACAATGAAAAGTCTTTTCCTAAAAGCTCATCAGTCTCTCATCCAAACCCCACACACCTTCAAGAAGAGCCTGGCTCCAGCTTCCCCACACCCTCCCACAAGGTAGCCGGGAACATTTCTCCTTCCAGCATTTCCACTTCTCTCCTTGCACTGCCACGCTCTGCAGAGAGCACGTGCAAAAGCGTGAGTGGTAGGACACCAGCAAAGGAGAACCTGCAGATAGCCTGACTTGAGCTCAGCTCCATCACCAGCAGCACTGCTCCATCTTGCCAAGACCATGGAGAAAGGGTTGTGTTTCGGCAGCCCCACTCCCTTCCAAATAAAACAGGGCCGGAGGCCTTGGCACAACCTTCTTTCACACCCTCACAAAAATACACAGTGGCTTTTTCACACCTCTGCCATCAACAGCTACGTGCTTTTTTGCATTAGCCCATATGATGATGTCCCTAACCAAGTTCCCTCTTCACGTTATAGAGGGTTGGCAGATTCAGTCTTTGGCACAGCAGTCATGGGACATTCATGACAAGTTCCACCACAGCACTCAGCACAAGTTCCACCAACACAAGCCCTCTGTGGCCTTTCTCTCCAGTATGTCCATGTTTCTCTTGCACTGAGGAGCCCAGAACTGGGCACAGCCCTCCAGGTGAGGCCTCTACCAGTGCCAAGTAGAAGGCAAAGATCACCTCCCAGATCTCCCAGTTCATCCAGAGAAGGGAGACACAGCTGGCCTGAAGACTGGGAATACAAGAAAGGCTGGTGTCCTTCTCCAAGTAGAAGGTCCAAGCAAGGGATCAAGGCATCATGTAAATACAAGGAGCTGAGAGAAAAAGTCTCCCCAGCAAGAACAGGAGTGGTGCTCTAGGCACCTTCACCACCAGCTGAGCCCCAAGCCAACCAAGCTGAGGACCTGAAAAACACCAAGCGAGATGAGGGTTTTTTTCCAGTCAGCAGAAGATGCCTTTGCAAATGTCCCTCAGCAGCACAGGAAAGGGGCACAGATGCTGGAAGAGCAGGATACTTGGGATTTTAGAGCTCTAACTCTAAAAAGTGAGATGATGGAATAGACATGAAGAAGCTCCTTGGCAGGAGCTGCTCCAAACCAAACAAGATCAGGCCTGAACCAGAATGGCAGAAGGAGCTCTGCACGTCTGGAGCTCTGTTGAGGTTCAGGCTCCCCACCTGTACTGAAGGAAGGGAATTTAAGGCCAGCACACCGGGACTGGGGCAAGGGCAAGGAACGGCAAGGCTCTGCACGTGTTTGTCAGACAGGCACTGGGATGCTGCTGGTCTTTATATTTCCGAGCTAACAAGGAGGACGTAGTGCAGCCCTGTTCCCCTTTGAACCACATCAAAGGCAGAGCCAGTTAGAGGCAGATTTCGGTAGTTTTTATTAGATGGGCTTACTGCCTCTCAAATATGCTCAAAGGACACGTCCATGAACAAATCCACACCTTAGTTCCTCAAACAGGTGCTGCCTTTTTCTCTCCACACCGCAGGGCTGGATAACGCACCTCCTGGCCCCACTACTTCTGCAGTGTTTGCAGCCTGCCTTTCCAGGGACGTTCAATCTAGAACCACGGCAATAAGCACAAGCTTCATGTACTAGGAAACCTCCTTTTGCCCTTTAATCCACAAGGTCATTATCCTCCCTTCTGTTTGTGCAAGTCTCACCATGGAGATTATTGCCATCTCCAGGACGGCAAGAAGGGCCTGTTTATGAGAACTGAGGGGGAGTCCCTTGCAGGAAGCAGCTGGTTCCTGGTAAATACAAGCATCTGCACCCTCACACAGATGCATCTCCACGAGGTGTGCCAGACCAAGGATAGAGCGGATCATTTCCCAGCTCCACCATCTGCCCTCAAACACGCAAGTTTGCTTAGCGCAACGCAAGGCAACGACGTAGGATCAGACCAAATTCATTTCTTCAACTCAGCCTATGGTGAAGGAACAAGCAAGGATATCTAGTCATTGCACGGTACGCTAACACACCTCTGTCCTGCTCCCAGCTTACCACAGATCTTGCTCTCTGCAAGATATTTGCAGCTTGAAGGAGGCTGGCCAAAGTCAACCATACATGAGGACCTGAGGGGAAAGTGCCTAGAGCCCTTTCTGTTCGCAGGCCTTCAGAGCAGCTTAGCTCCTGGCTTACTGGAGTCACACGGAGCTCATCCATGCACACCCATCCCTGCTCAGCAGGAAAGCCACAGCCAGGTTTGGGGAGAGCAGACCATGCGAGCAGCTCCTACTTTCAGACTGATGGTCCCAGAAAAGACTATCCAGCTGGCTTCCACTGCCAGAGCGCAAAGCATGGCTCTCCCCCTTTCATTTACACCCCTTAACATGCTTGTTTCCTCATCCTTCAGGGAAGTCTGGGGAAATGCACAGCCTACAGATCAAATGCCAAGGCCTCTAAGGAGGCCCAGCAGCAACTTTTTGAAAGAGTACTTTACCCACCGAGACTACTTAGATCTTGCTGTCAGAGAAGGATTCATGACCATGTGCAAGGCAGAGGGGAGATTCCTCATTCAAATTTCCTCTGCGACAGCATTTCACACCTTTACAATAACAAGAAAGCTGCAGCAGGACAAAGGTCTTCTCATGCCTGCTGAGAAGACACCAGCACCGCCACCTAATCCTTCCTGATAGTTCCCATTTCCAAGCCCACACCACACTTACTCACATTCAGTCCCTGCTCATCCCAGTAAAAGCAGTTATGGCTTAGTCAATCATGACCATGAGGCAAGTCTCCTAGGGCCAGGGCAGCTGGAAAAGCCTCTCTCCATCTGTGGAAGGGCCAACACTTGCTTTCCTGTGCCAGGTCCCAACAAGAACGCATCTGCCTCCATTAGCACAGCTGTACGGAGACCACAGCAGAGGTCCTGGCTACGCTGGCATTTCCTCCCAGGCCCAAAGGATTAGATCTATTACGGTGGCAGCAGTTCTCCTAGGAACCTCCAACTACTTGTTTAATGGAGTGGCTTTTGTCATCATCCTCCCCATCTTCTATTAGGTTCTTACTAGCTTCAGATGTTGCAGCTTTCATGGCTAATGCATGCTCAGACCCCTCCAAGAGCATTTTAACCTTCACTAGCTCTCAGTGCAGACTATGGGACACGTCAGAAAACAGGAGTAGCTGGTCACTTGCAACACCAGAAAGTCTCACCGCAGCCCACCTGGCATGGAAAAGAGATGACGATGTATGATGGGCTGGTGGGAGACTGGAGACAGGCAGAAGGACCAACAAGCTCCTTGGTGGGGACGAGCCTCTGCACTAGCTCACTGGGAGCACGCAGCAGTTCAGAGGAGAAAGCACAACGTGGAGGCTCTATATAAGCTACAGGCAGTGACACAGGGTGGCAGGGCTTTACCTGCTAATTTACTAACGAAGTGGTAAATGGCACCTGATCTCGAGTCCCCAACCCCGCCTCCACAAAGACCACAGCAAAACTCTCTTGGGCAAGAACGTGTTTTACACTCCTGCAGTCTGCCCACACAGGGAGATGGGCCCAAAGAGAGCGTATGTTCAGGCAGGGTTTCACGTGCGCAGTTACGCCCTGCCTCGCTCTTCCTGTCACCCACTGAACTGAGGTGTGGTATATTCCAGAAATTCACCTTCACAGAAATACCCTTTTAGTCGATACCAAGAAGTGTCAATAACGTCTCACAGAGCAGTAGAATTTCTCATTAAAGGACAGGAAAGAGTCAGCAAGCATAGAAAAATCATCCACAGCCGGAGAGAGACGTCGGCTTACGGCTTCCTGAAGTCTGAGACAAGTGGGACCAGTATCTTCGCCCCTCCAGCAACACCCAGTTCAGCACATTATGCACTGGGCAACACTCACATAACAAGAACAAAGCCAGGCAAGGATATGTCTGGAGAAGCCAAAAGGGGTGTGTGTGGGGGGGGTGTGAATGTTCCTTCCAGCAGCAGCAGGTCAGAGCCATCATTCTCACTGCTGGTTTGGGGAGGTTGGTCTTGGCCTGGCACAGAGACCTCTTCAAGCAAACGGGAGAGGCAGGTCCTCTTCAAGGAGAGGCAGGACCCAGAAGCTAACTTGTGGGATAGTCCTCCACGGAGAGCTATCAAGCAGAATCGAGGAGGAAAGCACACGTGCAAAAGCCTTGCACAGGTACTTGGACAACGTATGTTTTCCTCTTTTCGGAGTTACTTAAGCACAGCCACTGATAAATAAGACATGCAAGAAAGATTGCAATGGCCCGCTGAATATTGGGAAAGGCTGTTTAGCAGCGGAGCACATAAAAGACATGAAAGCTCACACGGGGCATTTACAGCTGGGCCTGAAGGCACTCTGGCATAGATAGCCCTGCAAGGCAGTGACCCCAAGACAGGTAGGGCTTCTCCCTCCCCCACTGACTAATCTAATCTAATCGTAAAGAATCATCATCCTACAGCAGATAGGTTGGCTTTTTTATTGCTTTCTGCTCCAGGATACCAAAGAAACCGTAAACAATACTGCAAGCGGTCACAAAGCATGACTAATGACAGAACATTGCACGACCCGAGTTTCTCAGGGATCCTCTGAAAGCCTTGCCAAACTGTAGCTTAACAGCTGCTCTGCAAGGGGTCAGGAGGACAGCCCTCCGTGTCAACAGCGACCGCAGAGACAGCGGGCTGGTGCAGAAGTGTGTGGCAGGGAAGAACTGGGCTGCGGCTCGGGGGTTTTGCCAGGATGGGTCAAGGTATTGCATTGCTCAGGCAACTTTAGTGCTTTCCAAAACCAGCATTAGACTTTAAGGCAGACTAATGCTAGTGAGGCACGAGTCACTATACGATTGCGTCGGGCAGTCACTCAGATTACTATAGAAGCATGTGTTTATTTTGGGATGAAAAAGGGAAATCTCCAGCAGGATCAAAGCAGTGCTCTGAACTCGGCACGAATTCTAGAGAGAGCTTTAAATGATGAGGAAGTTGTTTTAGCTATAGTCACTTTAGCATCTAGTGCTTCCCTCTTGCAGCTCATCCAGTTCATGTATTGAGGGGCGGGGGTAAGTAACCTAAGGAAAAAGTTTTGGGTTGGTTGTACCGTTGCTCCCCTGGGTTTGTGCGTAAGTACACAGACCCAGCTCTGTACCCACTGGGTTCGAGACCTGAGCAAAGGCCCTGGTAGGTAGAGGCACATGTCACACCTCTCTCAAGCTCCGAACGTAAGTAGTAATGGGGGAAAGCAACGCACAGACTTCAAAGCACAAAAGAGCAGTCATTGACACTAAGAATAGTGCCAACAGCCAAGATGCTCGTATCTGGAGTGTTGTTTTAAGATCATTAATAAATAACTGTACAGCTGTCCTGAACTGGAAAGGAGAAGGATGTTGCACATCAGGAAGACCTCAGTGCCGCACTGAGGCTTGTTCGAGTACAGACAGTGGATGAACTGAGTCAAATCCTTCAATCAGTTTTTCAGCTGAGGCTACAACAAGTCAGACCAGCAGCCTCTGGCCAGGAGCAGTTTTACCCCTCGTCTGCAGCTGAAGCTCAAGCAGTCCAGGGAACAGCAAGAGTAGACGTAGCATGTGATGGTCTCCACTCAAAGTGCACTGATCTCTTCCTATCTTTGCACGCTGTCTTCCCTAGAGTCACACCAAGAAAAACCACACCTAAGTGGTAGGGTCGTGAACCTGCCAAAGAGAAAGCCGAGAATTTCATGGTTGCCACCACAAACCAAGGGCACTCAGCCAGTAAGTGGGTGCCCTGCTAAACTTAGATCAACGAGACCATTTCACAGCAAAGAGTTATAACTTCACAGCACTACAGAGGCTGTGGCAGCCTTTCAGATCCAAGTATCCAGGAATGTTCTCAGCATTAATCTATATTTAGCTACATCTCCACATGATTTTTACCATCTTCTAGTGAGTCTACGTCTCTTGGGATACTGACCTCAGTTTTCCAGTGGTACCATCCGGTTACTCGTAAGCAGTCATACAGCGTTAGCTACGTTAAAGGCTAATGAGAAAAAAGTTAGATGAAGTACTTTTAATTTTGAGGCTTTATGAATACGATGTTGCATTCTCGATGCGTACAAACCCCTTGAAACACCAGGGAATGTGCTGAACGCCTTGCAGCCTCGTGCAAGAGCCTCTGGTTGCTCAAACCTGATGCCTCAAAGATTGACCTCAGAGCTTGAGAAACGCTAGGCTGGTATGCAAGGCTGAGTCCTGGCACTCTGCGCTGTGCTGAGCCGACTTCAGCACTAATTACATTTTAAATATTGACCAGAAACATCTAATCATGCTGCTCTCACATAGACCAGCTGCAAAAGCCAAACTTGTGTATACTGTTTTCTTACCTTCCTTACAGGTAAAGCACTAAAAAAGCCACATTCCAAGGATATAAAAGATTAAAGGCTACACTGTGCAAACTCACATTGCCCCTAAAATTGCCTGAAACAGCTAAGAAAGCTGAGCGAGTTTAATGGCTTAAACGCCCTTCCCTGATTCTCAGTGAATGTGTGGTCTGGGCTTAGATAACACGCAGCACATTGCTGTGCATACAGACCTGCTGCCAGCAGACGACAAGAAAAATCATCGTCCCACTTGACATGCAGCAAACCATGCAGGGCAGACACAAGATTTTGCTTGGCCTCTAAATATCACAGTATTTTGCAGTATTTACGCAAAGCTCTACATAAGTATTTGCTAGACATCAAACTAGCATACCGAATGGATCAGGAAAAGGGGACTAAGCCCTCAAGAAGTCTCTAGAAGCAGTGCCCTTGGCCTCCAGGCCTTCTCTGGGCTGAGCTCGCCAGCCTAGAGCACTGGGTGAGGTAAATCGATGGAAAGGTAAAAGGAAAATGAAAGCGGCTAAGGTCCGGCACCAGGAGACCTTGAGAACAGTTTCAGGCCAGGAGTGAAGCATGTTACATGGGGACAGAAGTGCTCAGTGAACGTTCATCCAACTGAAGGCACTGCACACAGGTTGTCCTCTGGAAGAGTTACAACCACACATAAACTGATCAGAGGAGCACTGATAACCTCCTCACACACTCCTTCCCTCCCTGTTTTATGACCCTAACAGACACGCTGTTCAGTCTGTAGAGGGAAAGACAGCGCGAAGGAACACGAGGGAAGCGGAAGGACTGTTCCTGCGAGCTGCAGAATCACCAGAGGGATTCAGCTTTAAGCAAAGCCCAAGAAGATCGCTAAGTCCATACACTGCCTCTGGATGAAACAGCATCACCTTGGATGGGGATGTTACCCAGGGGCGACGTGTTCTCACCTCATCACCCACAGCTTGCATGCTACAGCCCCTTCTCAGGGCTCCAGAGTTTCATTGAAGATTTCTCTTAGTAAAACCCAGTCCTACATCTGAAGCTCATCAGTAGCGTTTTGCTACATTTTTACTGCCACTGATAACGTTTTGCTAGCTCTTCCCATCATTATCGTGGCTCACTGTGTTTCTTGGAAGGTGTTAGCACGGTGTCTAGCAAAGAACAGCACTGGTCAGCAGGAGGAGGGTCATGCTGTTCCAGTTCAAATTCACCGGCCAAATGAAGTGTTCTCCAGGCACTAGAGGTCTGGGAAACAAAACATCCCCTCAACATACTACACAGTGAAATCCACCTTTCAAAGAGCCCCTTTCTGACGAGGACACCCGCAGTCACACCGTTTTGAAAGATGACTTCCACGGCCATCGCTTAGGCATGCCGCCCAGTCCATTTTCATAGACATTGGTTCTGGGAAACTGGTACGAGATCTGTATCCTTTGGGTACGCAGGAGAAGAGATGCACTTCTGATGCCACCATCCAGAGGATGCAAGCCTGTGATCATTTCCAGACCATTAGTTACATGCCCTCTTATTTTAAACATTGCATAATCCCTCCAAGAACTTGGCTTATCAGTTCAACTTTGCACTCCCCGCAAACAGGGAAGCTGTTTGTTAGAACATGTGCTTCTCTGCCAAAACCGTCTCTGCCAGAAAAGGCTCATAAACCTTTTATTGCAGGATCCCCAGCCGCTACAGTAATTTTTGCTTCCCGATCCCATCGCCACCAAGGAGTCAACAACTAATTGAAAACAGTATAGTGTAGTTTTAACCACAGCAGCACTAGGAAAGACCCTTCAGAGTGTTGCATTTACCCAAATAAATTGTAAATATCTGTAATGCAGAGAATTTCCATTTTTTCTTCTGCAAGAAAAGACTCCAAGAGCATGCAGTCATATTTTGTAACCTCTGCAGTTCTGCCAGGATTCACGCTCCAGTATATTTAGAATAAAGTCAGGCAACTTCCTACTCCAGAGAAGAGGATTATCGCTCTTCAGCTCAAGTAGCAATTGAAACAATTTGGTTCCAGAAAAACCACTGCTGCAAGACTAAGTTTGAACTCAAAGTCGTGCAGCAGAAACTAGCTCTATCCAGCGCAGGGGAGAGGCAGAGCAGGACGGGGTCAGGGAGAAGGTAACAGAGGGAAGTGTCAGCTAAGAAAAGGCATGCGCAAGGGGAAAGGTACCTGCAGCCTCATCAAAAACGTGTCTTGCGACCACAAAAACACACTGAAAGCCAAGTTCCCAGCTGCATCCTCAGGGCAACGAAGAACCCGGTTCCCAGCCCCAGCAGACTGGTAAGGCAAAGACAACAGATGACCTGTCTGTCCTCTGACAATGGGCTTGATCATGGATTTGGAAAGTGTGTTTAGACCCAGCTCCTCCCCAGACCTCACTCCTCCAGCGGACTCAGTTTCCGCACAGTTACCAGCAGCTCCCCTACCTGAGCACAAGATCGAACCCTTCTCTGCCCAGCAGCTTGCTGCAAGGGCTCGAGGGGCCCAACAGCGGCCAGAGCCCTCACATGAGACTCCTGCGAAACCAGACTTTCCAGAGCAGGGAAGAGACTGTGCTATGAAAGTGCAAAAAAACCCAACACGCTTCCCCACCCTGGAAAAATACTAAAGCTGACAATCAGACCAGGCTATAGCAGTCTGGAGTCAGGAGCGACACCACGATAAAGAATTGTATCTAAACCCTATACAGGAACACTGGAAGGAGAGACAGGACATGGCACTGTGTCAGGCTAACACAAAGAACAAAGCCTTTACAGAAAGGCAGGGCAGCACATCACCGAGAAGAACCCAAAACCCACTTCCATCCCACGAGTCAATATGTGCTTGTTGAATTCAGGAAGTGGGTTTTGCTGTTTCATGTACACTTAATACCTGTTTGTTGCTGCCCTACAGAACGTCGCTGCATTCCCTCAGCCAAACAGTCGATTGTTTGTGTTGGAGCAGAGATGTTAACAGCCAACTTGTGCCTATCAGTCAGAACCTACGATGGTCGGCTGAAAAACACAGGGAAGCACCAGCAGTCTTCCAGCGAGGAGCTACCTAGCAAGATGCAGAGCTAGCAGGTGTTGTAGAGAAACCAGTTGAGTTCTTCCTTGCCACGATACGCAGCGGCAGAGGCCTCCAGCTACAGCCACCACTTGAAAAAACAAAAGGGAAATCAGCCAACTTCCTCAATATTTTGGTACTAACAACGCAACACTTGCCACAGAGGAGTTCCTGGAGAGGACTGGAGCCAGGAAAGAGTCAGCATGGTGCCAGGATAGGAGCAAAACAGGACAAAAAAATCAGTGGCAGCAAGTGACTTGAGGAATTAAGACCTTGCTTTGGGGTTGCTGCCTTCTTGGGTCAGTTTTGTTCGTGTGCCTTCAAACTCTGCCCTTTCCCCTAAGCTCGGGAGACAAGTCAACTCCTGCCCACCTCCATAGGTGACCACGCTTACCAATGGCACGGTGTGCACCTGGGGACAGCAGCCACAGGGCTGGAGTGCCACCTTCCGGCAAGCCACCGGCAGCGCCTGCCTCATCTCCCTGGAGCTGGGCAAGGAGAGCAGGCCAGGAACACACGTCCTCCTGGTGCTCCAAAGCCCCCATGCCATCCCCCTTGCTGCTTCTCCTTCCCCGTGTCCTCACCTAGTTCATGGGCCACTTAGAAGAGGCAAGAGAAATGACATAGAATAATCCCACGCAGGCTTTTGTCAGGTTGTCTCTGGAGCAATCAGAGGGGACAAGGACTACAGCTGCTCTTAAGATCAGCTACTTCCCCAGATCTTCTCAGCGACATGCCCTGGGGTCCAGATCTGAGCACCCTCCAAAAACAAGCAACTCTGGAGAGCACCACAGTCACATGTGGATTAACTCAAAAGCACCCCAAAGTCCAGCAGGACATTCATGGAGGAGAAAGCCTGACTGTTTTTTAAATGCTTGATCCACCTCCTGGCACCAGCATTCGACAGCCTGGCCACTCCCAGTGAGATGGTACCCAGTGTTTCATGGGCCTGTCTTGTGTGAGGCTATCCAGAATTTCTAAGGCAGCCAAAAATCTAAGTACATCCAAAGGCATCCGGCAGCAGTGAGTTTCAGGGCTGAACTGGACATGCTGCAAAACATTTCCTTCCATTTGAAGCCAGACATACCTCCTACAATCCCTCTCGATTTTAAAATTCTCTGTTTATAACCCAAAGCCTCTCTCAGGAGAGTCCCAGTGAACTCAAGCTTTCCCCCTGCCCAAGCCAGCCCTGCTAAAACTTTCCGTACCTTTCTACCATTTTCTGTTTCAATTCAGCCTGTCAAGTTTAGCACATGGACACATTCAGTTGGGTACAATTTCTTCTTCTGACCACCTGGTGCCTCGCTTGTCCCCAGCTGTCTACCAGGAGCAGTCTTTACCATTTTCTGCTCAAGTTTTATTAACTACCCTAAAAGAAAGGAGTGGGAAATAGTCATGTTCAAAAGGCAAAGATAAATCACCTCATCGCGCCTACCTGTGTGCCCAGACAGAGCGGAAGATCAAGTGGCACAGGCTTGTCCCAGGGTGGGCAGGATGACACAGTACTTCTGTGTGCACAGGCACATCCCAGCACCACCAACGTCCTCTGGCCGAACATCTCCATGACGCTGCCCACACACAAGCCTGCGCTAGATGAAGGCTACTGGCACAAGTATGCACTGCCAGCCTCCGAACAGAGCTGTTCTCTACTCCAACTAGTTGGGACGTTCACAAGAAGCTTCACACTGTCAGCGGGACAATAATCTCTGAAACTTCTGCTCCCTGCCCCAAACCAAGATCTACTACAACCCACAGGACAGTTTTAGGAAACAAAATACAGCCTGAAAAGCAGCCCAAGAAGCCACATCTAGTCTATCCTCTTTTCTACTAGCCCTGTCACTAAATATATGATTATCAACATAAGGTATTAAGACCCACTGGGCAAAAAGCAGCACCCCCTCCAAACTCCTTGTGTTTCACTCTCCTCATTCTTCTGTTTTAACTTGTCCGTAGCGTCATTAGAAGTTATTAGAGCTTCTAATACACTGATAACTACTCCCACCTTGGACCAGCTGAAGCTGATAACACCTTCTGTGTTTCATCACTACTCCATTGGTGTGATGAGTGCAGACCCAGAGGAGACCCCTCCATCAGTGGTACAGCAGAACCACAACAAAACACAACCCAACGCTTGGACCTCTTGAACAAAAGGCTCCACAAGAGAGGGGAGAAGCTTCATGCAGGAAAAGAGCTTTTCTCCTGCTTCACCTTCTGCCTTCCTCTAGGCAGCACTGCAGACAGTGGCACTAAAGCAAATCTTGTGGGCAAAAAGGAAAGGGGATGAAACTGAAAACAACTCAAGGAAGAAACATCCCGTGCCGAATGGGACCAATATATTCAAGAAGAGATTACGCAGTAGGCGAGATAGATATCTGCACAGAATTGTGTTTTGCTATAGAGAACTCATCAAAATCTGAGACAGAAGCAGAACAAGATCAAAGTTAAATCAAGTTGAGGACAAAACACTAGTTTTAAAGTTAAGTCATTCAAACAGCTGCGAGAACCAGCCTATCAGATTACACGAGATGTTTAAGGTCTTCTGCACAACTCGAGCTGGATGCAGACACTGGATAAAGGTCAACAGGACTGCTGTAACAGGAAACTGGATTTCCACAGCTATTTGCAGCCTTCCTACCAAGTCATGCAGTGTGTGATCAGGGCAGGCATGGTCTGAGACCTTTCAGTTCATCTTTTCCACGCGCTGGTTTTCAAAGCGGGACAGTTTGGGAACAGCAAAGTTTTAAAGTCTGCAACATACTCATGTGTCCTGCCCAACTATTGCCTTTAAACAGGTATGACATAAGCTAAAAGAAGAGACTATTAGTGATTGCTGTGACACTTCCATGGAGCTCAGACATTTCCATAAACCTGTAGAGCAGCAAAGCAAAAGCATCAGTGGAAGACAAACTACGTAATATTGCCAGGCTCAAACAGGACTGATGTCTTTAGAGCAAATTAAAGATGGGCAAAGAGGTGTTTTGAAAGTTAAGTTTGAGAGAATAGAAGAGACTGCTCCAAACAACTAAGATGATGAGCTAGAAACTGCTTCATCCATTGCAAACGCTGCTGCAAAACGGGGGCTTAGTAACGTCCTGCTGATGACTTGCTGTCTTGCTCCATATCGTGAGCCGAATCTGAAAACTCCAGTTTAGTGACAGGCATATAAGAAAAAACTATTTCTTAGAAAATAAGAAAGACTTAAAAGACAGGCAGCTTCAGCACAGTGACCCAGAAAAGAACAGATATGAGCCACTGAGTTTGAAAAATGAGATAGTGTTACTGTTCAGACACAGAAAGGAGAGAACAGGACAGGAATACAGCAGAGAGACATGTCTTTGATCAATATTTGCACATGCAGGAGATGCCACAGATAGGCCAAAATTTAAAATCTTTGAATCGACCA
Source organism: Nyctibius grandis (assembly GCF_013368605.1). NCBI lineage: Eukaryota > Metazoa > Chordata > Aves > Nyctibiiformes > Nyctibiidae > Nyctibius > Nyctibius grandis. The sequence continues at coordinate 2,174,367 of NC_090669.1, forward strand.
CAAAGGACAATTTCCACATCAGCCTGCATCATTCAGAAAACCTCTAGGTGCCAAGCAAGATAACGCACACACACCTGCCAAAAAGGGAAGATTAAACAACTTGCCAGAGTGCCTCAGATAAGCCCAAGCTCGCTACCTCAAATAAACGAACGCTGATGTATTAACTATCCCTCCTGAGAACAGAGTACAACCTTCTCAGAGATGCAAGCTGAAGTCATGTTCTACTGAACCAGAAATTCACTGTTGACCTTACTGGTTAGAGAACGCCACTGGCTATGCAGTTTGCAAACTAGAGCTTACAGGAACGTAGGCTAAGGAAGGGAAAAAAGGCAATCCTACTCCCATGTTTCAGATGCAAACTAGCACAACTGGTGTCTCACCGAGGCCAGCAATTTCATTTGATTACCAATTCAAACAAGAACAGCACACCGGGAAGCAGAAGGTTGGGCAGAACTGCCAGGAGAAGATACTTGTGACAACACTGGGCTATTTCAAGCTGTTCACATCAGCTGAACCTGCTGTGGAAGCGCACACACCCGTGTCTTTTCATGCACCGCCAGACATGCTGAGGCTGCTGCAGCCCCGTCTTTCCGTGCTGCACATCTAGGCCCTGCCTTCCCCTAGTGCTGGTATTTGTCAGATCCCCTTGAGCTGGCTGAGAAAAAAAAAAAATCAGTCAAAGTTTAACCCCAAAAGGGAAAAGTTATTCAATTTTTGGCCAGCTCAACTCTCTGACCCAGTTTGTGACGGGGTCAGAGGAAGGCCTACAGCTCCTGGGGTGGGTGGCAGGATCACAGCAGCCCCGATGAAGGCTGATTGACCTCGGTGGGCCAGAACTAGCAGGCCACTGCTGTCATGCACGTGCACGGCATGCGGCCGTTTCGCAGCAGGATCACATTTTAAAAATCCCAGATACATTTAACACAAGGGACAAGGGTAAATGACAGCTCTAACAAAGACTGAGCCAATTCTGCAATGGAAGGCAGCTAAGTAGCTGTGCCAATGAAGCATGGACACCCCGGGAGCAGAAGCCTTTAGCAACGTAGTGATACTGTGCTGCTGGTTCAAGACCTCCAGATACAACCAAACCAGTTCCATTCCAGAAGCTGCAGAAAACAGCAGCTACAGGGCTGAGTGTGGAAAGCTGGTCTGAGAGCCCTCAAGTCTGGAAGAGCACCAACGTCTCAAATCCTGTTCACAAACAGCTGGTACTCACGTGATGAAGTCCAGAAAACTTGCTAGGGGCTCATACGCATGGTTCCTCATGTGACGGAACTCCACCACCATCTTCTCCTTCAGCTTGTCGTCTATGACGGAGACAGTGAGCGGGGAGGCTTCATTGGCCAGGAAGTTCCCATAGTCTGTGCTCTGGAGGTGCAGTTTCAAGTCTGAAAAAGAAAGAATAATTCCACTCTACAGGGTTTGTGGTTTTTTTGAGCACACCTAAGACAGCTGTTGCTCAGCACATCTCCAGGCATTCTCTTCTCTGAAAGATCACCTACACGAAACCCATGTGTTAAGTCATACGCTTATATTTGTGCTCAGTTTTATCATGGGCAATCCAAATGCAGTAAAAGATCAGTGTTTCACCATACCAGCCTTGCCCCATCTTAAAGAGGGAACTGCGATACTATCTGTGTAACTGAGCACACACCTATTCCAGCTGTCCACTGTGCTCGATCAAGGTGGAAGGTTACTGATTTTCTAGGAAATATTGGCTAGAAATCTAGGGGAAAAAAAAAAAAGGAACAACTTAAGCACTTCCTCTAGCCAAAAGGGCTTTGGCTGCAGGTTCCTCTGAAGCAATCATGACCAAGAACCTACCTGCACGCACAAGCAAGTTTCCTCAGATACTAGTGATGTGGAAGCATCAGAAAAGCTTTCAAAGCCCAGACGACACAAACAGCAACCTTGCAATTATAAAGCAGCTGGGTATTACATCATCAAGTCAGTCCAACTAATTGCACTGGTAAAGAGAAGTCAGGTGTTAAGAGGTAGAGAGGGGCTGGTGAAGAGAAAGGCCATTTAAATCTGTCTCGTATAGTAGGCAACTCCTGCCCAGGATGGAGGAACATGCTCAGCAGCCTTCCCTTTCTCCAGTTTCAAGTAGAAGAAACCTTTGTTTCCTGTTACCCTTGCTGCAGGTCAGATGCCCAACCAAGCAGCAGTCCTGGCCAACAAGCAACCACAACACGCTGAGCTCTGTCAAGATAAAAGCCCTATTTCAGCCAAAAAGCATTTAAACGTCTCTATGGAAAAACTGAATCCAGAACTGAGGAACATCATATAATCCTACTCCTCAAAGCTCTACTAGCTGCAGTGGTACATAACGTTCATCTCCCTTCAGCTTCACCTCAGAGGGCCAGTGAGGCAAGCATCCTCCTACGGATTCAAGACCTTTATGGGGAAAGGAGAGTAGCTGGAAGAGTTTAGTCAAACCAGATGTGAACACACCGTCCAGAGAAAACAAAACAAAATAAAGACATTTCTCCCTGGCTCCTCTGAAGCAGGAGCACTGAGGCTGCCTTTCCCTTCCACTGAACCGTACGAGTCCTCAGCTTTATGGCATGAGCATCCACAGCACCGAGGTCAGAGCAAGGACTCAGCCTAGCCTGAGGAGTTTGATCTTTTGACATCACACCCAGCTACAGGCACAAGCTGGAGAGCATCCTCTGCCTCGGGCTCCAAACTGAGCTTGTACTGCACAGCGTGATACTGTCCTCAGCCCGAGGGGTGGAAAGGTTAAACGGCTTTCAAGCTGACCTTAACTCTTCTGGGCCTAGCAAAGATGGGTTTGACCCAGCACTTTTCAGTTACGAAGACATTACCACTGCTAAGCCTCAGAGAAAATAGTTGGTGGTTATAGAGGGAAGAAATAAAAAAGGCCAGGGGCTTAAATAGCACTCAGTTGCTCTCATGTTTCTCAGTGGTTTACAGGAGAGTTTGGTGGTACTCTTAGTTTCACTAAGGAATCCCAGATGCAGCAGAGAGCTACTTGCCCAACAAGACACATCATGGCTGAAGCAAAGCAGAAACTTAACCTAGATCTCTGCTCCCCAGACTATGCTGCAGCAAAACAGCTGTGTTTTATTCCACCAAAACATTATCAACTTACACTCATACTTTCGAGGTAGGAAAACATGGTCCAGATAACTCAAGACAGTGGAGTTTTCAACATGACCCTTGTCAAAGTCAAACACTGGATCATGCCAAAACTCAGAATGCCCCTCACCTCCATTCAGCCTGAGCAGGATTGTTACTGATGGTAGTGACCTCCTAAACCCTGCAAAAAGCCCAGCTCCCAGGCAGCACCCTGCATGCAGAGTTCTCGCCCATCTGTTTTGGGATTGCTTCATTTTGGAAAGCTAAGATATAGTTACAGAGGGGATATCGACCGGAATTATGTCCTAATAAGTTTCAGTCCCTCTTCCGAAACCTCTTGGATGATGAGCTTTGGAGTCTGAGCGGAAATTAAGTGCCACTGTCAGATCAGGGCTTTACTAGTTTGTTTTTAGCAGAGGCTGGAGAAAGCATGGAGCAAAATTCAGCAGTTGCTCAATGAATGGGAGAGAAAAGCTCCTGGTAAGAAAACTGCACCCATAAAATCAGACTGCAAGGGAAGGCACAAGGGACTGCAGTAGCTGCATTCATGTACCTCCTGCTTTCAGTTCTCTGTAACTGTGCAGAGCTCTCATGAAAAGTAATCCAGCCCAAAAAAGCATGTGATGTTGTTTTGCAGCTATACAGGACCTTGGAGAGGAAGCAGCTATTGCACAGCCTACCACGTCTTACTTCAGCAGGAAAGCTTCCACAGCTCTCAGTTTGTTTCCTCAACTCCAACTCTGCTACAGCAAATCCATCGGTTCCTTTCGGTGTCACCACGACCTGCAACTCCGCTCTTACTTCTGAGGCTGCAAGAAGCCACCTTGCTATCGGGTCAGTCACAGAATCACAGAATCAATGAGGTTGGAAGAGCCCTCTGGGATCATCGACTCCAACCATTGCCCTGACACCACCATGTCAACTAGACCATGGCACTAAGGGCCATGTCCAGTCTTTTCTTAAACCCCTCCAGAGATGGTGACTCCACCACCTCCCTGGGCAGCCCCTTCCAATGGCTAATGACCCTTGCTGAGAAGAAATGCTTCCTACTGTCCAACCTGAACCTCCCCTGGCGAAGCTTGAGGCTGTGTCCTCTTGTCCTAGCGCTGGTTGCCTGGGAGAAGAGGCCGACTCCCACTCCACCACAACCTCCCTTCAGGTAGTTGTAGACTGCACTAAGGTCACCTCTGAGCCTCCTCCAGGCTGAACACCCCCAGCTCCCTCAGCCATTCCTCATAGGTCAGACCCTCCAGACCCTTCACCAGCTTGGTCGCCGATGCTGGAGACCCAGTGACACAAGAAGTAGACTTTGCTGCACCATCCACTTCCAGGAGGTCGGAGCAGCATCGCACATAACCCAGAGCCACACAAGCTGCATGCTGTGCCTTGCAGCCTCTCCCTCAACAGCTCTGAGCAAGCTGCCATGAGCTGCTTGGCCAGAGCATTTTGTCCTGCTCGACGAGGGGGTTGCCCCCCCAACTCCACAGCACAAGAGCCAGCACAACATTATGTTGCAACTGGAATAAGGTCCATGTTTATATAACACTTGGAATTAATTTTTACAGGGAAGGCCAGTCACAAACTGCAGGAATGAAACTCTTCTGAATCTCTTCACATCCAAGCAGACAGAACAGAACATATTTTCCAAAAATTGGACCGGATTTATAAACCCTGACTCAACGCATCCCACTGCGTACCAGTGCCTTACATGAGCCTGTTCTTCTCCAGCCACCGGGCCGCTCACTAAGCCTCAGCCAAGGAGGTTTGGGAGTTTTTAATAGGACTATCAACATGTCAGGCTTCTCAGTTAAGAGCAGACTAATCCCGTGGTTTCACAAATCGCCTGCTAGAAGAGCTGTCCCAGTAGCACGGTGACTAATAAGTGGACCCACTGCTGAGCAAGCCCCAAGCTCTCCAAAACCTCAAGTTCCTATTTCCTAACGCAAGTTCAGACCGAGCCGGAGTTGGCCTCTGGCAGCAACAGCAGCACCTCGGCAGGGGCGGCTGCCAGAGATCCCACACGCTGCCTCCACAAGACGCCGGCTGCAAGCCTTCTGCTGTGCCTCTTCCCCAGCTGCCTGCTGAAGAGCAGGGAGACCTGCACCTAGAGCCCAGCCGCTCCCGCTGAGCTCCTCCAGACGCTGACTAACAGCGGCACAGGGCCTCAACCCAGCCATTGCTTTTGAGAGGTACGCTTGCCTCTTTCGGCGTTTTTCCAAGCGGTTCACGCACTTGAAGAAACAGACTGAGCCAGCATTTGGCACTGGAGCACTTGAATGACCACAATGCTTTTGTTCTCCCTCCTCCCCTGCAAAAGCTGGTAAATTATAGCCAGGTCACAGTTCCCAGAAAGCTGCCTCGTGCAAGAACACGACAGCCTGTCAGAACAGCCGCCTTTTTCTGCTGAGTATTCAAGTAGGGCAGCGCTCGAGATTACCATGACATGTCCTTACAGCCACCTCCATTCAGCTCTTGGATCAGGCCCTCCGGGTTTGATGCAGCTGGCTGTACGCATGCGAGGCATAAACACAACCGAAGCTTAATTCAACACTCCGCTGTGCCAGCTCCACACCTCGACATTTCAGACAACATGTTCTTGAGGGACTTCAGATCCACAGTAATGCTACTGTCCTCTCCTGCAAGTTCGCTTTGTCATAACAAGGAATCAAGCCGTGACTCAGCCTTTCACACATCTGTCAGGGATGAAAGCCTGCCCTGTAAGCCCTACTCAGGGTGACCCATGACCCCACCAGCTCATACTTCCACTCCTTCCCTCTTCAGCATCCTCTCATAACTTGACTCAGAGCTCTACAATGCAGTTAAGGGCTCAAGCACTTCCAGGCAAGGACTCATTTGTCTTCTCGCGCACAGGCACGGAATTGGCTTTCACAACTTCCGAGCTAAACTGATGTTTCACACAATTATCTGCTGTAACTCCGACATCTCGCTCCAAAGCACCCGGGGCCATCACTGCATACGTAAAAATTAAAATATCATTTGCCATCTCCAAGGCCTGAGGCAGTAAAGCAGCAGCTGAGTCACTACACAGGAGTCTGCAGATCAGCTACACGGGGCTGTCTCCCTTCAGAAGACTGCAGTCATTACCATTTGGCTTGTTGCTGCCTGTTTGGTCTGTTTATAGCCACCGCAGACACGCTGGAAGCTGGTTCTCTGAAATCTCACCCAAGCAGCATCCAGAGACCCTTCATTCCCCCCAGAATTTAAGACCCTTTCTGTAGCTGCACACCACCACCAGTGACATGCCACCTTTGCTGTCAGGCAACAAATTCCTCGGGGCCACAGCTGGACACAGAGAAGTGTCTTTTCTGGCTCTTTGCCCCCATCAGTGTCTCACCTCTAGCTCTTCACCAACCTGAGATGTCCTCAGCACCAAACAGCAGCCGTGTTTCTAGCCCAGCTCTTCCTGGGGTTGAACTCAACCCCCTCAGGGCTTCAAACCCAGCAGGGCCAGGTCTTGTTTCCTTCAACCAGGTCACCCTCTCCTGATCCTTCCAAAAGGTGAGGTAACCCCTCCTAGGCTGCCTGCACCCCCAGTAAGCTTCATCCCTACCTACCCTTTTTCTCCCCTTCTAAAAGCAGACTGCACTAAGTCACGGCTGTCATCTCAGAGGTACAGGACACCAACAGGAGATGGGCCCAGCACCTAGTGCAGCAGTTTAAGGGAGAGGCAACAAATCCTTCAGAAGCAGAGACAAAGAGGGCAGAAAGCAGTCTCACACTGAAGGAACCGAATGCAGAGGAAAAACAAGAAGAATAAAGCACAGACAGGCTGCCGAGCAGTGCTACTTGCCAGGAAACCCAGACACCATCATCTTCTGATGAGGGGTAGGACCCAAACAAGGGCTGAAGCTGCACCAGTGCTGAGAAGCTGACCTCAGCTGCTGCTTGAAGTTTAGCTAGGAGAAGCTATGAAGGAGGTCTCTGCCCACTAAAGGAGGCCAGAACAAACAGCAAAGAGCCTCTGCTGAACCCTGCAGGAAGCCAGAGACCACAGTGTTTGTTTGCCACCATAATTTAGCAGGCGGTGGAAGTGCCATCTTTCTTCCAATAAATAATGTTTTCCTTGAGCTTATTTTAACGGGACAGCTGATTAATCAGCCACAGCGAGTGGTTACACTGGAGGATGCAGGACAAAGCACCAAAGTTAGCAGGACAGCCTTTCGGCTCCTGCTCTGCTGCTGCACGAGCAGCCAGCATTCACGAGACAGGAATGGTCTGTATCCTCCTCGGGTCTCACCATTCCCATACGCTCTGCCTCATTTGGCAGATGAAAGCTCCTGGGGACAGGGTCAATCCTTCTGCACAGTATCAGCAAGCAAGGGTCAGCTTTTCACAAAGGGTTCCTAGATGTCAGGAGACAGAGAGCACCAATGTATTTTATCAGCTCGCCTCTGCACGGAGAAAGGGGGAAGAGGAGAGTGGGAGAGAAGCGGGTGTCTTTACACTGAAGAGGCAGGCAGGACAGCAAGCCTTTAGCAATCCACTCCTGAGCTGACTGAAAGCAGCATTTCCCTTCTGAGCAGCACAGGCTATGCAGAGCAACCCTGGAAGTACGCTTTAAGACTCAAAAACAACCAACCAACCTGTCCAGTTATGGTTTATTCCACACCATCCAACCCTGTATCAAGAGTTTAGTGCTCACTATGTATTGCTACAGATTAATTTGACACAAAACAAGGCTCCAGCGTGTGTGAGGGTACCGTTCACGCAGACCACCATGTCCTCCAGCTGGTGTGGAGCCAGCCAGTCTAAGACAAGTGTGACCTACTTGCTTCAAGCTCTCTGATTTCACTGTTGATTCGCATGCGTCCTAGAAATGGAGGTCTGTGGACCAAGCTGAGGAGATGAGAGAGAACTACAGTCTTGGAAATCCTTTCTTTCTAAAAGCATCACATGTATTTGCTTCTCCTAGCCACCCTTCACCTCCCAAATACATCTGTGGGGCTCAGATGGCTACTCTATGCTTCCCCAAGCTGATGTGACATGGCACCACTACCTTGGGGTTATGAGGACTGAAAAAACAAGTTTTCACAGGACAAGTCCACAGCAGACTGATAAACTGCAGGCTGAGATGCACAAATAAAACATGACAGACCCCTGTGGGGCCATGAGACTAGGTCCACACACAGCTTAAGCCAAAACCAGGACAGATCCCATCCCTCCACGTGCACACCACTGTTTTCATAAGGCGTACAGGTCCCCAGCTGAGCTGGTTTCATGGACAGAAGCACTAGCACCCACAGAGAGGTGGTGGTGGAAACAGGCAGCCTCTGCAAAGCCTCTCCCAACAGAGGCCCACACTAACAAGCTTGAGCCAACTACCTGCCACTGCTCAGCTGCCCATTTCACAGCCTCATTACCCAGCTGGAAGGCGACACGTCCTGCTGCTGGATTTCACCATACCAGTCACCTTTCTCACATTGGCAGGTCAGAAAGAAATCTGCTTCCTACACCGTTGCTGTGGAAGTAAGAGGAACATTAGCAACAGGAGGCTTGTGAACACTGACTTGAAGGTAAAGAAATTCCCGTTTCTAAAGAAGATGCTTTTGTGCACTTCCCAGACTCCATATACTTTCTGCAGGACGGAGCACTAGAGACCAACAATAAAGCCTGCCCATAACCTACACTGCAGCCCCAGACTGAACTCTGCTTCCTAAAGGCAGCACCGCTGTCACAGAATCATAGTCCAACTGCATCAACAGCTTTTTTATTCTCCAGAGATTCTACCAGATCTCTAACAGGCTACCACAGCTTTTAGGAGCTGGAGAGAAGCTCACCATCCTTTTGACAGTAGAAATCTGGGTGACTCATAAGTTTGGTTATCCAAGACAGATTCCACCCAAGAACAGATGCACGCTCACAGCACTGAAGCAGAGGAAAGCAGCTCCCAGTCCTTCACTGACACCTTGTGTCAGAAGCAGGAACTGGCTACAACAGAGAAGGCCAAGCAGCTTCCAAGCGACATCCAGCACAGATGTACAGCACACAAGGACCTCTGGCTGAGAAACAACCAAAGCATCAGGACTTCTGGAGCTGAAAGAAGGGATTAAACATATTATTGCTGAGGGTTTAAAGAGAAAACAAGCCAAACCAGCTCTCACACCCTCCCCTCAATCCTGGTCATGTTTTCCTGCCCCTTCTTAAAGCCAGCTCAGAAGCCTGCCTGATCACAGCGAGTCTACTTGGAGCGAGAGCTCAGCTGGCTTACTTTGTGATCAGACAAGCAGAGACAACAGCAGATCACGCAGAAAAGCACGATCTCCTCCTTCCAGCAGCACTAAGCTGTCAGCTCAAGTCCTGAAGCAGAGAAGTCAATTCCTTTGTGCTTCCAGACCGAATCAAGCACAAGTTGGCCACACAAGAGGGAGCAGCATTTCAGACCTGGAAGCACAACGTTCTCCAAGCGATGTCAGTACCAGTGGCCAGCCAAATACCCGATTCCCAAGGCCTTGGTCCTTCAGGATTTCCCCACAGTCAAGGTGATCATTTGCTCCAGGACTGCAGAGCCAGATTCACAAGCAAGAGGCAGCAGCGAAGACAAAACAAACAGCAGAGAAGAACGTATGAGTATTTTATCCCTAAGTACTTATTTTGGCTGCTAATATGCTAGCCACTGCCTGGATTTAGTGCAGACAAGCATCTGGGAGAGAAAGAATGCGCATTAAAAGTCTGTGGATCACAGAAAATAGGTACTGAAATGGGAAAATTAAAACTAAAGGGACAGAGCAAAGAAATTGTCTGACCACAGACCTACATAAATGATCAAGAGCAACGTTCCTTTGAAGCAAAATCCCTCTGCAAGAGCACACTAAACAGGGGCAGAGAAAGCCAAGCGGAGGAGGAACAAGACTGGCAGTGAACTGGGAACAGCCTTCAAGCTCTGAATGAAGCTTGACAAGGAGCACAGCAGCAGCAGCAGCCACCAGAGAGCTGTCAGGGACAGGACAGTACCGATACCATGGGGGAACTCCAAACTGACTCATTCCAAATGCAGAAAACACGGCCCCAAGGGAGAGCTAAGTTTACGCAACTTGGTTCAGAAGGCAAGGAAGGGAGGAAAAAAGGGAAGCTACAAGCACAGAAAGACTCCAAAGAGGAAGTTATCTGCAGGGAAGGTGATAAAGTGATAGTTTAGGGCATGCTGAGACTTCTGACTAGCAGGAGAGCAGGAATACCTCCCACTGCCCTCTTTCACACCCTGGGCTCCATAGCAAGAACGACAGAGACTGCTGCAAGCAGAGCTGCAAAAAAGTCTGGCTGAAAAGAGGCTTCTGTCCTCAGTAAAAACACCCTGGGTATTTTTAAGGCAGAGACCGAGGCACATCACAGCACTCTGTTCCCATTCTGTTGTTTAACATTTGCCTGAGCAGCTCCAGGTAACTTGCACCCAGGTTCAGCTGGCCAAGGATCCCGCTGGATAGTCAATATTAATTTCAATCGCTCAGCAACGATCATCAAGATAAAGCTGATGCTTAACTAGTATTTTTAGAAGAAAGAACAATTCAATAATTACAGGCCCATCGACCAAAACAACCGACATCTCTGGACACTGATGTTTCCAGCCTATTTCAATAGCGACCTGGTTTTGGTCTTTGTGATTTGTGATCCAGGTTCTGGACACCGATGAGTGAAAACTTTTAAGTAGGTGACTGATAGAGATGAACAGTTTAGTCCTGACTAATTAAGACGATGAGCTGACCACAGGTAACAAGTATCACAGAGCAAAACCTTCACAGCTCTACAGGTTTGCACACACTGATTTAGAAAAAAGATGATGGCTGGAAGTCAGAATCAGCCTCAAAATAGAACTCAAGATTACAGGTGAAGGGTAATTCACTGGTGAATTTAGATCTGCACCGGAATTTTTCCACTAGGAATCCTTGAATAACAGCAGGTACTTTCCTAGATGACCCAATCTCCTCAAAAACTGATCGTGGGTATCAGGGATTAAGTTAGATTACCCCAATAATCTTACTTCTGGTGTTAAAAAGGTTTCCTGTGCTGCCTGCCATTTAGGAAGTCTAAATCACAAAACACGACTCGCCAGCAAAGCCTGACAAACCTGCCAGGCTCCCACCAACCGCAGGACACGCACCACAGCTATATGGCCACCTCAAGAAAGCACTGGGAACTCATAGAATGGTTTGGGTTGGAAGGGACCTTAAAGCCCATCCAGTCCCAACCCCCTGCCACGGGCAGGGACACTTTCCACCAGACCAGGTTGCTCCAAGCCCCATCCAACCTGCCCTTGAACACTGCCAGGGAGGGGGCAGCCACAGCTTCTCTGGGCAACCTGGGCCAGGCTCTCACCACCCTCACAGCAAAGAATTTCTTCCTCACATCTCATCTCAATCTCCCCTCTTTCAGTTTAAAACTGTTCCCCCTCGTCCTGTCACTCCATGCCCTTGTCAAAAGCCCCTCTCCAGCTTTCCTGTAGCCCCTTCAGGCACTGAACAGCGCTCACGCTCCCTGACCCGGCTGCAGCAGCTGTTGCAATCACACGGCCGGGAAACTGAGTCAGCTGAGGGAGCAGCGCGGGGGGAGGGCTGTCTGCTCAGCCAAGGGGTGAAGAGGGGACAGCGCCTCAAAAACGCTTCTGTCGGCTCTTTTTGTCAGCCCCTCTCCGACCCTCCACCCTCCCACCGCCCGAGCTCTCTCCTCAGCCCGCCGGCCGGGCCTTCCCCCCAGGACGGACGCTGCCCCCCACCCGCCTCGCAGCCCCCACCGCCACTCACCCTCCAAGCTCTCGCACTGCACCAGGTTCACGTAGTCACCTTGCCGCAGCACCCCGGCTTTAAACCCGCGCACCAGCCCTTCCAGGTAGCCGTTATCCACGTTAAAATAGAGCTCGGGGAACGACGACATGGCGGCGGGCGCCGAGACGGGGCGGGAGGGGGGGAACGACTCCCGCTGTCACGTGACCCGCCCCGGCCGCTCACGTGACGCTGCGCGGCGGCGTGGCCACGCCCACCCTTCCCAGCGGGCACCGCGAGGGCGGGAAGCGCCTGAGGGAGGCGGAGGGTGGGAGCGGGATGGCGGCGAGCGGCAGCGGCGGGGGCGGCGGTCCCGGGGTCCCTCAGGGGGAGCAGCGGCCACCATAGAGGCCTCCCTGGGCAGCCTGTGCCCGGGCTCTGGCACCCTCCAAGTCAAGAAGTTTTCCCTCATATTCAGATGGAACTTCCCATGTTTCAGTTTGTGCCCGTTGCCCCTTGTTCTGTCGCTGGGCACCACTGAGAAGAGTCTGGCCCCATCCCCTTGACGCCCGCCCCTAAGGTATCTGTGAGCATTGATCAGATCCCCCCTCAGTCTGCTCTTCTCCAGCTGAACAGCCCCAACCCCCTCAGCCTCTCGTAGCAGAGATGCTCCAGCCCTCTGGCCATCTCCGTACCCTCCGCTGGACTCTCTCCAGTAGCTCCTTGTCTGTCTTGAACTGGGGGGCTCAGACCTGCACACTGTTACTCCAGCTGTGGCCTCACCAGGGCAGTGTAGAGGGGCAGGAGAACCTCCCTTGACCTGCTGCCCACACTCTTCCTCACGCACCCCAGGACATCATTGGCCTTCCTGGCCCCAAGGGCACGTTATTGGCTCGTGGGGAACTTGTCCCCCAGAACCCCCAGGTCCTTCTCCACAGAGCTGCTCTCCAGTAGATCAGCCCCCAGCCTGTACTGGTGCGTGGTCCCTTCCAACCAAAACGATTCTGTGATTCTATTCTATGATTCTATGTCACTTCCCAGCGCTACGCCTGAGGTTCGCCTCTCATGCCTGGCTGTGGCTTTTTAGGGCTTTTCAGGGCTTTTCACAGCCTCCACATGATACCAGATGGTTTAGTAAAAGTAGAGGCCTCAAAGTATGCCTTAAAAGGCCTACTTTGTGTAATCTTTAAACAGAATCAATTTCCCTTTCAGCTAAAGTAACTGCACTTTCTGACAGTATCTGCTTCTAGGACTGATAATCCTTAAAGTTCCAGTGGGAATGGTATGCAGAAAGACTCCTGCTTGTGCTTACTATTAGAGAATCCAGGTCTCTGTTAAATTCGTTAATTAAGAAGGGACAAAGATAAACAAAGACTGCGAACAATGACTTGATTCACAACTCTGACGCCAAGAGGAGAAAGAAATCATGTAAGAACCAGAACAGGATCTTTTCCTCGGAGCCACCTGCACGTGCATCAACCACGCTTGTGCAGAGACGGGATCGTACAACATAACTATGGGGTAATTTCCAACGAAAGCGATTCTGTGACTCTATGATTTTGTTTGCCGTGGAGGTGCCCTGGACTCTTGGCTGTGTGGCCACGGTGCCCACCTGGGTGCAGGTACCCTCACCTTGCTGCTGCCCCTCTCCCCTGTGATCCCGAGCGGCCGCATCGAGCCATTCACACTCAGCGATGGCTTTTGCTAACGGCGGGTTTATTAGAGCTGCAGAGGAGGAGGCGGCACGCGTGAGCAAGGCGCAGGCAGCCCCGCGGCACAGGCGCTAGTTCTTGCCGCAGGGGAAGCTGGTGCTGATTTTCCTGCAGTAACAAAAAGCGTTGAAGAAGCGGCAGTAGCAGGTGGCACAGGGGTCGCAGCAGGGGACCTGGTGCCCGAGGCAGGACTCCAGGAGACGCACGCAGCGACGAGGGGAGCGCTCTTCTCGGCCCGCAGCTTGCAGCTCTGTGGATGAAGCCTGCCGGAGAGAGGAGGAGGAGGAGGAGGAAGAGGGAAAGGGTTGGTGCTGGACCACCACATCAGCAATAAAGAACTGGGTGGAGGAGAGCCCAGAGTGGCTGCTGAAAGCTGCCGCTGCCGAGTGGATACTCCCTTCCCAAGCACCACCATGTTGGGTGTTTGCCCCAAACCACCCCTGGCCCTGGGGCACGGAGGAGGCTACTGTGGCCCGAGGCCGCCCCGCTCTTTGGGGTGTCTGTAGGAAAGCTCAGGGAGCGTTACCTGCGGTTCCAGCACGCCGCCTCTCTGCATGAGGTCACCATCGGCTTCTTGGACCTCCAAGGCCATCTGCTCAAACCCCAGCCTGGGGAGAGCTCCTGCGGGACACAGAGAGGCCGGACAAGGAGGCTGCTGGGGAGGGGGTCAGCTCTGATTCTGCTCCCTGTGGTTGTGTGTCCCCACAAAACAAGCCCCCCACTCCCTGTGGACTGCCAGGCTGCCCTCACTAGCCAGTGATAGGAGAAGCTGCGCTGCTTTAAGGGGATCCCCTGCATCTCACCCCAGGCGTGGGGTCCTCAGTTCAATTTGGGGGCCCTGGGCATGCCAGCGAGCGGCTGGTATGGGGCAGCGGGAAGACGAGGGGCTGCAGGACTCACCCGCTGGCTCCGCAGACACCTCCTTGACTTTCCGCAGCAGGCTGGAGTAGCGGGCTCTGTCCGTCCCCTCCAGCCCACCGCTCCCCTTCTGCAGGTGGCCGCGGCTGAGGTCGGCGGCGAGGATGGCCTGGATCCCCTGCAGCAACCCGCAGCACAGCAGCACCACGTTCAGCATGGTCCTGGGGGACAACCTGTGCAGAGGGGTCCCGGCCGGCGTCAGCCCACCCCGTCACCCCCCGAGCAGCGCCGTGTCGGCCAGGGGCAGCATCTGCCAGCGCAGCCACCGCGCTGGGCTGTTTGCTCTCTTGAGAGCCATTCTTGGGCCACCACCCGCCTGAGAGCTTCACGGGGACCCTTCCGAGCTAATGCTGGTGCCGTGGGTCACCCCACATGCAGGCACATTCGTGATCTCACCACAGAGGGGGCTGAACAGCAGAGGACGGATCAAGGCCTGACCTTTTTCCCAGCGGCTCAGGGTCTCCCTGCCTCACGCGCCGCCTTCAGCAGCCGCCAGACCATCGCAGTGCCGTGCATTCACCGCCTGCATGGGCTGTGGCTGAAACACCCAACGCAGCCCCTGCCAGGCTCTGTGCTTGCTAATTTTAAAGACCAGAAGTTGCATTTGGGCTTGGGGGTGCAACCAGGACCTTGCAGACAGCACCCAGCACTGGAATCTCACAAGGTCCCCAAGTACCACCACAGAGGCAGCCACGTACCCACCAGCAGCTCCATCCTTTGCCCTTTTCCACGGCAGCGCCGAGGGCAGCATGGCTCATGGCCCAGCACAGCTCATGGCCCAGCACCTCCCTGCTTCTTGCCCAGCTCCTCTGTAACGCCTCTCCCAAGCCCATTTTCTCCCCCTGCTCTCCAGCCGCCAGCCCTTGAGCCACGTTTCCGTGCCCAGCCTTACGGGCAGGTTTGCAACACGGCAGGCAGGAGCCCAGGGAACAAGCAGGACCGACGTTACGTGGTTGAAACACCACGGTTGAGACCACCTGCACATTGCAGCTGGAGCAGCTGTGACAGAAATCTCCCCAAAATCCCCTGGGAAATGACAAACTGCTTTGCTACAACTCCCTTTTGCAGCCAGACCGCAGGGTTTTGGGCACCATAAACAAAAGCTGGGCTTTGAGAAGATAAAAGTGTAGTGCGGAGGCTGGCTGAGAGAGCAGGCACGGATGTGGCTTTGCTTAAGGACTGCAGTGATGGGCTGGGTGTCACGGCCGAGACCCTCGCAGGGGGCTCCAGCCCCTCTGTGCCACCCAGTTACCTGAAAATCCCACCGACACTCATCCGCACGGCTTCTGTGCGGGAAGCGTTGGGATGCAAAGCCCTGGGACGTGGGCACCGTCATCAGGAGATGTCCCCTGCGTTGGACCAGCCCGGGGTTTTCACCTGCCCCCAGTGCAGGGTTTGCTCCCCACTCATGGGGGGATCCAGCAGAAGGGAGGAAGGTGAAGGTGAAGCCGTAACGCTGAGAAGAGGGTGAGGCTGGGCTGGAGGGGGCTCAGCGGGGAGGAAGACCACCCTGGGAAGGACTGGGCGAGCTGGGGAGACTGGACACATCGTGCACAGAGCTGGGGGAGAGCAGATGCTGCAGGGTCTGGCTGCGGGCTTTGGGGGCCTCGCAGGGAGCCAAAGAACAGGGGGCAGGAGGGAGACCCCCAGTCGCTGAGCCCCGTGAAACCCAGCCCCCGTGGGTATCACACCCCGAACGCACCCAGACCCTTCCCGTTGATGGCACTGACCTCTCGGAGCGGAGAAGGGGTTGCCACTCGCTGCTCCGCCGAGCTCGCCGGGCGTGCTGCCGCCGCTCTCTGCCTCGACGTCCTCCTCCCCACATGCTAACGGGCCTTTATATCAGCTTTTTATTAATTAAGTGCTGCAGCCACATGACTCTGCTAACTACCGGGTAGGTGGGCTTCTCCGGAAACCGGGCTTTGTCTGGCTGGAGAGGCGGCCCGCGGGGCAATGCACGGGAGGGAGGAGTCCTTCTCTGTGAACACATCCCCGCTGCCCCCAAACTCCCCCAGTTTCTCGGGAGCGATCCCCACCGCCCTTCCAGGCCGCTTCCCTTCCCAGCCGTGCCGGCGCGGTGCTGGGGCTGCAGCCTGAGGACATTGCCCAGTTCCCAGCTAGAGAAACACCAGGGCTCCTCGGCCAAAGACATGCCAAGCTCTCTACCCCTTCTCAAAGGGAACATTGCCTGCCCATGGCTCCTGGCAGAGCCCAGAGCCTCCAGAAGTCCTCCAGCTCCTGACCACTCACCATCTGCAGATTCTCCAGGCTCCCACCTCTGCTAATTGCATCTCTCGTTCGTTTATCCTTTGGAAAACCTGCAGGTCCCCGGAGCCAGGTGCTCTTAGAGGAGCTCCCTTGGTGCATCCCAGGGTTGACTCTGCCGGGCGAAAGCAGGAACCGGCTGCACGGTTCTCCCCAGCCCCGACACTGCCTTTCACTGCCATCATATGTGGCTCCTTGAGCTTCTCGGTGCAGAGCTGCTCCGAAACCCAAAGGGAGCTGGAGCCAGCCTGGTGCAGCCTCAGCCATGGGGCCGGGCGCTGGCAGAGGTGACATCCCTGCAGCCTCTCACCATCCAGGGCTGCCGGGGCCGTGCGTTACGGGTGCAGCATCCCAGCACACCACATGCTTGTTCTTGCCATTTCCACCGAGGGCTTCAAAGTGGCGTTGGCGTGTGTACAACAGGGAATTGCCCAAAGGGATACAGACCAGCAGCACCCAGCACCCCATCAGGAGAAGGACCTGACCCCGACACGCACGGGCCTTTAACTGGTGGAGAGGAACCAGGAAGGGAGGGTCAGCCCAGAGAGGTGGTGGGAGATGCTGCTCACGGAGCCTCCGCTGTCCCCTCCAGTCCTGCCAGCAGCAGAGCTGAGCGCCGTTTGCTGGAAACCCCGGTGCCAGGAGACAGCAAGGACTCACCTTCCCACACACCCCACAGCGGGTGGCTAACTGCCCCAGCACCCAGCGTCCCGGCTGCTGCCAACCCCTCTGCGTCCCCGCCAGCACCTCCTTCCCCACCCTGCAGACTGCCCGCTCCCAGGTCAGCAGAACACCCGTGGCCTTGGGTGGCTTCAGCCCGGCAAGGAAATGAGGGGATAAGGCAGGAGAGGGGTTCCCTTTCCAGCTGCACCCGGCTGCTGGAAGCACTCAGCACCCAGCCAGCACCCCCCTGCACAGCACCCGCCTGCCTCCTGCACCCCACATGCCTGGATGAAGACTCATCCTGGGGCAGAGGGATTTGGCATCTCCCCTCTTCCCATTCTCATTCCCAGTCCCATTCCCAGTCCCATTCCCAGTCCCGAAGCCCAGGTGGGTGCTGAGTGCCTCATCCAGCCCCATTCCTGTAGCAGGAGCCACCAGACATCTTGAGCCTCCCAGCCCCTCCAACCCCAGCGCCGGGGGGATCGGGTCCCCGGTCCGTGCAGCCCCTGGCTGATGCCAGCCCCTGAGCAGGGCCCTCGGCCCCGTTCATTAGGGCCTGTTTGCAGCCTGCGGGGCGGCGGGCGGAGGATTTCTGGGAAGACATTAGCCGTAACGAGGGCGGCCGTGCTAAGAGCTTATTAATCTGCAGGAGCGACGTCTGCTTTGTGCGCATCCCTGCGGCCAGTAACCAGCTAAATGAGGCGGCCGGCTGCTCGCCGGGCCGCTTCCGAGAAAAGAGGGTGCGTGGCCGGGAGGGGGAATGGGGGGCCAGGGCTGGCTCGGTGCTCCTGGCCCTGAGCGAGGGTGGGAGTGGGCGATGGCGCAGGTCGGTGGCACGGCAGCGATGCCTGGGAGCGGGCAGGAGGGCAGCAGCCCGAGCTGCGGGACCCTCGGAGGACAAGGGGGCTGCCAGGCCCGGGCCGGGGGCTCTCCCCAGATGCTGCCCAGCAGGCGAGTGGCTCATCGAGCCCGTTCCGAGCCACCCCCGTGCCCACCGAGCCGGGCTGAGGGCCCTGGGCGGGGGCTGCCGGCAGCCGGGGGGAGCGGGTAGCACTGCCCGGGAGGTGCGATGAGCTTCACCCCGGCCTCAGCCCGGGCCGGAGGCGGACGGGGCCCTTTAAGGCGCGAGCGCGGGGCCGCCCTGACGTCACAGGCGGGCGCGCCCCGGCAGCCGCAGCCCCGCGGCCCCGGCCCCGCCGCCCCGGTGAGCGCGGGGTGGCGGGGGGGGACCGGGCCTGGGGGGGGGTGTTGGGGTGCCCGGGGGGCTGCGGTGATGGGGAGTGGAGGTGGGGCATGGGAGGGTCCGGGGGGCGGGGGAGCAGTATGGGGTGTCCAGGGTGCTGGGGACCTCGAGATGGGGGTACTGGGGTACCCAAGGTGCTGGGGACCTGCAGGTGGGGGTCTGGGGGTGTCCAGGGTGCTGGAGAGCTGGGGGTGAGGGCATGGGGGTACGAGGGTGCTGGAGACCTGAAGTTGGGGGGGGGGGTATTGGGGTGTCCAGGGTGCTGGAGAGCTGGGGGTGAGGGCATGGGGGTACCCAGGGTGCCTGAGACCTGCAGGTGGGGGTATTGGGGTGTCCAGGGTGCTGGGGACCTGGAGGTGGGATTATGGGGGTAACCAGGGTGCTGGAGACCTGGAGGTGGAGGCATGGGGGTACCCAGGGTGCTGGAGACCTGGGGGTGGGATTATGGGGGTGACAGGAGTGTTGGAGACCTGGAAGTAGGGATATTGGGGTACCCAGGGTGCTGGGCTGCAGGGTACCTGGAGGTGGGGTATGGGTGTGCCCAGGGTGATGAGGGACTGGAGCTGGGGGTATTGGGGTGCCCAGGGTGCTGCGGTGCTGGACACCTGGAGGGGGGATATCAGGATGCCCTGGGGTGCTGAGGAGTGGAGGTGCAGGTATGGGGGGTGTCCAGGGTGCTGGGGACTGAAGGTGAGGGCATTGGGGTGCTCAGGGTGCTGCGGACCTGGAGGTGGGGGTATGGGGGTGCTCAGGGTGCTGAGGAGTGGAGGTGGGAGTATTGGGATGTCCAGGGTGCTGGGGGTACAGGTGGGTGCCCAGGTCCTGGGATGGTGGGGACTGGGAGGTGGGGTGTTGGGGGTGCTCAGGGCGCTGGGGACGCTGATGTTCTGGGGATCCTGGTGCTGGGGGGACCTGGTATTCGGGGGTGCCCCGTCCCCCACCCCGTACCGCTCAGCAGCTCCCTCTCCAACAGCTCCCGATGCCCGTCCCTGCCTGACACCACCACCATGGCCGGGGCGCCGGGCTGCGGGGAGGGCAAGATCGCGGGGCTGTATGACCTGGAGCGCACGCTGGGCAAGGGCCACTTCGCGGTGGTGAAGCTGGCGCGGCACGTCTTCACCGGGCAGCGCGTGGCCGTCAAGGTGATCGACAAGAGCAAGCTGGCGGGGGAGGCGGCGGGGCAGCTCCTGCAAGAGGTCCGCTGCATGAAGCTGGTCCAGCACCCCAACGTGGTGCGCCTCTACGAGGTCATCGATACCCACACCAAGCTCTACCTCATCCTGGAGCTGGGCGACGGCGGCGACATGTTCGACCACATCATGCGGCACGAGGGCGGCTTGGCCGAGGCGCAGGCCAAGCACTACTTCGCCCAGATCGTCCACGCCATCTCCTACTGTCACAAGCTCCACGTGGTACATCGCGACCTCAAACCCGAGAACGTGGTCTTCTTCCAGGAGCAGGGGGTGGTCAAGCTCACCGACTTTGGCTTCAGCAACCGCTTCCAACCCGGCAAGATGCTCACCACCAGCTGCGGCTCGCTGGCCTACTCGGCGCCTGAGATCCTGCTCGGGGATGAGTACGATGCCCCGGCTGTGGGTAAGGGCGGTGGGGGGGACACGCCTCCCGCGGGGCCCTGATGCCCAGGTCCCACCTCGCTTTTGGCCCCTTACACTGGTAGCACCCATGGTGGCACTGCTGTCCCCGCAGGGAGGAATCCTATCCCTCGGGTGCCCTGGCACGGGGTGGTACCTCCCTGCGGGGACCGTCCCCGCGCCCGCAGAGATCCCGCAAAGCGACGGTTCATGCCAGGGAGGGGAAAAAAGCCGAGCAGGCTGCGAGCCTGGCGTGGCACCCACGGGGGCTCGGGAGGAGCGGTACGAGGGCGCGAGCCACTGGCTCTAGCGCTTATTTGGGGGGTGATGCCGGAAGGAAACCTGCTCGGGATGGTGGTGTTTGGGCGGAGGAGCTCTGAAAGCTTCCTTTGCTCCATCCCCACCCTGAAAACCGCTTCCTCTCTGCGGCTCCCAGCGCCCAGGGGGGCCGGGGAGACAATCCCGGGGTGCGGGGAGCCGGGCTGGGGGCACTGAGAGGCACAGAGGGGATGTGGGAGGGGAGCGGGACCCCCACCAGCTCCGCTGGAATTTGGGGCAGGAGGATTTAGCAAAACAAACCACGAGCCCTTAAAGGGAAAAGCCCAGCGTTGGCTCGGGGAAGAGGCGGCTCCGGAGTTGAAAACAGGGATGGCTTGTGGAGGCGGTAGAAAAACAAGCTGGTGGCTCTGCAAAGGGACACGGCGGGAGCAAAGTGACGCAGATGAGACATTGTCAAATGCAGGCAGTTGAGTTCAGAAGCTGAGGGTACTGTCGGGGAGCCCCGGGTGTGCTCAGCAGCTGAAACAAGCACTTTCGCAGAGAGTTTACGTTCCCGTCAGGAGGAGCAGGTGAAGGTGCCGCCGGTTCTGTCCCTGTCCCCAGGGCAGGGCAGCGATCCCGCTCCGGCTGGTGCCTGCGTGGCTGTAGGCAGCTGGAGAGCCCGGATGGGTGCTGCGTGCCCTGTCCCACGGCCGCGGTGTCCCCGCCGGCACAGCCCAGTGCCAGGCTGGTCGTGGCGGGGTCTGTTTGGGGACTGTGAAGCTGAGTAATGACATGAACTGGTGCTGTGGGGGGGTGACCGTGGGGGACAGAGCTCGGGACTGGCCTCCCTGGGAAAGGGGGTAAGACCTCAACTACTTTGGTGAAGCCCCTTGAGACCTGGAGATGGAGAAGGTCCTTCCCTGCCTTGCAGGGGCTGTGGTCCCCTCGTCCGTGGGAGCCGTTACCTCCAAGGAGCATCCCAGTGAGCACTGGTCTCTGCTGGATCGGCACTGGGGTGGCCCCCCCCAGGGTCCCTGGGGTTGGGATGTTCTCTCCTGGGTCATGGTGGGCACAACCTGAACTGCTGCTGCTTCTTGCAGACATCTGGAGCCTGGGGGTCATCCTCTACATGCTGGTGTGCGGCCACCCCCCCTTCCAGGAGGCCAACGACAGCGAGACCCTCACCATGATCATGGACTGCCGCTACACCGTCCCCCCCCACGTCTCGCCGCAGTGCGCTGAGTAAGCACCGCTCCCCCCTGGACCCCAACCTGCCGCCCCAGGGGTGGGTGGCCCGTCCCCGGGAGCTGAGGGGGGCCAGGAAGGGGGTAAAGCTGCTGCGTTCGGGGTTCGGCTGCGGCTGCAGGATCGCAGCATCACCCCCTTTCCCCCCCAACAGCCTCATCTCCAGGATGCTGCAGCGGGACCCGAAGCAACGAGCCTCGGTGGAGCAGATCGAGGGTCACGCGTGGCTGCGGGGGGTGGACCCGTCCCCCGCCAGCCGCTGCCTGCTGCCCCTCACCTCCCACAAGCGCGTGTCCGAGGAGGAGCACGAAATCATCCTCCAGGCCATGACGTGCGGGAACATCGCGGATCGGGACGCCATTCAGGAGTGAGTGGCGGGGCAGGAGGCCGAGGTGGGAGCCCCCGCGAAGGGCTCTGGGAGGACGGGGGGGTCCCTGCGAGCGCGTCCCTCGCGTGCTGACGTGGGTCCCTCGGTCCCGCGCAGGGCGCTGGAGGCCGACCGCTACAACCACATCACGGCCACGTATTTCTTGCTGGCGGAGAGGATGCTGCGGGAGAAGCAGGAGAAGCAGGGCCACAGCCTGAGCCTTGTCTACAACCTGGCCAAGGAGGTGCAGAGCAGGTGAGCTCCCCTCCTGTCCCCCCATCCCACGTCCCCCCCGTGCCACCCCGCGTCCCCAGCGCAGGGTCCCCTGTCCCCTTCCTCACGACAGCCCTTGCGATGCCCAGCTCGGTACCGACACCTCCATCCCTCCCCTTTCTCAGGACCAACTTACCAGACACGTTCAGCCCCGCAGGCAGCACCGATGGCCTCTTACCCTTCACCGAGGTGCCAGGCAGCCTCACCGCGGGGTCCCGGCCGCCCCCCCTGCCCACCGGAGAGGACATCAGCGGCCGGCAGCCCCCCAGGACCCTGCTGAAGGTCCCCGCCGTTGACACCGCTATCACCAAGAGCACCCCGGCCCTGCAGCAGATCTGCGAGGAGGAAGAGGAGGAGGAGGAGGACGAGGAGGGGAGACCCAGCACCATGGAGAGGAAGAGCAGCTCGCTGAACCAGGAGCAGATGCGAGCCTTCCTGCGCGCCCGCGGAGAGGTGTGGGGGCCGGGGGCCGAGCTGGGGGGCCGAGGCAGGCGCCCAGGGGCCGCCTGGGCTGGGAAGGGGCTGAAGGGGGGCCGGGGTCCCCCGGCGATGGGGGGAGACAGAGCTGAGCCCCCCAGGAGGGAGGAGGACGCGGAGCTCCGAGGCTCCTCGGCAGAGCCCCCCGGGGAAAGGGGAGCCACCCCATCACCCCAGAGCGGCTCTGCTGGGGTCCCCCAGGTGCTGGGGGCAGGGATGGCCCCTGCTGCCCTCCCCGGCCCCACGGACAAATCCCCGGAGCCCAGGTTACCCCCCGGCCAGGCCCAGCAGTCAGTGGAGAGCTCAGGCCTGGGGGGCACCGAGGGGGGCACCGAGGGGGTTACGGAGAGTGGGATCAAGCTGGAGCCAGGCAGGAGCAAGGGGGGCAGCCTGCGGGACAGGCTCCTGCAGTTCCCACTCTGCGAGAAGGCCCTGGCCTTCCGGCTGCGCCCGGGCTCCAAGCAGAGCCTCCTCTCCCTGGGGCAGTTGAACTGCTGCCATGTCATTTGAGCCCCCCCCGGGCTGAGGGTCCGGCCCCACTGCGGGGTCTGGGAGGATGCCCGCGCCCCTGCCTTTGCTCTGCCTGTGCCCCACGGAGCAGCGGTTATGGGGTTGGTGGCGGGGCACGGGGCCCCTGCTTTGTCACCCATGGTGGTCACCCTGCTAGCACCCACCCTGGTGCCTGGGGACCGGGCTGGGACAGACCCCCGGCATGGGACTGCCGGGGAGGATGAGGCGGGCTGGGGTCCGTCCCCACACTGGCTGACGTATCCCCAAAGTCCCCGAGGCAGCTCCGTGGCCACGCCGGGGTTGGAAGGATGACAACACATTTTTTTAACTACTAGAAATAATTTTTTTAAATAGTCTATTTTAATGTAATTAAATAGAGATCGCTATATCCCCCCTCACCCCCTCCTGGGACGGTGGCTCCCCCAGCCCCGCAGGACCCCGGGACCGGGCTGTCCTGGCCCTGGGGCAATCGCTTCTCTGCCTGCAGCCCCCCCGCCGTCCCCCCTGCCCCAGCCGGGGCCAGGCACAGCCCTGCCCGTGGCTGCGTGTGACCCGCGGCCGTCCCTTCGGCCTCCCCCACAAATAAGCTTCCTATTTATTATCTCTTTGTTTTCTTGCTGGCAAGAAATGAATGACGATGGCGGCGGCGTGGGCCGGAGCTCGGCCCGAGCACGGAAGGGATGGCAGCCGCTGGGAAAGCAAAGTGTGTCGGGCCAATAAAATCAGCTCGTGGGTTGTGCGGGTGCCACGTCTCGTTGCCAAAACACCGCCATCCTCCAGCCCCGCCGGGGCCGGGGCACCAGGGATGGCTGCTGGGCCGAGGTGGGCGGCAGGGGCTGTTTTGGGGGCTGTGCAATGGGTGTGGGGTGCAGTGGGTGTGGGTTTTCCCTGCCCGGGTGGTTTGGCCCTGCCTGGCCGGCGTGCCCAGCCACCGCCGCGTCCCCAACCCTGTGGAGGGGGGACCTGCTGCTGCCACAGCCCCTTTTGGGGGAGCGAGGTTTGAGGAGCGTGGCTCAAGGCAGAGCGGGGCATCGGCCTGCACCTGTGTGAGCCCTGAAAGGGGCTCCTGGGGGGCACGGGGGGAATAAGGACAGGGACGGGGAGCACCCATGGGTGCGAGGAGGGGCGGGGGCACACCAAAAGCACGTCACGCCTCCAGCGAGGCTCCAGGTTCAACCGCACTCAGCCCCGGGGGTGTCCCCGATAGCTCCCCAGCCCCGCACCCTGGTGTGGGGGCAGCAGGGCACCCCTGAGCCCACAAATCCCCCCCAAGTCCCTTCTCCAGCCCTGGCTTCCTTCCCTCCAGCTCCGCTGTGTCTCCCCCTCTTCTCTCCCTCCCTCTATGCATACCCCAAGTAACACCCTTGCCTGTCTCCATCATCCCACGTGGGATCCTTCTCTCTGGGATAGCAGGTGCCTGGAAGAAGCGAGCGGGGCTGTGCAGGTGTCCGATGGGATGGAGCCGGCCCTGGGAAGGAAAAGAGAAGCAGAAGGAGGTGCTGCTCCTGCCCACGGGCTCCTAAAGGATAAAGCCTTCGCCTGAACAGGGGCTTGAACCCTGGACCCTCAGATTAAAAGTCTGATGCTCTCCCAGCTGAGCTATCCAGGCTCATGTGTGGGTTTTGGGGGATGTTCAAGATGGGCAGTGAGGACCTCGCTTCACTGTGGCACT
Source organism: Nyctibius grandis (assembly GCF_013368605.1). Lineage (NCBI taxonomy): Eukaryota > Metazoa > Chordata > Aves > Nyctibiiformes > Nyctibiidae > Nyctibius > Nyctibius grandis. The sequence goes on from NC_090669.1 coordinate 2,199,381, forward strand.
GGTGGGACAACGAGGGGACCTGCTTTGACCTCTGCCACCCTCGTACTGCCCCAACAAGGCTGCCCACACGCACTGGGCCCAGCACCCGGCTTTGGGCACGGATGGGGCCGGCCTCCCACCGGGGCCCGATCCTGACACCGGCGGCTGCGAGCAGAGGGGGGTCAGCGCTCTGCGCCGTGGCCACAGTGACCTCGGTGTGACGCCGGGTCACAGCAAGGCTTTGGCCACCAGCCCGGGGCTCCCAAAGGCCGGGTTGAAGATGCAAGGGAGGCATCTGTGAGGAGGGGGTTTGCAGAGATGCCACCATGTTCGGGTGGGCTCCTGGTGGCCCCCCTTCATCTTCTCCTGCCCTTCCTCCCGGGGCTGCAGGATGGGGCCCCTCTGCCCCCCGGGGAACCCCCCCAAGCCCCCCGGGAAGGGGCTGGAGGAGATGAAAGCCGACCCCAAACGCTCCCGGGGTGTAGGGGAGCCCCGGGGACAGCGCAGCCCTGCAGAGAGCCTCGTGGGGCATCTTCAAACACCTCATGTGCGCTAATTAGCTTCGTTAGGAGCAACCCAGGAGGGCATCGGCCCTGCCTCCCCCCGGGACTGGGGACAGGGTTAGTTAGCCGGGGAACGAAGGGGCCGTGGGGTGCTAAGGGGAAGCGGAGCTTGGCACACGCGGTGAGCGGGGTGGGGGGACGTGGACTGAATGAAGCCATGAGCTTAATTATGCTGATTAATTAGAGCCTGGTAGTGTGACCCCGCCAAGGCGCGGCCCCGCGGCAGCCAGGGAGGCGCACCAGGACTCGGGTGGGGACACCTGGGCGGCGGGGACAGGCCCCCGGAGCGGGGCAGAGCCCGGGGGGCGCAGGGACAGGCCCCGGGGGCCCCCAGACCCCTCCCGGGAGCCGCCCGCAGCGCGGGGCCTCCCCCCGGGCGCGGTCCCGCCGCCCCCTCCTGTCCCTCCGCAGCCGCCGTCAGCCCGGGGGTCACGTGCCCGCAGCGCCATGGCGTCGGCGCCCAAGAGGCCCAAGGTACCGGGCGGGGGGAGGCCGGTACCGGGGGTCTCGCCCCGTGTGCCGGTGCCCTGGTGCAGGCGGGGAGCTGCGGGGAGCCGCCGGCTCCGGGCGAGGCCCCGCCGCTGCCCCCGGGCCTCACCCCGCCGTGTTCCCCCCCACAGGCGGCCGCCGGGAGCAGCCCCCGAGGGCCGGGCCGCGCCGAGCCCCTCGCCGGCTTCCTGGCGTGGTGCGGGCGGGCCGGCGTGGAGCTCAGCCCCAAGGTGAGGCAGCGCGGCCCCCCCCGGGCCTGCCGGGCTCCCCCCCCCGCTCCCCTCACCCGCCCCGCTCCCCTCTCGCCCCAGGTCCGGCTGAGCAGGGAGGGCGCGGTGGCGGGGTACGGCATGGTGGCCGCCGCGGAGCTGGAGGCGGGAGAGGTCCTGGCCACCGTCCCCCGCAGCGCGCTGCTGTCCCAGCACACCAGCTCCATCCGCGCCCTGCTGCAGGAAGGTGAGCGCGGGCAGAGGCTGCCCTGCCCTCCTCGGCAGCCGAGCTGTGTTTGCCCCCTTTTCCCTTTTAAAGGAATAAAATGGGTCTGGGATAAAGCCCAGGGAACACTCCTGGAGTAGGGAGTTGCAGGGCTGTGAGCCCCCAGGTAGGAAAGGGGGAGCCTGGAGTGGTGCTGGGCAGGGAGGAGAGCCCATTGCTGCCCTATCTCTGATCTTTAAGGGACAGCCACCCAGAGGATGGTGCTTTCCTTGAGACCCAGGAAAAAGAAGGGTTCCTTTCTTCCTGCGGGCACGCAAAGCCTCAGGGTGACGATGGGGAGGTGGTGGGGGGCTCTAGCTCACCCATAGCTCCAGAGCAGCAGCTTCTGGTTCTGCTTCAGCTCAGGCCAAACCCAAGACCATACAGGCCTTACAGAATAGAAGCAGAACTTCTCACCCCCCCCGACAACAGTCAAGGAGGGGTGTAAGATCAAGCTTTGGTTCTTGGAAGACTTATTCGTAGAGGAAAAGACTTAAAACCTCAGATCAACTTACTTTTTCTCCGTGGTCTCTGGTTCTGTAGCCCAGGAGTCCCTGCAGAGTCAGTCCGGTTGGGTGCCTCTCCTGCTGGCCCTGCTACACGAGTACACAGCCAGCAACTCCCCGTGGCAGCCTTATTTCTCCCTCTGGAAGGACTTCAGGAGCCTGGATCACCCCATGTTTTGGTAAGGTGAAACCAAGGGGGGCTGTGGGGTGGCCCAGTGGGACAGCTGAATGGAGGGACTGCTGCCCAGGAGCCTGGGGGGTGGATGTGCTGCTGCTGGAGGACTCTATCCCTCTGTCATAGCCAGAAGACAGGAACCTGGAGAGCACGAGTAAGCTGAGATTTTGAAGGAGAAAAGAGTTTACAGACCTTTCTCCTGGGGCAGATGGAGAAAAACCTGCTGGTTTTCTTGCACCAGGCCTGAAGAAGAGCGAATGAGGCTCCTGCAGGGCACAGGCATCCCCGAAGCAGTGGACAAGGACCTGGCTAACATCCACCTGGAGTACAGCTCCATCATCCTGCCTTTCATGGAGTCCCACCCCAACATCTTTGACCCTAAGGTGCACACGCTGGAGTTGTACAAGGAGCTGGTGGCATTTGTCATGGCCTACAGGTGAGAAGCGAGGGCTTTGCTCCAACAAGGACTGGGATCCCAGGGGAAAGATTACAGGCTGCATTGCTAAAAAGGTTGCAGCTGCATAAGAGTGTTAAGGTGAAGGTTGCCCTGTGCTGCAAGGCTTGTCTTCATCTCCCGTGCCTTAGCTTTCAGGAGCCTTTGGAGGAGGAAGATGAAGATGAGAAGGGGCCCAATCCTCCGATGATGGTGCCTGTAGCAGATATTTTGAATCACGTGGCCAACCACAACGCCAACCTGGAGTACTCTCCGGTGAGTGCAAAGCCGCAGGGCCAGGCACCACCATGGTCTGGTTCCTCTTCACCGCGAGGCCTTTGGGAGTGGTGGCACAGCGGGGCTGGCTCTCAGAACCCAGAGCAGTGCTGCTCACCTGCCAGGGCAGCGAGTCTGGCCTGGAGCTCGCTCGTATGAAGCTATTTTGCTCAACACCGTCTCTGGATGTGTTTAAAAGAAGACTGGACATGGCACTTAGTGCCATGGTCTAGTTGACATGGTGGTGTCAGGGCAATGGTTGGACTCGATCCCAGAGGGCTCTTCCAACCTGGTTGATTCTGTGATTCTGTAACACGCTCCCCTGCTGCAGGCCTGGCTTTAGCTAGGAAGAGCTTAGGATCATCTGAGCCTCTTTGAAACACTTTGTTTCCCAGCGGTAGGATCACAGCAGCTCTGAGAGCCTCTTCTCTCCCTGCTTGCAGCAATGTTTACAAATGGTTACGACACAACCCGTCAGCAAAGGACAAGAGATCTTCAACACCTACGGGCAGATGGCCAACTGGCAGCTCCTACACATGTACGGCTTCGCGGAGCCGTACCCTGGCAACACCAACGACACGGCCGACATCCAGATGGTGACAGTACGCAAGGCAGCGCTGCGGCGTGAGTAGCCACTTTGGGAAAGGATGGGGCAGGGATCTCTTGGTAAATAGTGATGGAATGAAACGGGGATCAAGGGGGACGTGAAAAATACGTCAGTTCCACAGCACTTCGGGTGCCTCCTGTTTCCCCTTCTCCATTCACCACCACCCCCTCCACTGCCACCCAAGTTGGGCTGGCAGCTCTGCTGTCTTCAAAGCAGGTGCCAGAAGCGAAGCACAGCAGCAGCTGGTCTCAGAGCAGTGGGACTTCTTGTGCCAGCTGGAGATGGTGGGGGAGGAAGGCGCCTTTGTGCTTGGCTGGGATGAGGTACTGACAGAAGAAGAGCTGTCCACCACCCTGAAGGTAAGCGCTGCCAAGCAGTGGAAGAGCTCCACAAGGAAGAGCACAGACTAAGTGTGCTGCAGCTGTGCAAACCAGCATGCAAAGTGGATCAATGAAGGGGGACAAGCCTGTAAAGGCATTTTGGTACTAACAGTCCTGCGTGAGAAGCGGTAGGGGATGTGGTTGCCCAGCTCCCAGGCTTCACGTACTGTTAGTCATCTTCCTCTCCTGAACTAGCCACCCATGGGTGCTTACGGAACAGTCTTGAATGGCTCCATGGCTACTGCTGTTCTAGAGCACCATGCACCTTTGTAGGTAGCAGCCAAGATGTCCTTTAAGGCTGTTCCCAGCACCCAGGTTTGCTGTTTGAGTGTTCTTCTAACCCCCAAGTTCCTTGTGCTGAGGTACCTAAGCCAGTTTTACTCTCAGCTTTAGTGCAGCTGAGGAACAATCCACCTGCTCCATGTGCCTCTAAGGCCACACTTCTGTAGAGGAGGAAGCCTGATGGGGGACTTGTCTCTTTGCCTGCGTCATTACAGGTGCTGTGCATGTCAGAAGAAGAATTCAAGGCGTATAAGGACCAAGACAGCTGGGAAGACAACAGCGAGGAAGAGGAAAACTCTCCCCTTTCTAACGAGGCTCTCTCCAGACTTAAACCCCCTTGCAAGCAGCTCCTTTATGACAGCGTGCTGCTGACCCTGGAGTCCTACAGGTCAGACTTGAAAGCAGAGCAGGACTTGCTAAACAACAAGGACACTTATGAGAAACTGAGCCGAAGGGAGCAGCAAGCTTTGCACGTGCGCTATGGACAGAAAAGGATCTTGCATCAGCTGCTAGAGCTGGTCCGCTAGAAACCGCGCTGCCTCTGGCAACCAACTGCCTGGAACTGTGCTCAGGAAGGGAAGGTCAGCCTTTGGCCCTTAAATATGGGCCCACTCGTCCTTCAAATGGCACGTGGCTTTTTAGCTACCTCTACATAAACAATCTTCCACAGCACAGAAGTGGTTTTGGGTGGCCTTATCTTACAAGGAGAGCTCTGGAGCACAACTACCACCTTCTTCTAGAGGACTTAAGAACACCCAGGATCTCCTGATGGCTGCTTTAGGAAGACAGACATACTTTGTCAGAATAACAAGTGGGTTCCCTCATTAGCATCAGAAATTTAAGGCAAGAGCTGCTCCTTGTCCAGATGAAGAGGGCCAAAATCCAGCTGGTAGCTCTTACAGAGGTTCGGGGTAAACACCTGGCAGGTGGAAATGCTGACAGCACTAAACTCTTCACCTGTATTTGTTAATACTGAGCATTTGAAAGAGTACAAGCCCATCCGTCTGGTTTTCATGGAGGCTCAGTATAGCGAGATATTTCCTTTTACCTCTATAAAAGGCGTTTCTGTACGGGCTTGAGACTACTCTGAAGGAGCACCGTCACAGCTGTAGGCTAAGCGTTTTATCCACACCCTCCAGTTGATCCAGTTCTTCTCTGAACTCGGGCACTGCCCTGCATCACATTTAGCTGTATTCGTATTTTTCCCCTCAGCAGTTTCTGCATGACAGAACACTGGAGGTTTGCAGGACAAGCTGTATTTAATAAAGACAATGTTTCTTACACAACCAACGCTGTCTGCGTCAACAGGGTCCAAAACCCCATCTCAAACTGGGGGGGGGGAGATCTTTGCTGCTGCTGCAGTTAGAAGTACTGCAAACAAGCAAACCCCATGTACTCAGGTAGATAAAGGTCAGCTACGACCCTAACTTCACCCCTGGGGGCTAGGGTGCTTTAACACTACTTAGGATACTTTTCTCCCCTTTTACAGTGGTGTAATGCTGTCAGAGTCCAGTCTCTTCCTCCAGCAGACTCTATTTCAAGCTAGGCACACAGGGGATCAAAAGGTTAGCCTTCATTCCTTAATCAAAGTGCATTATAGGCAGGGCCTACTGCTGGCAAGGACCCTGGTAACCCTAGGGGAGCTGCCACCAGCACTGTTTCCTTTGACAGTACCAGCTGCAGGGTCCTTACCTGCTAAGAGAGGATATGAAGTGCAGTGGCCTCCATCCTACCAGCCCAACTTGTGCTATTGGGATCTTGGCTGAGTCCTGTCCACCTTCCACCCTCTCTTTACACCAGCCCAACAGTTCTTAAAGCCTAAAGGGAACCAGCAGCATTAGTACAGAACCAGAGAGACCTTTGAGTCAGTAGGACAAGGCAATAAGCTCTGCATACGGCTTGGTAGAGTTTAATGGCAGAAAAAACTCATGGCACCTGGACTAGATAAAGAAAATCTGGTTGTGGATAATTCTCCATATCCCAACCCAATACAGGAGGAAGAGTAAACTCGAGTTGTAACACCAGAACAAAAAAAATTCCAACTTCAAAAGGCTCAATTTCAGCAGAACTGCTGACCTGCCAAACAAATGCCAGGGAATTGTAGGGTCCGGCAAGAAACTACTCCTTTACACAACGGCAACTGAGAAAACACTGCCTAGAAACAGGCCACAGACAGAGAATTCCCCCTGAGCTGCAGTCCAGCAGCACAGCTGGCTCAGTGCTCCCCTGGATCCAGTTTGTGCTCTGCACAGCAAAAGCACAGCCAGGTATGCAATCCCTTAAACCTGAGCAGGAAACCCTGACCTCTCTGCCCACACAATCCCAGTCAGAGAGCTGTAACAAACTAGTTACCTTCTCTACAAAAGCAAGCAGCGAAGCTCTGCTTCCTAGTATCTGCTAGGTTACAAGGCACAGGCTAAAGGAGCCTGCAGGATTAGCAGCACAGAAGCCAGCTGTCCTTACAGCTAACGAGCAACCTTGCACCGACCCTTCGTGAAGGGAACTAGCACAGCAGGGCGCAAGTCATGAGAAATGTCTGGGCTCTGTTCCCCTCCCCTGCAAGCACTCTCCTTTCCAGCACAACTTCAGAGACCAGTTCTGCTCATGAACTTGCAACTAAGCTATTTCCATCTCCACACAAGTGTCCTTTCCTTTTGTGTTTCAAAGCAAGGCCCCTAACAATTCTCCCCCCTGACCTCAAGCTAGAAAACAAGCTCAGTTGCTCTCAACATGGCCAAAACACGCTGGAAAACTGCAGGTTTGGGATGGGTGGAACAGGCTTGGAAAGACATCAGCTGGCCAGGCAGGGTGGAACTAGAGAGAATAAGCACAGTGGGACGTGCTGCATGTCATAACTTTAATGTGTAACTACAGTATGCGTACATACAAGAAGTGGGAGAACTAAAGCCCAAGAACTAGAAAGGCTACAAAATACAACACATGGACCAATACTTTACAAAACATTCAAAATCCTTACAAAATGGGCTGTATTGGTCCTTTGGGTTTTTTGTTTTGTTTCCTTTTTTTTTTTCTCTTTTTTTTGGTTTTTTTTTTTTTTTACAAACTTAGACTGTGTGGTCACAGGGTGGGAGGTGGGAAAAGGTCTTGGTTTAGCCCCCTCCCCCTTCCAAAATTTACAAGTGTCAAAAAAAAAAAAAAGCTATAGGCCTGGTCTCTGGTTTCTTTACTAAAAACAGCTGACCCTCTGCCAAAGGGCCTGAGGTGTGTCTTCTCCAACAGAAAGGAGACATTCTCTGACTGCCACTCCACTTGCTGTCTATCAGCATTTGATGAGGGTGGGGGAGAAAAAAACAATGCTGAACCTTAACCCCCCTCTCCCTCACCCCTCCCCTACTCCATAGTATTCCCATATTCCAAACACATCCACCTTTTTTTTTGTAAAACAACTTAGTGATTTAAAGGTCCCCCATCCACATAAAGAAAAATAAGTTACATAATATTATAACTGGCTTTTCAATATTCTTTGGGAGTCTGGGAATGTCAGGACAAGGAGGTCTGCCCCAGACAAGTGCTTGGCATCAGCAGCTGCCCCTTTATTACAAGCTGGACAGGCACCAGTTACCCACCTGCCTTTTACACAATTTGCACAAACCCAAAAGTCCAGACAAACGTTTCTGTTCCTTGTATTTACACTAGGTTCAAAAGGATATTCACAGCATCTGAATTTTGGCCAAAAGTCACAAATTTGTTTCAAACTTTGGAACGTGCCCACATAAACTTTCACCCAGGGTCTGTGGCGTCTACCCAATCAAGGGGGCTGGGAAGGTCAGGAGGAGCCTTACAGAGTCTTCTGTCAGTCGATGGGACGGGGACCTCCAGGCTGGCACGTTTACAACACAAGATGCAGCTCCTATCTAACTGGCACCAGTCCCTTCCATGACTTGCTGGGCCTGCTTCTGCCCCATGCAGCACTGTGCAACCGACTGGAACAACCTGTACAGAAGAAGCAAAGCAGCGTTAGGTGCATTTCTGGCAGCAAAAACTCCAGGTGCATCTCAGCCCTTGCTTCAGATAAGCTGTTTTAGTGATTTTGCGGGTAAGTTATACTCACTTCTCAATTTCTGGAGCGCAGTGAACAAACTCGTGGTTCCAGAACTTAAACGCTGGGTTTTTTATCAGCTCAATGAAAGTAATAAGGAGACCCCAGGGATGAGGCCTATTTACAATCAGTCGTTCCAAGAGAACCCTGAAATCCAAGAGTAAAAACAGAGCTCCAAGATCCAAAATACATGAGGAAGGAAAGAGAAAAGCTGAATGCTGGCAAGTGAAATGCCTTCCCTCTTACCTAGTGATCTGCTCCTGGATAGCCTCGGTGTTGGCCTCTGCAAACAGGTACAGCATGGTGCAGCTGAAGTAGTGGGTGTGACTGTTGGGGTATCGCAGCTGATTGGCAATTGCGTTCAAGAAAAGGTACCGGCCTGCAGAAGAGGAACATGAGTACGTATGGTTTTCTTTACACACACAGAAAGGAATAAGGCAGCAACAAGTATTGCTTAAGATTAAGGTTTGTGAGCCTGCCTTATGAAGGTACAAGAAACAAACCCAACTGAAGATAGGAAAAAAGCCTTATCAACCCAAGCTGATGGGGCAGTAAGAATTCAATTGCTCTTCCTTAAACTTCCTTCTCATTCCCTTGAATACCCTGAACATTTGGTTTCAATATCGCTCCTGTATTCAGTTTAATATTCTAACACAGCATTACTTGCTGTGAATTCACTAGCAGCTACATGAAATGATCTTCTGTCTTTCTCATAGCTCAGACAGACAATCTGCTGTGAAATTCCACGTCGCATGAACTAGAAGCATTTCCAGCTCACCTTCAGTGTCCAGGTCCACTGCCAAATTCTGGAAGATGTCCATGTGAGCCGAGTGGGTGATGGTGCTCATAGAGGGCGTGCTGCCTTTGTTGTGAATGTGCGCAATAGCTTGAGTACCTACGTAGAGCACCAGTGCATTAATCAGCTGGATGTTGTAGCGGTTGCCAGGTTCATTTGATACCTAATAGCAAAGATATAAAAAGCATTAACATTCTCTATTCCTTCAGCAGTCGAAGGTACAGCATGTACAACAACAGCATCCAAGGATCCTCTTAATTATACAGACGACAACAGACATCCACAAATTCAATTTGGCATCTACCCTTTTGTAATATTGCAGTTATATATATATATATTCAAAAGCATCAGCAAAATGTTGGCAGGCCCAACAGACAATTTTTGTACTTCCTACCTAAAAGAAAAAAAAAAAGTCAGGTAAAAGCAATCTGAATTCACCAGCAGTGCCAGAGGCTGGCTGAAATACACACCACCTGAGTGAGTGCTTCAGTCTGGGCAATTTCTGAGAAAATCCATCTTCAGTCCCGAAGTTTGTTGCAAGCTAAGCCATGCAATGTTGTTGGCTAACAATTCTGAACTGGGCTTTAGCTAACTGGCCTTTTTTTTCACCCTGAAAGCATTACCATGCCAGATGCGTAGGTTTCTACGACAATTAATCCATTTGGAGTCAGAATTTAATCAGGTTCTAAAAAAACGCAATCAAGTTCAATAAAGCCCATTGAATCTCATGCCTGGGTAATATGTGCTAGAGTCATATGATGGAAGCCACAACTCTTCATCACCCAGTGGCTGAGGACAAAGAAAAAAAAAGCAAGCTTGATGCAATCAGCTCTGACTCCATTCTTCACTAAAGATTTGCAAGGTTGTGCCCTAGAGACGTGCAAGCAGAAGAGTCAAAGTTTTCCATAACCTTACAATTTCACTACAAGCATTTGGCAGCTCATATAGGTAAAACCAACTGCTTTTAAGGACCCTAAAATGATCTAATTTAAGTTAACATTGCTCTTTCCTTAAATGCCACCTGGCTGAAACTACTTAACACACTTAAACATCCTGCTAAGGAGTGGTAAAAGATTTATTCAGAGAATTGTGCATTTTCACAGGCTTTTCTACTGCCTGGAACACATGCTTGCTACACACCAAATTCCTGCGAGAAAGGAGGGTGACTCAGCCAGCAAGATCATTTGTCCCCACTATTTAAAGTCACCACCCTCAGAAACCAGCCACTCACTTGTAGGTTGCTGCGCAAGTCAGACAAAAAAGTGACCGGAGAACGGGTTTTGAGATAGGAATCCAAGTCTTTCTTGAACTGAGGCGGCATCACTCCAGTGAAATTCGTGAGTATTCGTGGAGCAATATTAATCTCACTTAACATGTCCACCTGTTGAGAGAAAACCCAGTCAGCTAAACCATAAGGAATCGCTACAGGAACAAACTGCAAAAGCAGATCTGTAAGTGATATTACATCAACTGCTGCTGTTGATCACTTTTTCCTACCAGCAGTGGAAAGGAAACACCAAACTTTTGCAGATTTCAGAAGAAACTTGGTCTCTAATGAGCAAACTTATTAGACAACTGTCTCAAAAAAATTGAGAGTAGAGGATAAAAGAACTCAAGGGTGAAGGCTGTAGGGGAATTCAGTCACCGCTTTTGAAGTCACCCTGTCCACACTCAGAAGACAGTTTGGTAGTTTGAAAAAGTACAAACATCCACATAAGAACAGCCTTCTTCATTCTCAAGAAATGCTAACAGTGAGTATTGCAGCTTCGCTCCCAGCACCTTGCACGGCTCAGGAAGGAAGAATAGGAATGCGACTTCAGCCCTGTGAGAAAGTTTGCTTCTAATCACAATTAGGAGACTGGCATATGCCCAAAGATTTAATTAGATAACATTAACACTTCTCAAAGTCTCTCCCCATTATGCAAGAGGCTTGCTTCAGAATGGTGGTTTATATTGTTAATTTTCAAGATAAGACTTTGATAAGAAACACAGAAACACAAAGTATTTACAATTACATAGAGCTCGGACACCAGCTCTTCAACGGTTAGTTACCTGAACTCCAGTCCCCACGCATCCTGCGGAGCACAAACTAGACAATTCAGCACGAGCTGAACAAAACTGAGACAAGAACTGTTGGCTCAACTTTCAAACAGCAAAGCCACAAAGACTGCTTATGTAGTCTGGTTTTCAGTGACAAATGAGACAAGTAAAATGATAAAGATGCCCTTGCTCCAACACCGTGTGCCAGTCAGATCTGGGGATGCCATTGAGTCAGTCTCCCTTTGGAAAAAGAAAAGCCCTCTGCTTTTCCATGCAAAAGCTAGGTTCTTGATGCAGTTCTCATGTAACATGAGTCTCAACAGCCTGTCCTTTCAGGCTGAACCTGCACAGACCTTGCAGGCAAGCTAAGTATCTACAGGTGCCAACAAAGCCATACAGACCAGAGGCAGGCGTTATGCTTCCAACTGCAACAAATTTCATACGGGAGAAGGATTGTATCCTGCTCTCTGTGGAAACTGTCCAACATTGAGCATTACAAACATAACTGAAACCTACCTGCTTTAAAAAATGCTCTCCTGCTAGCTGCTATGTCACTTAAGTTTTAAATTACCTGTTAACTTTTGAATGGTTACATTAATTCAAGTATCAGTTAAACTGTTCCCAAAATTCCAGAGTCTCCACCAAAAAAAAGGATAAAGAGTATTTGGAGCATTAAAGCTTCCCATTATCAAACTCATGAAAGTAAGTCCTACCTTTAGATTGGGGGTGAAAGGGTCTGGAAGCCTCATGTTCCGTGGGAAGGCACTCAGGATCAGATTCCTTAGCTGAATACAGTTAGGTGGGATCACATCACAGAACCCGTAGTGGTAGTCACAAAGAAATTCTGGGAAATCATGCAACAAGACCAGCAACACACGCAGAGTGCCCTGTGAAATAAAATGTAATATAAAAGAGGTGTTTAACTGTTGAAACTGCCCAAGAGCTGGCAGAGCCATCCTTCTATGTCATGTGGTTAACATTAACAGGGAGAAATTAATCTGGGAAGGTAGCCTGTTTCTGTCCCACACCAGATTTGCATTTAACTCTAAGAAATAAATTACAGAAGAACAGTAAATCCTATTTTGCTACCAGAACACCTCTACTTTCAGACAACTTTGGTTGGAAGTAGCTGACATATTGGCTGACTTTTTTTTACCTTGTAAAGAATTTGCATAGGTTTGGTGAGTTCCACATTTCTAAGGAAAGGAGCCAAGTACTTGAAAAGATCGATCAATAACTGGGCATACATAGGCCAACCCTGTCAAGAAAAAAACAGCAGGTGGAAAACATGCAATGAAGAGCAGTTACCTTAATTTCAAAGCTATAATTAAGATCGGTCATCATATAAACCTGGATCAAAGTTATGTCCTACTGCTAGCTCTAGCAGTGAGTGCAGCACAGCTCATTTCAAGGGCTTTAGCTGCACATCATGTGTGTTTCCAGAACACACAACATGCCCTATGGAGGTGACAGTATTTGGTCTAGACTACAGCTCTTCCAGGCTTTGACAAAGGCATGTTTATTAAATTCAAATCACTCTATATTCCATAGTTTATTGACACAAAGACTCTCCTCCATGCAGTTAGGTTACTGTGAATATGGAAGACAACAGAACAGCCATGCTACTAGTGCACTTTGAGAGATGTGAAACAGCACCACACCAGATAAGCATCCGTGTGAGCTTTTTAATTCAGAAGAGATAAACTGCAGCCACACCTTCTGCTGTGGTGTATGTGCCAGCATTCTTGCAATAAATATCCGATGGGAGATCAGTTCCAGCCAGGCATAAACAAAACCTGGAGCTTTTGTAGGCCTCAGGATGTGAAATGTGTTACTGAAAGAAAAGTTAGAGCAGGTTAGAAGTGCACAGCAATAAGATTGCTTTTCATAACATTGAGGGAAAACATACACAGCCCTAAAAGCAAGGCATTTTAGCATCTTGGGTTTTACCAGTCATCTTCCTTAAAACAAGCAAGTGGACAGTCTATAGGAGAACCAGTTATTCCGAATGTGATTAAGCCACCACAAAGGAACAGTCAGATAGCCTTTAGGTGAAAAAACTTGATCCTACCAGAAAAGGATGAGCGTTGTGGCCAATCTCAAATACATACCAGAAAGCTGTGAGTGTCTGGAAGTTGATGGTCTCCAGCACATGCTCAGGAGCATTTAATTCCAACAGCAACATGATGAAAATGCGATGGTAAGGAAGTTGCTGAAACTCACTCTGCCGAACATCATGGTCTTGCAGAAGAACTCCCACCACGATACCGAGAACCTAAAGAGGTCAAGACATTTCAGTGGTGACAGCAAGAATTACTTTGCAAGTCAGCCTATAGGTAATACTTTATCCATCAGTAAAAAAAGAATCAGGAGATTCTAACAAGAACCAAAACTTCTAGTTATCAGAAGCATTAAGTAAACTAATTTTATAATCTGTATCAGCAACTCCCAACCACTATACTTTGCTCTCCCTGACCCATGGATCACAGTCACAATGACTGACTGGGCAGCAGTGGAAGGTCTTAACTGCCCAAGACCATCTAGCCATGAACTAAGTAGTGTAAGAGTGCAGGCGAGGCCCTCACAGAATCAAGGTGGAGACCCAGGAATCGCCAACCTTAAACCACACTTTCTAATGCCTCAAGACCACAGCACCTGACTTTTCGTTTCAAGGCACAAAGGTGCATTTCAGGTTTGTTTGATATGAAATCTTTGTGAACAAGAAAGCCACTTGGCATCCTGATGCTACACTCAACAGTTTATCAGTTCACCGACGAACATGTTACAGTCCTCATCTGGTATTTTATCAGTAGCCTGCATTAAGGTCTCTATTTCACATTTATCAGCTAAGGTACACCAAACGATGCACTTTAAATGCAACAAGTACAAAAAAGGTTCCAAACCTTATTCAGGAGGTTGATCTTTGTAACTGTGTTGGTTGCCTCCCCAGAGTGCTTCACTAGCAGTGCAATAAGTCGCACAAAGGCATCCAGATTGTGGTAGCACTTGGCTCGAATCATAGTGGGGTTGGCGGCAGGATTGTGCTGTTGCTCAGCCTGAGCACGATAGCTGATTTCAACACACATTTCGGTGCAAAGACGGAAAAAGCGGGTGATCAGGTCGTCTGTTTTCAGGATTCCTTGCTGGTGCATCTATCCGGGAAAGGAAAAAACCTCAGAACCGTAACCACAGAAAGTTCATTTTACAACTTATTTCAAACAACACACACTTTACACAAAGCACTCACAATTAATTTTTACCACACCCCCAGACTGATGTGTAGCAAGCTCTCTCTGCTACTTTTCCCTGAGATAAGTATTTTCAAGGCAACTTGAGGGTGGCAACATAATTTTAACAAAGGAAGTAATTTACTCCCAAATAGAGTCTCTTTGATCCCAATTCTTTTCAACCATCAGCACAGCTGAGGAGCCTGTTTCAGTATCACTTCTGCCACCAGCACTCAACCTTGCATGAAGGACAGCAAGAGGTGGCAGCAGTTTGGTCTGTCAGGCCTTCAGGAGCCCACACAGGGTGTACAAGCTCTGGGAAGGGCACACTTCAGCTGCTAGCTCAGGAACCATCATACTTTGCAGCTACGTTCTGTAGAAGCAAACTGCATTTGGAGAATACATTTTCCTTACAGGAATGTTACAGGCAGAGAAAGGCTGGGTGGAGTTTTTGGTTTGTTTTGCATTGAGGGGGGTTTTAACAACATACCTATAAAAAAAGAGACCTTTTGTTTCTTACCCATAAGATTAAAGCCAAAGTGAAACTAACTACATTGCAGGAAATCTCTGGGTTTTGAATAAAGCATCTTACTTCTAAACTCCTACTGCACAGACATGAAGCTATATAAACAGCATAATTGTTAACTCTTGAGAGAACTTCTAGTATTTCTGGAAAAACTTTTTTTTAAAAAGAAATTCATGTATCTGCCTTCAAAGTTCTATGCTCCTTCTTGTTCTAAAGACTAGTAGAAAGGAAGCAACACTTAATTAAAGCAGCCAAAATTATGGTCATTTAAGTTCAGTAATAAAACTTTGTTTAATGCAGTTATTATGAAATACTCCTTTAAAGCCCACAGCTAAAGCCTGTAAGGAAAAAATTATATATAAACACGGCACTTGCATATATTTCAATTGCTCCTTCAAATCATACCAAATATGTACAAAAGGTAAGCAAACAAGTGTGATGAAAGAGTGAAGCAGGACAAAACTGCATTGAGTATTATGAGTGTCCTATACTGAAGGGTGCTTTGTAAGCACACTCAAAGGTATAAAAAGAGTGAGGTCACATGAAGAGGTAAAACTTTTTTAAAAGTGGGTTTAACACGAGACCCCTTAAAACCATTTAAAAAAAGATGCTATGCAGAAGTCAGACCATCAGAAAGCTGGCTACAAGCCAGTACACAAGGACACTAAAATCACTGCATCAGTCAAGATCTTTATGCATACTTCGTAGCTTGAACTTCTCTTGGTTGGAAGCTGCAAAATCTGTAGCATTTCTGTGGTATTAGTGTGGAAATTTAATGAGAACACAATGCAAATAGACCAGGCCATGGGCTTCCTTGCAGCTGCAGTCAAAGAGCTGCCAGGAACACAGCTTTAGGAAGATGACTGCAGATATAGAGGGAGTTTGTTACCACACATGTTGGGCTACTGAGGGCATCGCCCTTCTCCGTCACACCTGGAAGACGGATGTGTGCTGTTCATCACACCTGTTAAGGTGCCCTGAAGTGAACTGCTGGAGCCTGTTTAAATTTAGGCACCACTCCAGCTAATGAAATCTCAATTTTTTCCTCCCTCTAATGATTCTGGTTACAAAAAGGATTCCCTTGTTCACGTGGTCTGAAACAATTCACCTTCATCTCTCGCTGTTAGCAATTTCCTGCTCTAGGCTGTCAGAGCTTTTACTGTTACCCATAAGGAGGCAACACTAGTCAAGCATGGGAGGCAACACTAGTCAAGCTTCATTACACAGAGCGTGTCAGAACTATTCCCCACAGCTATCTCAGCTAAAGTTCTTTTCCCATCAGACTTATCCCAAAGCTCATGGTCTGAACTGACAGCTTGTTGCTACAGTATCTGAAGAACATGGTTTGGTGAAGGGCAGGGGTTTCTACAGAACCATCAGAAACAGACTAAATTTTGACAGTCCACTGCCATACACCTGAAAGTTTCAAAAGGATGGCTAACATGGGTTATAACACTGCTTTAAAACAGAGGGCATCACACCCTACTTATGTTGAATAAAAAGCACCTTTCTGTCCAAAAGCTCTACCTGTCCAACAAACGCAGAGAATGCTTTGGTACTGTCACGGCCCGCTGCAGCCGAATGGTAGAGGTTCACCCACTCCCTCAGCAGGTATTCTGCCTTCTCCCTCAGACCTGGCGGATCATCATACTCAGAGGCTTGGGAAATTCCTGAATGCATCATGAAATTGGGACCTCCATGAGCACGGTCAATCATTGCTTCATAGTTTGATCGGACCACTTCCATCAGCTGGGGTAATCTAATGCAATAGACCAGAGCAAGAGCTGGGTTAGAATTTCTCCTCCCCGAGAAGGCACAGGAACTGGAAGCTCAGCCAAATAGAATTGAAAGAAAGCAAATTATTTCTTAAACTAGATCTTTGTATCTTCCAGTCCTCACTGGAATAGCAGAAATAAGTCAAAAAAGCAGATACAGTTATGATGAAAGAAGAAACACTGAAGTCATACAGCTTTGAAGTCCCACTCCAATTCACACAGCGGTGTGCTGCAACAAAGCACCCCAAGTACAAGAAACAGCTTCATTTTTGCTGACTTTGGAAGCCCTAAAATGCTCCGAGACAGTGAGAAGCCAGTGCTAAACAGCCTGACTGGGACACTAAATTTGCCTGTAGCAAAAAAGTCAAGTCATACAGCAGAGAGTCTACCCACACCAACTGCAGAGGAAAGGACTTTTGTTTCGGGACCTCCCACTAGCAGTTGTGTTGATAGTGGTGGCCACCACCACCAGCCAGCTGCTGGTTGCTCTCACAGCAATCCAGAGTTCTCCAAGCTCCAGTCTATGTCTTTCTCAAACCCCTGCAACAATTGCTTCCACCTTAGTAACAGGAGGCCTGCAAGTCCCACAGGTATTTCCAGATGCTGTGGCAACATTTGCTGCCCAGTGATCTGCTGGTGGATACACAAGCCATGTGAGATGAGTGGATGATTGCTTCATAGACTCTAGACAAAATTGTCTAAAGAAACGGAAAGGACTGTCTAATTTGATGAATTGCTTGCGATTTAACAAATTAACATATTAACACCTAGATACTTAAGGTTTAAGAGGTAAGAATATTGCCTAAATTTGAGATAAGCAGGAATTCAAGCAAGTTTCTCACGGTACCATGGTATTTTGGAGCTCAGTGCCTGGAAAGATTTTCCTGCTCAAGCGCTCAGTTTGACATGATGCTGCAGCTGCCTCTATTTTGACATAAAATCAGCACAATTACATTAGAGTGCCAGTTTAAACTAACACAGGACTGGAGCCCTAGAGAAAGTTTAAAGCTGTATGATTGAATGATATGAGACATTACCTATATAACATCCAAATCGTGAATGAGCACAAGAGAAGTAATATATTGCACAGTATTTCAGTCTCACCCTTCCGGGGCGTTTCCTCTGGAATGAGCATTAATCCTCATGAGTGTCTCAATTGTGTGAAACAGATCTGCCTCTGTTACGTGGGCGACGCTTCTCTCATCCACCAACAGGATCTTTACCAGCTGCATGGCGAATGCCACAGCCATGTAGTTCAAGCCATTCTCCATTGACTGTCAAGATGAAAAAGGCAATTAAAATTTAACCACAAATCTTACAGTGGACTGACCATAACTCTTCTCCTCCAAAAGAGCGGGTTCCCTTTACCTGAGCCAAGTGAACGTCATACTGCTGCATGTTAACAAGGTGATTGCGGATTAGCAGCTCCACAGCTTCCACGTTGTACTTGTACTCATCTCTGCATTCAATCAGGCACCTGAAGAATTGGACTTCTTTTAAAAAGTGTACTTAAACACCACAGTTTTAGCAAAGCAACCCCAATCTAACACTTCAGAAACTGTGCCATTCACTGTGATTCGTTACTCAGCTCCAAAAAAAGCCTCTTCTAGAGCATTCTCTAAGGTAATGTTTGAGTTCAGAACAGTCAGCCTCAAGCATCTGTTGCCCCGCACAACTGGTCACAACAACCCTTCAAGAGCTTCAGTTTATTCAGCATAAGCAGCCTCCTGTCTGAGGACAAAGTGGCACATCTACCTAGCTGAAGCACCAGTGCTTCTGCTGCAGGCATATGCCATGTCACCTGGCTTGTGACAGCATACAGAGACATTCTCTATAAAGAAAGAAAAAAATAACCCCACAAAAACCAGAGCATCTCAAATGCTTCATTCCACTAAAGGTTCTTATGTTCTGGGATGAAGCAGTATTATCAGAAGATCTAGTTACTTTTAACATTAAAAAGCTAGTTATTTTTTGTCTGTCCAAATTGCAGCAATGCAAAATATTAACAGGCAAGTGATTCAGAATAACACAGTAACTCCCAAAAGATGATGAAAACTACATCAGTGCTCCTGTTGTCTCGTAACTGACCTAGTAATTTGTTTATTACACCACGGAGATCCATATGCGCGGCCGTCCTGCAGAGCCTTCAGCACAAGCAGATGACACTCGCGATAGCGAAGCAGGAGGTCAGCATCTGCCCCACTGGTGGCATCCAGTAAGCCCTCCACAGCCTAGAATAGATGCAACCTGTTAGCAGAGGAAAAAACAAGTCCTCTTCCAAATCTTCTGCAAATTAGATCAGCAAGAGTTGCCACCAGAAGACTCGACAGACATGCAAAACCCAGTTTAGTCATCACGCTATGTGAGATTTTTACCAGCTACTGTGGTACCTACACATTCACTGTACACAGCTGTCCTACCACAAACAAGCCTACAGTCTCTCTGTGCCCACTGGCTTTATACATGCACCAAATCGTATGAAAGACTGCATTAGTTTATGCTGCAGCCTCTGTAAGTCAGTGCTTTCTCACGAGCAATTCTGCATACTGCTCATGAGAAACTGTATGAAAGAAAATTTACAGAACCTGCCAGAGGTCAGCTATTAGGTTCTTCAGACATAGAGCTGCAGCACTCAGATGCATCTGTGCTAGTCTATAGCAAACGGAAGGTGGGTCTTTTACAGTGGCAGCACAAATTACCTGGTCAAGTCCTAGTCAGGACTAGATCCTTTAACAGGTACGAGCACTATCTGTCAAGAACAAAGAGCCTCCCTTGAAGTGGTTTCCAGCTTCAACTACTTTTCTTTTGCCACTCTTCTTAGATGCTCATGCAGACAGCTCAGTGTCCTTCCACTATACTCAAATGGATCTTTCTCCACATCTATCACTATACTCTGCACTACTACACAGGCACTGATGCCATCTCAGCTCACAGAGCTCACTGCAACACTCCCCACCTGGTATACTCTTCTAATTCTGTCTGGGATGGAGTTAATTGTTTTCAGAGCAGCCCATATGGTTCTGTGCTTTGGATATGAAACAGTGTTGACAACACACCCATGTTTTGCCAATTGCTGAACAATGCTTGCACAGCATCAAGGCTTTCTCTTTCCCACTCTGCCTCCCCGACCACTGGGTAGGCTGGGGATGGGCAAGAGGATGGGAAGCAATGCAGCCAGGACAGCTGACCCAAACTGCATAAGGGGATATTCCACACCATATGACATCATGCTCAGCAATAAAAGCTCCGGGAAAGGAGGATAAAGGGGGGTATTCATGGTTATGATGTTTGCCTTCCCAAGCAAATGTTACCCGTGCCGAAGCCCTGCTTCCCAAGGAGTGGCTAGACATCTGCCTGCTGATGGGAAGCAGTGATTTTTATTTTTTGTTTGTGCGCACAGCTTTCGCTTTCCCTACTAAACTGTCATAATATGAATGATCAAGTCATCTTGCCTTCCCTCTGTTTTCTCCCTGTCCTGCAGGAGAGCAGAACAAGCAAGCAGCTGGATGGATGCTTGGCTGTTGGCCAGGGTCAACCCACCATGCATATTCATTTATCAGTTACCGTAAAATACAATCCCCAAGTGTGCTGCTATAAATCCAGTACTAAGCTCAATACTATCCACCTCCAAGGGCAATTCAAACGCCCTCTTAGCCTCCAAATCATCCTGAAATCAAAGACTATTCTGGAGTGCAATAGCTGTCTACTTGCCACATCTGAACAAAACCCCCCTAAGTCCCAGGATTCTGTGCATGCTTCTTTCCACAGCAGCCTGGCCACTGCGTGTACAATACACCAAGTGAACACCATGGCCCTCTTCCCATTTTATTTACTGAATGTCCAAAGACAGCAGTTGTTCAGTATTGTACACCAAGCAAGTTCCACAGCATGCATGAAGATAGACAGTCACTAGCAAGACAATCCATGAGGCAGATGAATAATAAACGTTAGGTGAGTTGTTACAGGAGAAAGTTGTTAACACTCACCTTCTGCAGCAGCCCAAGAGCAGCAATAGCATCACGGGAATTACGAGCCACTACCACAGCCTCCAAGAGGCTGCGCAACGCTTGAGCTTGAGGATTCATGGCCAGGGTGTGTGGAATGGACTGCAGGTGCTGCTCCAGTTCTGTCATACATTTGTCATAGATTTGCGCTACATCATCCGTAGCCCAAGCTTGCTGCTTAAGAGAAAGTGGGAATGAGTGATTTTTGAAAAGATTGTATTTGTGAAACTCAAATACTGATGGCTCTTCTGCTTCAGAAATTATAGCATCCAGAATTTAGACCTCTACAGTACTGCAGTTAGTTATGCTGGCATTTTAAACACACAAATATGAGCAAATTAAGCTGTGGAAATTACTAGCAACCAATTCTAGCAGTCCTTAAGACCAAGTATACATACAAAAATCTATTCATTATCTCAAAATCCATGCTTGCCATCCATGATCTTCTCCAAGAGTAACCTGAGATTTGAATAAAATGTTTCACTGCTACTAAAACTACATGTAGTAATCATAACTTGCAGATCTTGTCCCAATGTAGGTTATAACCCTTAACACTGGATCCAAGTTTTATGTTGCCATTAGTTTAACTTTAAAACTAACGCATCTTTCAACCACTAATCCCAAGCAATCCAAGTGCCTGATTCTTACTTATCTTGTAGGAAAGAACACAAGTTCTGCAACATTCACCAAAAGGGCTATAGTACTCTCAAGCCAATGAATTTGGAAATCTCTACCTTCATAGGCTGAGCCAAGAATCCCGTAGGCTGAGTTAAGTCATTGGTAGGCAAGAAGCCAGGGACATTGCGTGCAAACTCTTCATAAACAGCCAACTGTTTTGGGTCCACACCTCCAACCTTTGCAATGAAAAGAACAGGCATTAAACCTCATTGTTTAGTACTGTGGCAAGTAAGGAATGAGGGCAGTTTGTGTAACAGCCAGCTGCTCAATCACATTCTTAAACAGAGTGGCCTAGACACCAAGAAGCAGGACTCAGCTGCTCTGCACTATCTCTCCTGACAGACCTTCTGACAAGAGGATTTTGCTCTACAACTGCAACTCACATTCCCAGAAACAGGAATAACTAAATTCTGGCTTCATGTGTGTCTGACACACTAGAGAAGTGCTCTGCTGAGAGCCCGTGGTATGTCCTTTAAGGGAAGAAAATATAAAGGAGACAAGACAACAAAACAGACTAGCCATCTTCCAGGATGGAAAGGAACAGCACAGAACAGGAGACAGGACTTTTAATGTCCTCAAGGAATTGAGGAAAATGATATCAATGCTGATTTTAGAACAACGTAAGCCATGTGTTTCCATTACTAATCAAGCTAATAGCAGCTGCACTGTTAGACAAGACTAACAATATACAGGATCGCTCAGCTGAAGCTGCGCCATCTGCTTTTCATTATCAGGAGGGGGAGAAGAGCAGCATCAGAACATATCTCAGTTAATACCCTCACCTTTAACCTGATCTGTTCTGGCATCCGCTCAGCCTGGTAAGTTAACACAACAGGATCACAGTACCGACGACCCTCTTGTCTAGCATGTTTTCTGAGCTCAAATTCCTGGAAAAAAAACCCCAAACACCACATTGACTTTTAGACACTGAGTCTGGATGTATACAGGCACATATAACACTTAAAAGACAGCAGTCCCATACTTACAGTTGCGAGCCTCTTGTCCATCTCAGGGCCTGCCTTTTCCACAGCTGTCTTCTGGATAAAGCAGCACGCCAGCTCACAGTTATCCTGCGCTAGCTGGGCAGCTGCCTGCTCCATCATGTCCCTCTGTTGTGGGGAGGCTGCCTATTGAAAACCGCAGGAATCAGTGAAGGCTGTACATTTCCCCTGTATATTACCAGCCTTAAAATCTGCACTACTGCCTATACAGAACACCAGCAATAAAAAAGGAATGCTCTTAGGAACGCACTCTCTTCGCATGAAATATACAATAAATTTAATTTTGCATAGCTTTGAATAAAACATGTAGGCAAGCTGACAGTAAAGACTTTGAACAAGGAACAAACCAGCAGGAGGTTCTCCATCTTTTCCACCAACCCATCTCCAGGGCACAGAAATAAAGCCCTGCTTCTAGACCGATGCACACACAACAGATGCTAATGCAGGAAAAGCAAGCCTCGCATCACAGCCTAAAAGTTTTTCCACTTCCTAGGTTTTAATCAGAAGATATAAAGGTGCATCACTGCCTAAAAGTTTTTCCACTTCCTAGGTTTTAATCAGAAGATATAAAGGTGCATCACTAACAATGCAAAACAGTAGGCCTAAGCCTTTTTCAGCAGGTTCCGTGTCTGATACAGATTTTCTTCTTTCCTTCTTGGAGTCTGCTTTAAGAGAACCCTGAACAGATGGACTTATTTTCCAGGGTGTAAAGCAGCAACTCCCACTGGAAACGGAATATACACACAAAGGCAAACAGTCCACATACATGCTTGCTGAGACAATCCAAGACATCACCAGAAAATCCCACAAACAATTTAGTCCTCTCCACTCTACCTTTTCTACCTCAAAACCCACAGAAAGATAAACACTCCAAGGCTTCTGTGATGCGATCAAACTGGAGAGAACATTGGGGCAATATAAAAAGGCAGTCAGGAAGTTTGTGTACAGCATGGTAAGATCCACCAGACTTAAGACTGTTTGACATAAGCTGTTATTTCAGCAGGTTTTTTTCACTCTAATTCCACAAGAGTCATGAGACACTTGTCAGTTAAATTCATCTCCACACTAGTTAAGCCATGTAATTAATCAACAAGTCTACAGTGTGGAGAACTCATTTGCTAATGCTGGATGTCTACAGACCTATGAGCTGGAAATAAGCTTCAGCTGATGTGACTCTTACCCTCAGTGCAGTAGCAAAACTATTTTTCAAGTTGCTAGCGATGCTCATCAGCAAAGGTTCCCTGCAAGTAATCATGGCCATCCCGGCAGTCAGGTTCCGCATCATATGGTGCGCAGCCACACGCATTCGGGACTCCTCCGAATCCAGCGCGAAGTCCTTCCTGACTATCTGCTCACAAGTAGTCATGGCAATCTTGATGGAGCGATCCACCACCGGATGGACAAGCTCTTGCACCGCTCGCTCTATCGCCTGCCGCACACACTGCTTCAGCTGCGGGTGCGCTTGGAACAGCGGAATCTGGAGGAGGATTAGGGAAGTTAAGTGAGAATAAAGTAAACTAGAATCCCATCTACCCCTGGACATTCACATTTTCTGAACAACATTTATGTTTACTTTCATAGCAGCACTCCTGTGTTCCACAGGCAGCTATCATGGTACCTGTCTGATAATTCTGAACCTGGGACATCCGACCATTTGTCTTCCAAAGCTGCAGCTGAGCACAAGGCAAAGACTGACTTAAGAGCTAAGTCGCTCTGAAGGAGCACAGAAGCTCCTTTTAAGCTTAAGTCCTGATAGCAACTATCCCAACTGACATTTATTGCCAGAAATAAACTGGATACTAATGTAAATGTCACAGCAAAAGATCACTTGGCCATGTGAAATTTTGTTAGCTAATGTAACTACTAACCCACCCCACCTGATTACTTGTTAGCACTCACTCTCCCCATTACTTTTGAGAAGTGACTCTCCAGTAACTTTAACTTAAAAAATGCTGCTCCCACCAGCTGAAACCTGTGGTAATGTATGTGGCAAGAATTCTTTTAGCAAACCAAACGAGCTCTAAAACTTACCGTTGGATTTAAGGTAATATGTGGAGCCAACCCTCCTAAAGAATAGACGTTGATGTCGTGGTAACTGTACTGGGGCTGTGGAGGAACCGTGGCTGTACAAGTGGTGCTGGTAGCTGGAGTTGTAGAAGCAGCTATAGAATACAAGGACATTTGTATTGATTCATTACTGAAAAGCAAGTGCTTATAATGCAAGTATACACTTCTCATTGAAATCAAGCGACCAAGAAACAAAAGTTTTGCAGTTTGATCATGAAGCCTCCTAAAGCAATTATCAAGCAATTTTTATTCTCCATTTTCCCAATGATTAGTACCAAACAAGCTTCAGCGCATTTTAGCAGAGCTGTTTGTTATGACCCAGTTTAGCCCCTGACATCTTATTCATAGATCATCCTGCTTCACTCCCTTCTAAGGAGCAGTTACACACAGCACATGCAGAATTAGTCCTCAGGATGCTTCCATTCCCTTCCCGTCTCCAAACCCTGTACACCTACTTCTATTACAAAACTATCCAAGTGCTCTCAAGCGTTCAGCAATGTTGCAATAGCATATGTAGCTTCACATTTTTCTTTGCAAAGCATAGCCTGTCTTATTTAAACTTCTATAGTGTGGTTCTGGATGCTATATGAAATGTACTTACTAGTTGTGGTGATGGGTGGTAGCTCTTCTGGCTGCTTCACATCCTTCTTTGGAGCAGACAGCTGCTCATCCAGATTTTTCAGACGATCCTTATCTTTCAGGAGACTTCCAGGTTTCAGCTCATTGATGTCTAGTGCAAGATTCTTGCAGAGCACCTCAATCTCAAACTTCAGATTCAACTGCACAACAATTCTAGTTTAGGTTATGTCACAAGGAAAACACCCGAAACGTTTACTGGGCCACTTGACTCCCAAGCTTCCCATTCTAACCCCACGCCTTTTAGAGGCTTTAATAGTGACTGAGGATTAGACAAATATCTTGCACGCTGACCTCACAGGAGAAGAGTTTCGTCCAAGTTCTACCAAATTAAGCAATGCCCAATTCTCCCCACGCTAAAGCAGTGAGAAGTGAAATTTGGTCCTTCACAACATCCTTCTTGACTGGTAGGTCAAGAAAACCTCACACTGAGTAGGTATAGAAAAGAAAAACGGAAGTTTACTTTTAGATCATGTTCTTGATGTAGCTCAGCTAAAACATTCATAATGGCCATTGTCCACGGGTTTGGAGGCCTGAAGACCTACAAGAGAAAGAGGACAGCAGTATTACACAAACTTCTTGAATCATGTGGATAACTTATGACTGGAAATTTTTGAAACATGAACAGCCATGTGTGCATACAGCCATAGAAAAGTTTGTACAGCTGCAATTAGGGCTGAATTTAGTATTCTGTTTGACTGGAACTAGATTAGGAAGCTAGTTGAACATTAAACTGGAAACACAATGACTTGGTCCTTCTGAGAGAGCAGTTCTGTGTCAAGCAGAACTGACATGAGTTGGTCAGGGTCAAAGGCAGTTGGGGGGAATTAAAAAAAATAAAATCAAAGAACAAACAGATCCTAGAACCTCTTCAATGGCATCCTTCCATTTCTCATTAGAGTTCTGTTCAGGGATAGCACAGTGCAGTTCAGCCAACACCATCGATTTAGACTGCAAAAAACACACGGGCCGTGTACTTTCCCTCAGAACAGAGCTCCTTCACTTTAAGCCCTAACATCCCTTTTCTTTCTCTCCATGAAATTCAATGTTTTCACTTTGTGTGGAAAAAAGTTAATTACTTTCTGCAATATTTATTTTGCCTCTGAGCAATAACTCTGTCAGCACAAAGTCACTTACCACACTCCTGACACTGGATTCCAAGACTTTGGCAACAAATGGCACTACATAGAGCAATTCCTGCTGTCCCTTAACGTACGCTTCCAGTAGTAGTGATTTCACATCCAAATCCTGAAAAATACCGTCAACAATTGAAAAGGGGAAGAGGGCAAAGAAAACAGCAAGCACACTGCAAAAATTCTACTTACATGTTATTTCCTTATAGGACATATTGGTAAGGTTGAGTCAAGAATTTTATAGACTGCTAAGCAGCAGTTACTTTTGGAATAAAGATTTACAGACATACATTTTTATATGGGATTAATTAATTTATATTGGCAAGAACCCAACAACTAACTTTTCTGATATAAAAAAATATTTAGAAGTCTTAAATGACCAACTCTGGAATCATACTTTGTACTCAGCACAGAAAAAAAAAGAGGCATCAGGAAGGGGATAAAATCTCCCAAATAGCCTATGCTACTGCATAACAGCATACCAATTCATGCCAAACAAATCTGTAAAGACAGAAGCTCACCGTGTGCAAGATGGGCTTATTTTTAGCCAGCGTAATCATTCCCAGCCAGTGACCAAGGTTCTTTAACAGGGAACGGTCTGAGAAGTTGGCTGCAGCTTTATCTGACGTCAGTAGCACCTAATGAAAAAAAAAAAAGGCAACTCGAGCAACAACTGGAAAATAATTAGACTCAAAACCAAATCCAACAGCTAATCTGACTTAAGATGTAAAGTTTTAGAACATTAAGTGCTGAGCTTCAGTCACATTACAGAGATACTCAAGAGCAGCTTTCACTTCCAGGCAGCACCCCATAAATCTGCCCTGTAATGATTTTAAAATTCCTTTCTTTCAAGAGGATCAAAGAGAGGATTACACTTTTCCAGACCTTACCGTTTACTCTGTCAAGACTGTTACAACTACTTGCTTAGTAAAGTACAACTTGTGAAGGCAATGCTTCCTTTCCTCTTAATGCTTCATCACAGACCTGAAGGCTACGGTTTGCACTTCTTGGGGAACCATTTAATTCTCATTTCAAGACTTATATCATGTGACAACTAGTCTGCTGTTAGTTCTGTTCCTTGGCTTCAGAGGAGCATCAGCTGAACAGAGCAAGGTCAGCTATGCTCTGAAGAGCCAGGAGATTCTTTTGCACTACAGCGTAACCCACGGTGGTCAGGAAATTCCACCAACAGGTTTAAAAATAGTGCTTGCTTGACAAACTTGTTTCATCCACTTATCTCTTCTGGGCTACCGCTTCTCCCTCTCCTCCTCCTCCTCACATTATCTTAGCCCTCTAGTGTATTTTTGTTGTTACACCCCCCACTTTCTAAACCTTCCCCTGTATTCTTCTTTGACAAAAACAGCAGAGTGGTTTTCTTATCTTTATACTTTCCCCACAAAAAAGAACTAGACCATAAGCAATTTTCCCCTAGGTTAAATTTGTGTGAGGCTTGCAAATTATAGAGTCCACCTACATAAATGAATTCGAATGCAGATCTGCCATCTCATTCAATTAGAATTAAGTCTTTGCTACATTCCTGACTGAAAAGAGAAGAAATCTAGTATTCATAGAGGTAACCTGCTAGCTCAATTGTAAGCTAGCAAGCAAATTTTTGAATTATATTCTATATTTGAAGATCAGCAACATAGCAAGCAAACAGCCCAAGAACAGCACACTTTAAAATCTTTAAATCTACCAAAGTGTTAGAAAACTTGCACTACTCACCTTGATATTTCTGTAGGTTTCATTCAGAACCATTTTATTAAACTCTGGATTCTTAAGTGTGTCAAGGAAGTTTGAATATAAGCTGTGAAAATTAGGCTCAATGCTGACTCTCTTCATCACAAGATACTGTGATACCCAAGGCATGAACTCTTCTTTCACTGTTTCCTTCAATTCTTCAACCTGTCTCCATATCAAAGAAAAACCATGAAACAGAAGATATGAGGAGATGACCAAAAACTTCTGGGGTCAGCTCTGACCAACACATAGTCATGGTCAGTCAATTGCTTTTAACACTAAGGTTGTTTTTTTTTTAAAAAAAAACAAAAACAAAAAGAAAAAAAGCTTTGAAGTCAGTGTCTCGTTATCCAAAGATCTGGGCAACCAGTAAGGACTTTATAAGTGAGGCACAATAGCTTACCTCTCCCCCACTTCTCAGGTTTTTACCAGATAACTGTACAATAGATGGTGGCATCTTAGGTTAAAGCCATCTGTCCACAAGACAGACAGCACCGGTAGCAGCAGTACTGCAGATTTCTACTGGTTCAGAAACAACTCCCCTAATTTCAGCTTGAAATGCAAGAGTCCACCACCTTAACCTTGCAACTTCAAACAGTACCCAGCCCAGTTATGATGGGAATGTTTGTTCAAACTTGTATTAAATATTTTTTCAGAAGCTTGCATTAGTATTTTTCAGTCCTTTCAAGTAACAAAAACATCAGAAAGGACTACCCAGCAGTTATTCCAGGCATCTACTAGAACTGCTTTCCTGAAAACAAAGCATGACAGACCTATAATACTTTAATACAACGGATCTGGCTACAGGGTAACAAGGGAACTTGTAGGAGAAGGCAAGATTAAGAATAGCTTCTTTCACGTGCCCCTCCTTTCCCTGAAAAATTGTATCTTCAAAGAGGTTCAAGTAGAATGTGTTGAAAACTACTATTTCTTTGAAGCGTGCTCCCTCCTAATTTTTTGCAAGTAGGAATTTCTGCAGAAACGTCATCACCCACCACTTCAGAAGGGATTTCCAGAAATACAAAACCAAAAAAATAATTTCACTACTGTTCTTCCATACTTGCCTTCTGTGTCATATTTGACTGAGACAGATTATTGAAGATGAAAGCAATTTTTTCCTGGACGTTCTCTGGAGGTTCCACAATTCTCTCAGTTTGATCTGTTGCTACTAACAGCGTATCAATGTTGGTCGTATTAATGGAAGGCTGGAGGGAGAACAAGAAATTAAGAACAGACAATACCTAGAGGCGACATCAAAAGAAACTTTTGCTCCATTCTGTCAAGCGAAAAAAGAATTGAGCTTTGTCAGGTGGCACCTCCTGTCTCAGATTCATTTTCAAAATCACTTTAATGAAGCCAAGTGATTTTTTTTACTCTACAAACGATGATCAATACTCAGAAGAATGCTGCAGTACAAAAACCTTCTGGCACTTACACTGATATGTAATAGGTGCCACTGCAATGGCACCCATTATGCTAACAGCCTGCACACACCATCAGCCTGGAGAAAATCACAGTACAACAGTGAGCAGTACTTAGTACAGCAGTGAGTCTCCAGGAGCACTCCAGTGCTGATTTGGGAGGGAGAAATCCCAGAGGTTCATTTCTGAGAAGCCAAGTCAACTGTAAGTCAACAGAACGTGACCCATGCCCCTACAGCCGCAGGCCTGAACCCAAGGGCTTTAGCACCTGGTACACTGCAGTCGAGCGAAAAGGAGATGCACTTTTAAGTATCAGTCACGACTTGAGTTTAAAATTGGGCAATATAAACACCTCAAAATAACAACTATCTACATGATCTAATCAGGTGTGAAAGACATTGCTACCTACACTCTGAACTGCCCCCCAAAGGATGCTCACAACTTTCAGCTACCTTTGGCTTTCGTCTCCTTTAATTTGAGGAGCTTTTAAGAGAACTATACGAAGGCAGCACCAGGAAGCAAGACCGACTCGACTCTACAGGGCACCAGTTACCCTACAGTTAACAGCGTACACATGGGACCACGTGTGCCCCAACACTTTCTGTGGAATAGCCAATTCTATCAATCTGCCAGCCCTGGAATAACTCTGACTAGCAGTTCAGAGATATTTTCACCTAAGTGACTAAAGCTTTGAAAAACCCAATGCATTTAGAACTGCTAGGTCAGATTTGATTTAGTGTGCAGTAAGTGTTCTCAAGCTGCAAGCAGAATAGCAGCTGCCAACTATTTCAAGAGCCCTATTGCAAGTCATTAACAGAAACTATGGTTCTGTAATTGTCTTGATAATTAAAACCTCAATAAACACATTTCGACTTGACACCATAGTAATTCTATAGTTTCATGACAAAAAAATGCCTTCTCTCTACAAAAATGTTGGTCATATTTTAAAAGGTTATATACTTTAGATATAAAATATGGATCACAGTTTGAAAACCTATAGTATAGAAATTAAACTGGATTTTGTCTATATGTACTCAATCCAGACCAGCAACTTAACTGCTTTGCTTCTCCAGTAAGCGCACTGGAGTGACAGAATGCTTACCGGCACGTCTTTCTTGAAGCTGACTCCAGTTGGTCGGGTGATTGTAATGGTTTTTGCAACAGTGGTGGTGGTTGAGGTGGTTACTATAGTGCTGACTTGGCCAGCAAGAGGGGCTTTTGCTGGAACTTGGGCCTGGGCCTGAGCCTGGGCAAGTGCAATACTTCCAGGGGTGGTGATTGAACCCTGCATCTTCACAGGAGGATCTCTGGATTGCTGTCCATATTCTATGTACTAAAACGGGGTAAAAAAGCACATACAAAAGTTGACACACAGCAAAAGAACTACGGGCTGAGTTTTAGCGTGAGTAGTATAAAGGGTTGCAAGTCTTTAAAATACTTGACACTAATGCCATTAAGGCAATCTGCAGCTACAATTGTATACCCTTATAAAGCCCATCTTGTCACTATGTACTTTCTTACTGGACACGAGCCTCAAGCTCTACCCCTGACCTCAACAGGTCAAGCATCAAGAGACTCGACATCCTTAACATTTTACAGAGTGCTACCCAAAAGCCCCCATCCCTGCAAGCCTGGGACAGCAGAGCAAAAGAGGGGAAATAGCCTAAGAGAAATGTGTGAGCATCAAGAAACTGGCTACAAAGCAGGTAATTAGTCATCCCCAAGGACTCCTACAGCTACATAGGAACAGTAGAGTCTGAAGTTCACAATTAATAAGCAAAACCACAGTTCTTCCAGGCTTAGGGAAGAGTGGCTGGAAAGCTGCCTGGCAGAAAAGGACCTGGGGGTCTTGGTCGATGGCGGCTGAATGTGAGCCAGCAGTGTGCCCAGGTGGCCAAGAAGGCCACCAGCCTCCTGGCTTGTATCAGCACTAGTGTGGCCAGCAGGACTAAGGCAGGGATCGTCCCCCTGTACTCGACACTGGTGAGGCCGCACCTTGAATCCTGGGTGCAGTTTTGGGCCCCTCACTACAAGAAAGACCTTGAGGTGCTGGAGTGAGTCCAGAGAAGGGCAACGGAGCTGGTGAAGGGTCTGGAGCACAAGCGTGATGGGGAGCAGCTGAGGGACCTGGGGGGGTTTAGCCTGGAGAAAAGGAGGCTGAGGGGAGACCTTCTCGCTCTCTACAACTGCCTGAAAGGAGGGTGTAGCGAGGGGGGGGGGGGGTCGGTCGCTTCTCCCAGGTAACAAGTGACAGGACGAGAGGAAACAGCCTCAAGTTGCACCCGGGGAGGTTTAGGTTGGAGATCAGGGACAATTTCTTCATGGAAAGGGTTGTCAAGCCCTGGCACAGGCTGCCCAGGGCAGTGGTGGAGTCCCCATCCCTGGAGGGATTTAAAAGCAGTGTAGATGTGGTGCTGAGGGACATGGGTTAGTGGTGGCTTTGGCAGTGCCGGGTTAATGGTTGGACTCTATGATCTTAATGGTCCTTTCCAACCAAAACGATTCTATGGTTTTATTCTACGAAACAGCCAACTTCAAGATTTTTACATCCTCCAAAGTAGCTCCACAGTAGCAAATTATTTTCTTCCCCACTGTAACACATTTACCTAGAAATTGGTAACATCAGACAACTCACTGTCATTTAAGGGATATGGTCTGAAACCTGTTAGTGAAACTGAGACTGTTACTGGCCTTTGCAGCTTTGGGTAGATGGCTGCTCTACCTTCATGTCAGAGCTGAACATTTTTCCTTATTTAGATTATGCTCTCAGGCTCTGCCACTGGGATTAGCTTTTCTATATTTCTACCAACGAATGCACCTTCGAGAGACACCATATGATCAACACTGCTTTGGAGTACAGGCTATTCCCGTTACTCTCATCAGACCTTCAGAAATGAAACTGTTCTCACTTTTATCTGGATTATTTCAGCAGGTCTGAGTATGAAACTGTATAAACCCAGCTGAGTGCTCTCTATGTTAGAGGAAAACTCCAAATCCTTAAGGGACTGGAATATGGAAAGGCATTTAATTCTGTGGACGTACACTGTCTAGAATTGTGACAGGTGACACTTTTTTCCAAAGGAAAACAGGAATTTGCTCAAAAGAATTTAAAATTGTAGAAAGCTAATATGAACACACTCACCTCCTGTAAGTGATGCGGGAACTGTATAAAGTGACTAATAGAAGCCAAGTGCTGACAATACTGGGGATAGTCCTTCAATCTGTCAGACAAAACACGCGTTAGTCAGAAGCATAAGCCCAGATCAGAAACAGTACTACAGAGAAATACAAATCTAACACTGGTGTGTCTTCCCCCACTGCCTCACAGAACTGCTTCTAGACTCCTTACAGCAGCTGTGCTATAAACAAGGCATTTTCCTCAAAGTACATTTTGTTGCAGAACCCATTTGAAATGAATGAACAGCAAAACACAAGGTTTATTCACAGCAACTCATCTTATCCTACATCTCTGACCGAGCACACAATTGCATTTATATTCAGTGTTTGCAATAAGATTATTGGATAAGCAATTTGTAGTCTGGCTCGTGCATTTTAAACAGCAAATCAGAGTGTCCCTAACACCCAAGACAGAAGCTTTACCTATGCACACTGATTATTATAATTCTCTACTTAGGAATGCTAGGTGCTGTTACTGCTCACTGAGAGTAAAATCTTTAGGTCCCACTTAAAATGGTTCTTAAAAGAAGCAGTAAGAAGGTGGCCAAGTATGTCAGCCTTGGGTGTCTGTCTTCATTCTGTTCAGATACGTCCACAACACAATATCCAACTATGAATGCTGTAAGCAACAGCTTTTATTACAATCCTGCCTACTACTGCAGCCTGCCTTGAGAGTTTCCTCTACCTGCAATCCATTAACAGCTTTGAGAAAGCTTTTTTTTGGAGACACTTTTTTTCCATATTTGAGATTTCTGTGTAAAACCAAAGTGCTAGAGCTTAGTTCCTAGCCAGCCTTTCAGTAATGAATAGTGCAACTAGCACTCCATGAGAATGCACCTGTAAAGAGTAATTAAATTCACCCCATTTCTAACAAGCTGACAACTCCATCTAACTCAACACTTCACTGAATTATTTTTATAAACAAAGTCCACTAAGTAGTTTCAGCATCTCGGTTTGTCCCACATTTATACAGGTACTGCACTGAACATTTTCATTTTAAAAAGGTAAGTCACCCTTTAACTAGCACATTTGTTTCAGCTTAGCATCTCTCTAAAGTAATCCTGAAGTTGAGATGTGTAAATTTCTAACGAATATAAGTAGTCTGGTACTACATGATTAGAGACAGTTTGAGGTTAACAAGACATTACACGTACTGTTACATGCATTACCAAAACCCACACTCACCTATTTTTAAATCTATCTAGTGCAGCAATACCAAAATAGTACATTTTGGATGCAAAAGGCTTTCGTAAGGCTTCAAGAACATAGCGCAGGGCCAGGCCCAATGCCATATAAGTAACCAGTCCTTTCTCTATTATCCCACCAAAGAGGCAGGCTGTTATGTGCAGCTCTTTATCCGGGTACTGGGGAAAGAAACGATATTCCTCAAACAAGTTCCTCAGCATACAGTTAAACACTTCTCGTTCCCGTTTGATGTTGGAGTCCTTAAACCTCTGCAGCATTTCCAAGACCTGCAAAGAAATTGGAAACTGTAACCAACAGATTTGCTCAATTTCAGCCCTTCCACATCTTCAGGTTTCAAAAGTGCCTGCAAGTACTAAGGCAAATTGCACTACCACAAGCTAGACTGCAAAATAACTGCTTCGTGAAAACCTCGTTTCAGCCAGCAGACACTACATCACTATGAGCTTCCTCTTCAGACTTTAGTTTTCTCTCCTTTCTTTTAAGTAACTATCTTCACATAACTTTTTTGTGACTGCCTACTCCATTGCTTCAAAATCAGAAAACTGAAAATTAATGTTCACTGTCCTCCATAATTTATAACCACACAAATACATTAAAGTAAATTTGCAGTGCAAGTGCATCAGACTGATAATTACTCTCATAGAGACTAATCAAAATAATTATTGAAGCACAGAAGGTAGAACTTAGGACACCTTTATATATTTAGAAGTTGCAGTCATTTTTTGATACTTTAAAAACAAATATATTCAAGATAAGTGTCATTTATACAGACTGTGCACACTTTAGCACTTATTTTAAATACACAAGCTTCCATTCCACATTGAACTCTTCCTGCTTCACATCTTTTTAGGAGTGTTAATTAGACATCTAAAGTCTTCAGTCCACAGAAGCCAAAGCTGAATGTAATGATCAGCTGCAAGTCTACTCTGTATATTTCTAAGGCAGCAGGCTTTCAATTCACTTCATTAACAGCAGCCAAGCAAAAAAACCCACAACGCTGCAAGCATCTACCACTAGCCCTTTATTATTTTCCACTAAAACTGATAGATGAAGGAATAATTACTATCAACTTTATAGCAAGTCTCTGGAAAAGTGATGCAACTGCTACAGAAGGGAACTCACCTCATCTACAGACATGGTCGGATGTGGTGGATGGTTGTAAATACGCTGGAAGTAGCTGTTTGCCTCATCATCTATTTCTTTGCTAAAGTGCTGATTAGCCTCTGGCCACACCTGAGATAAGTCAGCTGTTAAAAAAGGGAAGAGGTACCATGCTCAGAACAACTTCAGGCAGGATTTCATCTAGTCCTTATCAGCTCTTCCACCAATCTATACAGAACCTGCTGCTTCTCCTGAAAAAGCATGATATTTAACCTTTCTAGTAGACAGGAACTGTTATTTAAAAGCTGTTTTCAATATGTTACATTTATGCAAAAGAACTGAATCCTAAGATAGAATTAACCTCATACTGTTGTATTCCTAGAACCCGTTGCATCCCAAGCTAACCTCAACTGACACCTAAACTAAAACTAAATGAATGCAAACCAGACTAGAATAAAGCACGCTACACAACACTAACATGCAGACAAACTTTCACACAAACTTTCAGGCCAGCCAGTGAGCTTCAAGCAAGTTTATACCAAATGCTCCAGCCCAAAAATATAAACCAATGGTGACTACAGCCGCCTCCACTGTACAGCTGTAGAGATTGGTAACTGTGCTTTTATGGAGGAGCTATCAAAGGAGATGAGATGTGCAATAACAGCAATGTGGAAGGTTTAGCATAGGGCTATGCTTCCTAAAAGCAACATTTGATTGCTTAAACATTTCATTGTGAGTACACTTCAGAGGGGCAAATGAGTTAAGGATAATGGCTCAGTGTTAGGGACCACATAATTCCTTCCAAAAACCACCTTCCCACCAACTTATGTTAGTGTAACTCGCTCCTTCACCTGTCCAGTTCTCTGCTGCAACAGGGCCTTACCCAGGTAGCTTTGTTTAACCTTGTTACAAACAAAACAAAAACCCCCCCTCTTACTAGACACATACAATTCTCCGAAGAGCAGGACAACACTTTTGTTCAAAACACATCACGACAAAAAAGGACACAGAAACACGCTGTTCATGCAAATCCATGACGTGTTATATTTCTACACTAACAGCTTTTTTTTTTAATCCCCCTGGGCTACAGGGCAAGCTTTAAGCATAGTTTACACTAATGTTATAAAACAAGAGCCACATTTCTAACATTTACCACCTACAGATCCAAGGCTCCCCTGAAGGAAATGCAGATTAACTGCAGACCACAGTCACACTTCACAGCCACAGACAACACTACCACTTACAAGGTTTCATCTTACTCTGCTGGAATGTAGGCTGGTTCAGTCCAGATGTGCTCAGCTTCCTCTGCACGAAAGGGTCATTGTTCACCGCAGGAAGGCCCAGGGCTCCGGTTCCTATGCCAGTCAAGCTACCCGTAGTGAGACCACCTACTGAAAAGCAAACCCGTAGTAAGACCACCTACTGAAACACAAACTGGTCATCTCACTTGCATACTGTGAAGGGTGCACTTAGCACTCCCAGCACTTGCCATTTCCAAGAACTCAGAGCTATACAGCCTCATAACTATCCAAGATCCAGCAGTTTTATCTCAAGCAATTCCTCACCTGTCCCAAGCCAAAATAATGCTGCTAAAATCTGTCAAAACACTCACCCTCTCGATTACCAAACTTTTTACCTATTGCAGCCGCAACATTCTGAAGCGCTGTTTCAGCAGCACCCTAGGAGCAAGGGCTGTATAATTACACAGCTGTTTGTCCAATATTTCCAACCACGGCCATGACAATGATGTGTCAAAAATACAAACCGCTCCACCCGGATAGCAGTACCTGGAAGCTGTGAAGAGAGTCCTCCGATGCCACTGAAACCTGTTGTCTGGTTTTGGGTGGAAAGAGGGGGGAATGCTTTCGCTGGTGACTGAGGAGTACTGAACGCAGAGCCCAGGTTTGGAGGGAAGCCTTGCATGCTCTGGGTATGAGGAGCAGCTGAGCCACCTAAACTAAGAGATGCCATTCCTGCAAGCGAGTCGATCTGAATGAAGAAAGGAAATTATACAGAGACATTCATAAACCGCAATCAAGCTGACTTTTGGCAGGTTTTGCATAAAGGCAGCTACATATAAAAACACTCCTAAAAAGAGTCTTTCTGCACAGTTACTTTAAATTCTGAAGTCAGATAGATCACCCCAAAAGATCAGTTTGTCTACAGAATGCAATTTCACTTTTTATTCTATAATCTCATAAAATCCTATTCTATGAGAGGTTTTACAGAAAGGTTGATTGTTCCGTAGTCTCTAGTTAAGTGCAACACAATAGTGAACACTTATAAGCAGCTCTGCCATTTCTGATCTCAGACCTCATCCCAAGACTTAAAGGCTATGTCATATCAAGCTTACAGAGTATTTTTGACTGTCTGAAGGATCCCATTAAGCCCATTTTTCACAGCTAAATACCTGAATGTAGTCTTCAACAAAAAGCATTAACACCTGGGTGATGAGTAGGAGGGAAAGCACAATACCAGCTGACAAAGCAATAAATTAAGAGCTCCTGACTAGAAACAGCAGAGAACTGTGTTGTCTACCCAAAAGACAGCATGGCTACAGACTAACATCTGCTGCTCTGTTTGGTCACATCACTTAGCAGCAGCAGGTTGCCAAGATACTTGGTACATTTGATGAGCAACTTCAATATAGTAACAATTTACAAGGAAACTGCTCTCTGTATTTAGTTCACATAATCTATCGATGCTTCAGACATTCTTAAATGCTGAATTGCCACTATTTCATGTGAGAAATTTTAAAATCTGCCATTGACTGTAATTGCTAGAAGCAAAACCTGTCTGTAATGTGTTGCTCCCAGAGGAGGAAGGGATGATGAGTGGCAGGGAGTAACTTAAATGTACCTTGTTTTTAAAAGAGCAGTTCAGTTGAGAGCTGAAGAGCCCCAGTTATAACAAGTCCTTACGCTCTAGTACTGTTGCTTGGCCCGTGAAACTACAAACAAGACACATCAGGTTCAAAGGCAGTGCTTAATTCTCAAAAGTAAATTCTAGCACTTTAAAAGAAACCCTCAGTTATTTTAAATAAGCCAAATCTCTATCTCTCTTCAGTGCTCCCATTCTTCTACACCTCAGTTACTTCTTACAGACATTTGTGAAGTGAAAGACAGTTCTGAACTACAACCTTCAGGCATTATCCTGTAGTTATAAGTTAGAGACATGCAAACATAAAAACTAAGGGAGCCAGATGATGTTTTACTTAGTCCTGCTGAAAGAGCTCAAATAGTGCAGCAGAACTAATGCTAAATCAACACGACCTTCTAAATATGCAGCACGTTATTTGTCTACCTGTACAGGAGAGATGGCATCCAAGCTGCTAGCACTGGGCGGGCGTCCTTTTGGCATGACTCCAGGTGGTGGCTGTCTTGCCTTGTTCATGACATTACTGCAGTTAGCTACCATGGTGAGGATCGTCTCTGACAGCTCCTGAGAAACGCTCCTAGAACAGAGGAGGAGGACAGTGCGCCATATAACATTCATGGTAAAGGCCCCTAACTTGTTTGGTTTTCCTACAGAAACTGGGGCCACGTTTCACAAATGGAAGTTGCAAAACAACCCCAGCAAAAGCTACATTTTGTTATTTACAAAACTTGCATTAGAGCATGTCCCGTGAGAAATGGCTATATTTAAATAGAAAATTTTAAACTGTAGTTCTAAAAATCCATCTCCAATAGATTATTCCTTTGTTTTCAGTAATTCAAATACTGCTTTACAGTTACCCCAGCCAGTAGTAACTTACAGAAGGCTGGGATATGTACCTACATGGCTCCATCAGTCCTTGGAAGAGCAGACCAGTCTTTGTCTGCTGTTGTCCACGTTATGTGCTATATCTAGCTCAGCCTCATGAATTAAAACACACAATAACTGATGCTATGATCCCTTGGTCAAATCTGCTCCTCAAAGCTCCTTCCTGTCCCCAGACTTCATCATTCATGATTATTCCCATTCTGAATCTCATTATACACAAGGTCTCTCCAAAAGAGGAGATACAACGTGACTAAAGCTTGGGCTACACACTCAAAGTCAAAAAAGGATGAGAGGTAAATACCACCACCTGCTTCACTAAAATTCATCTGCCTATAAACTGAAAGACATGCTTCACACAGCAACATTAAACCAAAACAGAGACAGGAAACCTAACTATGCAAGGAAATTATAACCAAAAGCCAACAGAAAACTCAGAATTAGGCATGAAGTCATTGCACAATCGTCAGTACCTCTTTCCAAAGTATTCCACCTCTGACTGCCAGGTTCCCAAACTGGAAAGAAAGCCAGCTCTGCTGCTGACATACCTAACCACAAGCATACTAACACAACACTAACATTTTCCTTTTGGAAAATACAGCCAGTTATTTACGCCTTTCCTGACCTTTAATTCTACCTTTTTGGTGAGGACAGCTAAAGCAGCGATTCCTTCCTGTAATGGTGCAACTATACCAACACAGCTTTGTTAACCTTGTCTGGAGATTCCTCATTTTAACTCAATTTTCACAAGTTTTTACTGCACAGCTGTTGGGATGGGGGGAAAAAAGAAAGAGGAACCATCCTGACGATTATAGCAGAAAAACAAAGTGCAGCCTTCAGCTTTGACAAGTATCCCATTACAGGCTACACAGAGTTAAGGGCTTTCAGTTGCTCTCCACAGCCAGTGATCCACTGTGTAGTGTGGGTAAAAGCTCACCCAAGGCAGACAGGGCAATCTGGGGAGATACTGGGAGCAGGCTTCCATACAGGGCAACAAACATTTTATCCACTTTCACAAGCTGATTCCTTTACATGCTTTTTAACAGCCTCTCACCAGGGCCTAGTGTCAAAGACTTTAAAAGCAAGGGCCTTTGGGGCACGTATCAAAAAGCAATCAGAAACCTACCTTCAAAAGAAACCCAAAGGGATTTCTGTTTTGAGAAAGCACAACCAGACATGAAGACAGAGCTCTGAGCGTGACACGTGATAGGTTCAGTATCTACAACAGGTATTTGCCTACACCCCGATGCCACAGTCTCAGAAATCTCAACATTTAAATGTATGTATGAGCAATTAACAGGCAGCACAGGTTTTTTTCTGATGCAGGAGGCATTGCAAGATCATACAGCACTGCAGCTGACCAGGGAACGGGACTGGAGAGCTGAGTTCACACATGGTTACCACCCTCACTCTTTTGCCCTCCCCTTTTCTTTGCAGCAGTGACATCTGCAGTCTTTATGATTAAATACCATAGCACACTTTAGTAAAACAAATTCCAATCTGCTGTAGATAGATAATATGGCAGCCCACAATGAAGACTAAGACAGGTTTACAATCCTAGAGTTTGATACTTATGGTGACCAGTCTGGCCACTTGTGCTTTGGAGAGAACCACTAACACTATATCCTGCCATCCAGACAGATCAAAACTTTATCATGTCAAAAGACACGGTGCTGTATCAAGATGCAAACACCACAATATTTTTAGATAGTACAAAACTGCAGGTTTTAAAAAAAACCCCTGCATTTGAGGCAAATGATATGAAGTAGTAAGTAGGTGGGCATGATTTGATAACTAGATCTTAAAGAAAATGTTTATCTTCTCAATTTCTACGTAAAAATATATTCAGGCATCTAATCTAATTAGTGTCATTCCGGAAGAGAACTAGGGGGAAAAGGCAAGAAGGAGAACTTTGAAATACGAGTAAGGAGGAGAGCCAGGGACCACAGTCAGCCAGCTCTAGGGAAACAAAACTGTCAGCTT
This sequence comes from Nyctibius grandis, assembly GCF_013368605.1. NCBI lineage: Eukaryota > Metazoa > Chordata > Aves > Nyctibiiformes > Nyctibiidae > Nyctibius > Nyctibius grandis. Next base: position 2,239,875 of record NC_090669.1, read on the forward strand.
AAGGGAAGCGCCAGCTTGCTGGAATAACAAGTTCACATCTCTTGCATTCTTTTGTTTTGTTTTTACCCATTTTTACAAAGCAAGGAAAGGCCTTTTCATTCCCCTAGGCACAGGGAACCAGGAGCCTCTTCCCTTCTTGAGGCAGGGACTGAGAAGGCGTGACCATTCCCCATGCTGACACACTTTGTGCTGGACACAACTGCATGGAAGAGGCACTGCTGCCCCTCTCAACTCACTGCAGCTCCTTGAGGGAAGGACTTCTCCTAAGCAGTTTGTTACCAAATCACATGGCTTGGTCAGCCTGTGGTGCCTGCAACTAACCTGACTTCATTTTAAAAACACTCAGTAATAAAAGGGACACTTATTTCTTTTTGAAGCCTCACTGCTACATGATGCCACAGCTGCAGTGCTCACCAGTGATAAACAAGTTGCACCAAAAATAGTCTCAGAACATGCAGGATCCTGGTGGCTAAGAAAAGTGTCTCCCCGGACACAAAACAGGACAAGAAATAACTACAGCCTAATTAAAGAGCAGGCTCCTAAATCAACAGATTTAGGAGATGGCAGACTTCAACTAGTGAAGTGGAACTACCCTCCCAGATGTATTTAATATTTACAGCGATTTTAATCTAGTCTTTACAACGCCTGCTTCCATTCGTGACTGAAACCTAAGCTAATCAAAGCAACCGCTTCATGAAAGAAACCCAAGCATTTTCTTTTTAAAGCTCAAAGAGAATAACTAATGGAAAATGACTGCAAGTAGGTCACGTTCTTGCATAAAAGGGGATACAAGTAGCTATAAAAAGAAACCAAAAGCTTAGAGAATTGTGCCAGTAGAGAACTAGTGGCTTTTAGAATTAATTGAATAAATAAAACTTGGTAACACATTAAGATTCAGAACACAGTGACATTAGATTCAAGTCAAGTCTACAGTTAACTATTAAACCTCTAAAATCTGGACACAGTAGCATGCAAAATAATGAATGTATGTTAATTTGTGAACTATAGTCTCAGAAGATGCACTTTGAGTTGAAAAATAACAGCTATCTTTTCAGTCCAAGAGGTGTGCTAGACCACTGTATCTCAGAAACAGTATTTCAACAGCATTTGGAAGTTTAATTGCACAGCTCCCAGTAGAAATCAGGAGAATCCTTTCTCCTAAAATCTTAGAAGTACCTCAAATTCCCTTCCAGTTCAAATACTCACCATGACAATTCTATGTTGATACTTATTTCCTAGCGTCTACATGAGTCATGAACCATCCTGGCTGCCTTTAAAGATGTTTCTTATGTCTTTCCAGACAATGCTGGCTAAGCCAAGGGACACAATATAAGCCTTAGATCAGGTAACACGCACTCAGACATGCCAGCCTCTTTTGGTGTCAAAATTTAACACCAAAACTAGCACCATCTCTGGCTTTCAGTCTCTCTGGCTTTCAGTCTCTCTGGCTCGTATGTCACACTACGCTACACCTAGTTATCTTTGAAATATTGCCGCAGTTAAATACCATCTTGATCTGACAGCGTTAACAAGTGACACCACCAATATTTTACAACATCAGTCATTTTATACCAAATGTGAACACAGTATTTAAAAACTGATTTGTCCAATTTCAGTTTCCATTAGCTTTTCTGTAGTCTACCCCTCCCTCCAGCAGACAAAACAGCTCTCTAGGACCCACACTTTTTTCTTCCAGGCTTTAGCTAAACAATCTGATCTGCAAGCAATCTCAGATATTTTCCATCCTTTGGCTACTTTGAGACTGTCTCAAATGGAGACAACATTAGTTACACATGTCTAGTTTCAGTCTCAATTACATTACAATCACCACTCACCACTTTTCTCCTACACATAAGGATTGCATTAGCCCTTTCTGCCAGGGTAGTAACCACACACAGAGGCATCTGCTTAACACAATCACAAAATCCTTTATACAGTCACTCTTTTCCAAATGCTGTCCCATTCCATAGTTATGGTCTGTACTCCTTTTTGCCCAAATTACAGCCCTGTATCTAGTCTTTAACAACCCAGGTTCTGACTAACCAGCCAGACTCCAGTAACCAAGATCACCTCACCTGTTTGATTAGAAAGACAAGAACACTCTTTCAAGCTCTTGTGACCTAGCCTACAACAAATTTCAGTGCAAAATTAAATATACTACTGAATCTATCCCTGCAAGCTTATATACTCTCATTAACCCCATTCTCCATGTGAAATTCCAAACCAGCTGTAACTATGTGCCAGCAAATCAGCTGCAAACAGATTACACATTCAGTGTGAGCAATATAATCCTTACCCAGCACAAGCTTGCAGACACGCCAACATAGTCGCCAAGGTTTCTGGAGGAAGCTGAGCACTTTTGGGCTGATCTTTTTCTGGAGCAAGGCCACCCAGGATAGATGGACATCTTCTCTTTAAGAAAGTCATACAGGCCTGGATGAAGGGCTCCTGAGGGAAAAAAAAGTGTTATCTTAATCTCCCAAACTGCATCCAAGCCACTATTTCAAACTTGGCAATTGCACAGTGGAAAGAATTGCACTAAGCTATTATAGTTCAGTGAAAACGTTGAACTATCAGACCATGGACACTTTCCACAACTTTAAAGCTACTTATAGAATTGTTAAAGTGACTTAAGCTAGTCACTGACAGAGTGCAGAAATAAAAAGAAAAAGCCTGCTTTACCCCATGTTCCCGAATTTTATCTGTGAGCCATTTGTCAAGTTTGAGGTATTCCCGTCGAGAGGCAAGTGCAGCAAGGTCAATAACAAAGGCAAATGGAGTACCATTTAGCAGCATTGACAAGGCCTAAAGAAAAAAAATCAGAAGACTACGAGTGAAGACACAAGGATACCCTTTCTCCTTTCTTTTCATTCTAAACCCCATATACTTCTTAGCAAAGAAGTCTTGCTATCACATGCTGCCATGCTTTCTTTGTCAACAGAAAGATTGGTACCATCAGCTTCACTTTTAGCTCGCTCATGAGGCAAATAAGCAAGAGCTCTCATTTGAAATCATGACTCTACCTTCTTTGAAGCGACCTTGTGCTCACAGTCTTAAATTCCTCTATATGAAAATCCACCAGCAAGTGGCTGAGAGCTACCAAGCTGATACTGCAACAAAATTAAGAGCTTAGCATCTCCCTGCAAACGGACCGCAGCCCCTTCAGAGCCACTTTGAATCTATCTGCTCAAAGTGTTCATCTTTGAGCACAGTAACTGCTACAACAAAACTGACTTCAAGCAGCAGTTGGTGTTCTTGCACTTTGGGGACACCCAATTATTTTGCATCTAACTTTAGGAAGCAATAAAGGCCTCAAAGAAGTCAGTCACAACTTCCACTCTCTTTTCTGAATGTGTAAACAACTGAAAAGTAGTAGTATTCTTAAGAAATCCCTGTTCCTTAGCAGTGCTACCTTCACACAAATATCTGAAGGGTGTTTTCCACATTCCCATTTCAATGGTGTTCAGGGTGAAAACAGTCAAAGCTCTTCCATGATTTACAGTACATTCAGTTCTATTACACTGCTTCCCAAGTTACTTGTCAGCTAAGCCATGATAACCAACTCTACTGCAAACACCAAGTAAAATGTCTTGGATTCACGACTGGACAGGCTAGAGCGCATCCGGAGTCAGATACCATGACTCAGCTGAAGAACACTTAGTCACACACAAACACCGGCTGGTCTGGGTTATATTTTTTTTTGTTTTTAAGATGAGGTACAGCAGCAACAACTGAATTCAAACATGCTTAAACAAAGCAATCCTTACTAAATTAGTCACACCTATGTTAAGCTTAGCTTTGTTAAAAGATGAGCAAGTCTGCCTAAGACACGAGGCAGAAAATAAAGGCAGCGTTTTGCAAAACTCACCTTCAAGTCTTGCGCCACATCAAGAATACGTGACAGTTTGGCCTGGTCATACTGCTCCCCTCTCATGTACCATTCTGCCATTGCATGCATGATAAGCTGACGAATCGAAGGAGACTGACCCTAAGGGGAATTAAATGAGGATTGTATTTCACGCCTCCAAGAAAAGGATCAACAATGTGAACATTAAGCAGGATATTTTACCTCTTTCTTTATACCTAGAATAGCCTCTACCTTCTAGCAAGTACAATGGAGATTATTTTGGTTTAAACCTCCTCACTACTTACTGCTTCAAGTTTCTACACTTTAAATGTGTGAGGTTGAGAGTTTGGTGTGAGGGGGGTGTTGCTGTTATGAGGCTTTTGGTGGTGTTTGTTTTTAAAAGAAAAAAAAAAATCAAACTTTGGTCAACTTTGGTTAAAACTGAAAGGTTAAAAAAAAGCCAAACTTAACATTGGTTCTACTTTTCCAGGAATATTTTCTCAGTGAACATTATTTCTTTGTTCTGAATATATTTCCCCAAAAGAAGATCAAATCACAACAGTTTGCTTCAAGACGAGGAAGAGACAACTCGTATTACTTTGCATAAACCACTGATAATTTACCTCTCGGGTTTTAAATTACCCAGTTCATAAACCAATACTGGCATTGCTGTTCTAACTGTTCAACCCATTTAACAAGCTTACAGTTACATGAACTACAGGCACACTCCAGCCAAAATACTTACCTGTCCATGCCATGCATAGTGCAAAATGATGGCAGAGTTGGGATGGTTGCCAAGGAAAATTGGCATGAGCGTGGAGATGAGTTCATGGCGCAAGGTATGCCAGGATGTGTTGATCTGCAATAAGGCCAATACCAACATATCTGGGCAATGCTTGATAGGAAAACTGAAGAGCTGCTTAACCTGCTCATACTGTCCCACTTCTGCCAATCGTAACAGAGATTCAATCAAATCCAGGCTCTTCCTAAGAAAAACAAACAAACAAACCCCCCCAAAAGTTACAGAGGAGTCAGCTTGATTCAAGTATTTTGTAGCAACAACTGTAAGATGATATAAAGCAATGCCCACTGCAAACAACCTGATATTGCAGCTCTTATCACATACAATTAAGCCTACAAGGACATTCCTAACCATGAAAAATATCCCCACCCACCTACCCCCATTTTTTTTTTTTAAGAAACCAATTTAAGAGCTTAAGAGCTTCTGATTCTGTCAGGCAAGAGGGAGAATTGACAGCTGATGTTAAAAAAATTCAGCTTGAGTTGGGTCACTTGGATAATTTAGCTTGAAACATACTTCCAGAAATGGAATACACTTTTTTAAACACCTCTCCTGTGAAACTTAGTGAAGATATTCTACTTGTTTTGTCTGCTTTACAGACAAGTAATCATTGCCACCTTCCCCAATTTACCCATATCCCCATCCTCCAATTCCCTATTTTGGGCCATACAATGGAAATAGAAGCAAGTATCTTCACTGAAATCAGCCACACAGCTGTATCAAAAGAAGAGGTGTATGGGTCAGCTCAGAAAGTCACACTAGTCAGCTTTATGCAATAACTCAACAATAGCTATATAAATTTGTTATTTAAATCCCAGGACTTCTTTCACACAAGTAGAGCAACTTTCTCTAATGTCATCCTGGGAAAGACAGATTTAAATTCATACCTCCTCTATCCCCTCCTCTCAGCTCACAGTATCTGCCAAAATACATCAGCAGAAGTTCTCCAGACAACCAGAAAACTCCAATAAAAGCAAGAACTGGCAGTATGTTTTCAGATATTATGGAAGTACATAGGAAGTTCTGATAATATGAGAACTTTCCCCGATCAAACATGGAACAAATACTAATGCCTGATCTACTGGGATGTACACACAGCTACAAGTAAAGCTGGTTGCATGAAGATAAAGCCACATTTGACCAGACACATAATCTTACTCTAACTCTAGGTATGAAAACCAGTTGAGAGCAGGTTTACCATGTAGCAATTTCTCGATTGTCATCCTCTGGTGGTGCTTTCAGGATGTCTGTGGCAACAGTATGACAAGGGTAGTCAGCAAAACAGAAGATGTCAGGGTTTATGAGGGAATGTTGAATGAAGGAGAGCTGGAATAAAAGACATTAAAATAGTTTAGACATTTAGAGTTTCAGGTTCCTTCCACTTTATCAACCGCCACATTTCTGAGAATGATGTAAATCAAAGCAGTACAGATGAGCCAAGATTTACTATCAGTGTGTTTTAGATAAGACTGAACCGCACACTTTTCCTGGGATTTCTGCAAGTGACAGATACAGATGCGCTGAGGGTACTTGTCTGCACAAAGCCACAGCCTTTCTGTTTAAGCAAGTAAAAACCTCAGAGCACAGCCATGCAGCAACAGCTCTACACTCAGCTGCATTACACATCAGAACTCTGCTAAAATGGAAGGTGTTGTCACATGGACAGCAAGTGACCCATCTCCCCAACAAAGCAGACACTGTTCCATTAACAGACTGTACTTCAGTAACATACCTGAGGCCTATGACTTACAGGCCAAGTTCTCAAGCGTGGCTTGTCTAAAAATTCACATGACCAATCCGCATTTGCCATACAAGAAACTCAGGAACTTCACAAGTGAATAGAAATGCTGGTAAACCCACCTGGCCCTCTGCGTGCTTCCAAGGTCTGTATATGGCATTAACTGGAAAAACTTCCATGCCCAGCCCTCTCTGGATGCCAAACACTACAATATGCAGGCCCTTGCTGTCACGAATCTGAAATCCCGGATGGTCCAATTCATAGGTTACTACTTTGAAGTCCAGGCTAGGATTCTGCAACGAGAAAAACAAGAGGGCAGTCAGCCTCGAACATCGCAGTCTTCAGTACTGCCTTGTAAGAACCCCTCTTCATCAATATTTTATTCAGCTTAACATCCACCCGACTTCTAGTCGAAAGCAAGGGTTTTTGTTTTAAAAAGAACAGGATTTAGATAGTGTGAGAACTTGATGCAAGTTGATGTTTGAAACTAGGCTGTGAGATCGCACTTCCCCCAGCACTACAGGCAGTAGCTGTCCATCCTTTCAAACATTTCATCAACAAGTCTTCAAATAGACCCCCAAACCCCCCAACACATAGGTCCTTTCCTAGCATGCTAACTCATTCCTTTTGTAGGTCTCCCTATGCCCTCCAATAAAAGGCAGAAGGCTCTGACCCACTGGCAAACAGAACTTGCTTTTCCTTTTGAAGAATGCACGCCACAAGTACTTGCAAAGCACCTCTTAGATTTTCAGCAATAGTGTGAAACCACAGGGATGAGGGAGCTTGGAGGGAACTATGGCCATTGTGGAACGCAGACCGCTCCTTTCAGAGACAGGTGAGCACCAAAGACAAAGCTACTTGTATGTTCCAAGGTTTAAACAAAACAGTGACTCCTGCATAGATTAGAGGGAATACACAGAAAAAACCCCACCCAATATAAGGTAGGCAAAGGAAATCGTACACACGTTTCACTGAGTTAATTACAAAAATTGCTGCTTAAAGTGGTGGAAAAACTTCCCTATTTCTGAAGCATCATCGTACATAAGAAGCATTCAGAGTTTTGGAATGAGTAGCTATAAAAATATTTTATTTTCATCACTAATGCCTACAGTGAGAAGCTTTTCAAAACAAGGTGCCTGATGCACAAAACTTTCCACTGTCAGAAATAAGTTCAAGCACAAAAACCCTCAGAGAACACATGCTGGAGTACATGGGAGCAGCGTGGAATAAATCTCAAGCTGCACCCAAGTTAACCATTCAGGCAGCTTTTATTTCCCACAACTCCTCAAAATATTCTTGTTTATGAGGAAAAAAAACCACCAATCATTTAAGTACAGTAGCACAATTACACTGATGAGATTCAAAGCCATTCAGGCTGCCAGGAGCTTAAAAAGCTTTACAGTCACACTGAGACATGCCCTTCTTTCAGATAGTCCGCATAAAAGACCGAGATGCTCACAAAACTTACCAGCTCTTTAAGAACATCAATTAAGACCTCCACATTCCAGGTATGGGCTTGTGCTCCATCGCTTTTATCTTTCCCATCACTCCAAATTCCACTGCCAGGAGCCGAAATAGACTGCAAGTTAAATACACTCAATCAAATACTAGTTAAAAATAAAGCAGTCTCAAAAGCCACTGCCTACAGAACTCCCTGCACTATGAAGGTAAGCAGAAGTTCAGACCAGTAATGACACCAGTTGCACGCTTCTGAGAATCTCTCATTCAGGAATGTATTACAGACATTTGCAGCAGAACAGTTAGAAGTGTTGAATAATAAAAGCAATTCTTAAATTACTAGAGGCTAGAATTTTAACTCCTCATTTTCTGCTGATTACACTATATATAATCCCCACCCCAGCAGGCCACTCACTTGTAATGGAATCCCATCCGTCAACCCCGAATGAGTTCGGGCCATCATCCCCAAAACCCTGGCAACCTGGGCAGCTGTGACTTCCCGAACACCAAACTGCATTATTATGTTGCGACATTCTTCGACACTAAGATGCAATGAAACAGAGAGATCTTAATACGAAAGCAGGTTGAGCTGTGTCACAACATAAGACAGAACAAAACAAGACCTGTGAGCACAGTTGGGACAGCAGAGATTGTTGCAAGAATCTAACTGCAGACTGTAAAATATGACTGTTCGCTGTGTTAGTCAAATTACCCAACACAACAAAACTCCAGGACAAGTAAGAAGAGAAATTCATAGGAAGCCCGTGTGATTATTTCCATGACTGTGCTATGTATTCAGTTCAAAGCTAGGTCTACTTAAGTGACAGTAAGAGGTGTTTCACAGGCTATGCTCTGTCAAGGTAAAAGCACAGGGCAGGTTTAGCACTGTTTTCTGTTAAAAGCACTTCCATGTATTGACCTGTGATACAAAGCTTCAGAGATTGAAGTTTTCTGCTCGCAAAAAGTGAGACAAAGGCTCTGAGAATGCATGTGAGAATGACGTGGCTGTTCAAAAGGTGAGCTGTGAAGGTGTGCCTTTTAGCCTCACGCAAGCCATCACGCTTCTGATCAGAGGTCACTAGCAAAAACCTTCAAGGAGCCAAAAGACCAAACAATGAGCAGATGCTTAAGTTCAGATTTTAGAACTGAAGGCCTTCTTTGCAATTCTTGTTTCACTTTGGGAACACCTCGTAGTTAGGCTAACGAGATTTATACGCCATCACTATAGATCAAAAAAATGTTTTATTAACAAGCACATGTCATGTGCTGTTAGTAGTCAGCAGTCTTTCTTTTAAAATACAGAATCATTTACTTCTCTTAGCTTATGCTTCTTAAGTGAACCTTCCTTTAAAAAAAACACATTAGGTTCATACTGAGGGCTAAGACTAAGGCCCCCTTCAAAACCAGCCACACACTTGCAGGCTCCTGTTATCACCACCAATATTAAGAGCACTATCCTAAATCCTTAAAAATTGCATTCAAAAATTGAGCTGGATTTGTGCAGATAGCAGACACGCAGCAGGAAATAAACTTTTAATATATTCAAATTAACTCTTCAATAGACAGCTTCTGACTAAAGTCTGGCTTCTCCTTCCACTGTTCTAGTACCTATTCCAATTCACACGTGTATATAAACAAATAGCTCGTGTCATGCAATACTCATGATAGGTGCTATAAGCAAAGATCTTCAGTGCTGCTCACACCACCCCTGCAAACCCGCAGCTCTAGGGATGACAGCCAGCTCCAGCAAGTCAAATTAACAGAGCTGCCCATCTAACACTTCGGACTAGTGGCAGAGTGCAAAAATACAGATTATTATTGAAGATGTGGGTAATGCACATCAACAAATATAGACACAAACCCAGGGTGAGTTAAAGACAGCTGTATTTTTACCAAAATAAGCCTGAGCAAGCAAAGACTGATGCAGCTGTCAACATACTCTAGCAATTCACTATCATAATTAGATTCTACAGCTACAAATCATCTCAATCATACTGTGTACCACACTGATCAAAACCCAATACAAACAGAAAGCTGCTGCTGGTCAAACTCTCTTGAAGTGAAACTATTACCTTCAGTTCTTCTGTAATCTATTCCATGTGGACAGTGAGCTAACAGTAATCTGTCATAAAAGCAAAGTTCTTCCAAAGATCTAGTCAGATTTAGCTGGAATTTATGCCTACCTAGCCACTTTGGTCTTACTCAAAAAAAGGGGTGACGGTCAAATTCTCATAAAACCTTCACAAGGAATTTGAATGCCTTTACCTAGTGCTTCTTATCATCACAAAATCCTACCCAATCTCAACAGACATGCCATACACATTAGAAGAAAGCAAAATATAAACCAGGAATCAAAACAAATGACCTCATAATACTTAAAGAGGTTATAGTTATTTTAGTGCTTTAAGTGTTCTTTACCTTTTGCCTCAGGAAACAAGAATGAAAACCACTGCCACCCAAGAAGCTTGAAAAATTACATTTCCTACAAACCTTGTACAAAAGCCATAGCCAACTTCTTGCATGAAATCTGCCAGAGAACTCTCCATCATGGTTTTGGCTATGCCTCCAGAATCAGGCAGGATCCTGTCCATTAGAATGTCCCGTTTTTCAGGGTATAGAAGTGGTGCAAGCACCACAGGGCAACGCTCCTGGGGAAAATCTAAAGGCAAGAGTAACAAAAAAAAAAGCATCAAAAAACTCAGAACACCAGTTGCATGCAAGTAACTACTCAAAATAACTGGACTGCTGTACTAGAGTTTCCTGCCTGCTGCAGAAATCAACAGGGCGCTCATGCAGCATTCCTCCATCCCACCTCCCAGTCCTTTACTGGTACTTGGATATTCCTAGAGAACAAGAATGTGGAACAGACTAGGTTCGTACAGGTTCACTGCAGCTGCCCAAAGGGCTAGCAGCTGTGCTGGTGGTAAGTTTAGAACTAGATCGTCACTAACAGCAGTCATCCAAAAAAAGCACAGAGCAGGAAACAATACAGCAGTAGAGCAAAAGCCTCTACTCCAAATCAGGAAGTATTAGGAAACAAAGGAGCTGCTGTTGAGTCTAGGAAGTCTAGCAAATCTAAGTCAGGCACTTGGGCATGGAAAGAGAGAACACTCCCTTCTTCCTTTCAGGGAAGCAAAGTTTAAGAGAGGCACAGGAATGAGAGGATCAGATGCACGGATGGGAATTTTGCTCACAGTGGAAAGCAGCAAAGACACCTTATGGGCAGGCCTTCCTGAGACAGCGTTATCTTTAAGATGTATAATGCCTCCACACCTTTTGGGGCCTTTCAGAGAAGAGTTCCCCATTTCCCAAAGGAGAGTGAGGGCAATTACAGCAGCTAATACACTAGTCTTCATTTAAGTAAGTATGAACTAAGAAGTTAAACAAAACAAGCATTTTGCTCTTGTATAAAGGGTGCCTTCCTTCAGGTCTGTGCAGAACCAAGGAGTGGGTTGAGTTAAATTCAGTTAGCTTCAAGTCTAAAGCCTCCTTATTCTGATGAGTTTATAGCAAACACTGTTTTTTCAGAAAGGAAGGGACTACAAGTTCACAGCCTATCGATAACATCCCCTGCCATCCCACAAGAGCCATGGCAGCTTCCAGGAAATGAACTAGAAGTTTATTCAAAGCCACTTCCCTCCCCGTGCTAGTGTTTCCTCACAGATCTGCACCCAATACAAACAACCCAATGCTTACATTACCATTTCAAATAGGTGGATTTATGTTCCTTACACTGTAAGGAGTTCAAGTTTTTCAACTACAGTGCACCGAGTTCTTTAGTTCAATCCACAAATGCCATCCCACACAAGCAAACAAACACAGGCTTGAATATCCCCTACTTAATGCTTATTTCTCACAACTTTTCAAAAAACCTAAACATGACATCACACTACGGCTCTTTGAAAGAAAACCAGGACATTATGGACCAGCGCAAGAACAGTGGTATTTTTCAGTAGTTTAGAGTTATGAAAATTTACTGAGTTCTGCCACACCAAGCTCCCCACCACTTCAGCAGTCTGCACTGACAGTGTTACACAAACCCATTCCAAAGTCTGCATTTTGTCAAGGCTTCCTGAACACCACCACACTTACCTCTACGTAAAGTTTTGAGGAAAGCGTCAATCTGTTCCTGTCCTACCCCAAAGGCTCCCTTCTGCCCAAAAAGGAGATGGGAGAGGAGAAGGTGCAGGACCTCTATTGCAATATCTTGGAAGCCACCTTCTTGATTTCCACTGACGTCCGCGTCAATGTAAGAGCGCAAAAGATCCGGGAGTTTCTGTTTGATAAACTGGGCAGCTTTTGAAAACAAGAGAGTGTAGAGTCAAAACCTGAAATTTCTTTTTAATGTGAAGACTCTTTTTAGCTAGGTAACATTCTCTTAATCTGAGTTTGTTTACCACAAGCCACAACAGCTCAGATTTAAATAGAAGCTTCATAATCCATACCTCAGAACTCAAATATTAACGAACAACTAAAAGGTAAGATTTCACAGTACCTCAATTTGATTCATTATCTAACAAGTTTTATTAATGGAAGGGACCTTCAACTTCATATAAGACAAGATGACTGTGCTATCTACTGCCCCTCTCAAAATGCTGTTAGACTTCAACAGCCCCGCTGATTGCAAGGTCTTGCATTACTCAGGTCACACAGGCACACATCTATCCATCTAGAAAGCCCACTGCTTAAAAAGAAAAAAATGTGTCCCTGCTGGAGGCCTTTGGAAGCTTCACTTACCAAAACCTCGTAGATCCGAGCTGAAAGAGTTCAGTAAAGCGAGACCAAAAATCACCTACAAGCAAGAACAAACATCACAGTAAGGGGACATAATCCTTTCTAACAAGCTTAGTCAAAAAATATTAAAATACTTTGGAAATAAATGTTCACCTACCTCTTGAACTTTACTTAATTTGATGACTTTACTCAATTGGGCAAATAAATGGGGTGAAGGCTTTAGACTCTGAAACAGGTAAGAAGAGTTAAATGGAAGCTGTTATATGTAAGTCTCATTTACAACGTGGCAGGCTATCTAGAGTCCATTCGTAGGTCTGGAATATTAGTAACTATTCTGCTGTAGGTTAACACAAAGCTTATACAGCTTAACAAAGCCTCTTTGGAACTATTTTTGTATACATCTAGACTAAAAGTTTCTTTTGCCTATCCCACTCTTTCACTATTAAACCCCCATCATGGCTTTCATGTTGAAAGAAACAGGAACACTGACAATTTAATTTGGTTCTGGCTGCCACAAACAAGCCATAAAGTATTAATGGTAGGTTAAGCTTTAAAGTTAGTTTGCAGTCGTTCTGAGGGATTGAATAACCTGCTCAGTTTAACAAAAAAAAACACCTCGCCCAACTTCTGGGCAAGCTCAATTTTTAAAGACTTTAGTAAAACCAATCTTAGCCATAAAAAAACCCTGGAAAAACACAAGGGAAAGCCAGCTGGTTTCCTACAGTCCAATTCACTGCAGTTTCTGACATTGGGATCCCCTTCAATAATCACACAAACCTTCTGATAGTGCAACGGATTGTCAATGGCGTAGGACAGCGTCGAGATAAAGTTTGGTTTTGTAATCAGCGACGCACACTCCTGGATCAGAAATTGAGTCTGAAAAGAACGAGATAAATTGAACACTCGTATTGTTTTGTAACAGGGCAATAAAACAAAGCTGCTACTGTTCACTGCGTGCAGTAAAACTAAACAAAGATAAGGTGCTTAAGGCTTGTAAGTGCCCAAATTCTCATTAACATTAACTAGCTTCTTTTCATTCAAGTTTTCTTCAGGTTTAATTTGGTTTTTCTTTTAAGACTGAGAAAGTGATCAAACATCCTCCATCATGTGTGCAATGTTTCATTTGCTGTAAGCATCCTCACACACTGCAACAGACAATCTAAGAGTATTTGATTCCTGTTTATGAGCTAAAAAAGTCTGTGGCAAAGGATGCTTAAGGATGAAAACACTCCAGAGAACTGACATAGCCAGCACCAGAAGTACCAGTTAGTGGATTTGGACAAAGTTTTAAACGACTTTCAAAACAGAGCAGAAAGAGCAACTGTACTGAAGCTACCTGTTTTTCCAGATCAAGGGATTCTAAGAGCGAGATATCAACAATTTGTTGTCTTCTGACTTGAGGACTGGCAAAAGGTGCTTGCAATTGAAATGCAAAGACGTTTGCTTGAAGCTACTACCTCTAACTTGCCTTTGTGCTTAAAATGGATCAAATCCTATTGCAGATTTTTAACAACCAAAACTAATAAGCGTATGCCTCAGTGCAAACTGTACCTGATGGAAATCTTTGCCACTGCTTTTACCATCGCCACTGAAATCCACGTGCGAGAATAGACAGCGTAGTAAATGCCTGTCTGCCTCGGGACCGTGCCTATTCACAATCTGGAATAAAAAAATCCAAAAAACAACTTGGTAGCAAACAGTCATTACACAGCAAGATCTGGGTATAGTACTATAGATACAGCAGTAATTCTAGTAAAGTCATCTACAGTTTTAACAAAACTGCTAAGAATGTTCTTTTTTCATCAGTAACCCAGAAACCAAGTCATTAACCCTATTTGCAAATTAAAAGTATAAACTAAGAGATAAAGAAAGCATCTAGACACAAGTCACTGACACAGAAGCCATGCGTTTCATGGGTAGTATTCTTAAAAAGCTAAGTAAAGAGGGGTTTTCAAGTCACCTGAAGGAGGATTTCAAGCTTCTCTGCCAGAAAAGCAGCCCAGAATCCACAGTGTCATGGCCTCACTTTTCCCCATTTCTCCCCACAGCTACAGTGCCTAACTCCGCAGGAGCACAGCCTTGGGACAGCGTGCACCTCTGGGCTATGCCAGTGTAGCAGGAATTTATCCCAGAGATAAGGCACCGTACAGCATCTTCACTGATCTTGCAGCCAGCTTCTACGCTGTCTCCTGGTCATGAGTGACTTGGCCACCATCACTCCATGGTCTTTTAAGACATAAAGGCAATACTAGACAGGAAGTGTTTCCTGCCATCTAAAGAAAAAAGTTCATCTCAAACTTGCTCGTTAGCAAGCTTTAAAATCAAATACCACATGCTGAACATCTGCAACTGAGACCTTTTCCCAAGTCTTTCCCCTGTCATTAGAGCTCATTCAACTGAATTCTATGCCTCAGTCACAAATAGGTGATCTGCTTTTGTTCATTGCAGCACCTACCACTCATTACGAAATCTTAACACCACTATTACATTTTTGTTAGCATCCCCCATCATTTTGCCTTAAGTTTAACTCCCAGCTATAAACCAGCTCATCAGCTTGTTGTCTGAAGCACCTTCAGGTTGTTTCAGTGTTTATTCATTTCTTCAAACCTCATCTAACTGGACAGCATTACTTGTTTTTAATAAAATTCATACTGGCAGAAATTTGAAGTCACTTCATCACCAGTAGCTTGCTTCTTTTGTCCAAGCAGTAGCAGCTAACATCAAATCCAACCTTCATGTATTGGCAAAATTTTTGCCAGTTTCCCCCTTTCTAGCTGCAGGGCAGACACGACATGTACCAGTACAAACCAGCAGCTCTGCCTATGCTCTGACAGCCTCCACCAAGCCCACTGCTTCACCCCGTCATAAATATCCTTGTTTGCCGGTAGCTTCTTTGAGCAAAAACAGAAACAGCACTGCTTTAGGCTGTGTCCACTCCAGCTCTGCAGTTTGATTGTTCTCATCTCAATTCTTCTACCTTTATCTGACACTATGCTTCCCTTTCCCTCACAGCCTGCTTATTCCAGTGGCTGCCAAGTTTTGTTCTGCTGGAAAGAAACATCCGAGTCAGATATAGCTCTGCTTCTTGACCAGAGGCTAGAATCTACGTGCTTGTGAGATGTCAGTCCAGAGGAAATAGCCCGCTTCAGTCAGGCTGACAGCACTGTCTTCAAAGGCAGCCATCCCCCATGATCAGGTAGCAAGATGCTCAGATTGGTGCAAAAGGCAGCAAAACTGAATTGACAGCAAGTTCTAGTTAGCCCAGGCTTCAGAAAACAGGCAATTCGTTTAGGCAATCCCAATTAAATACATAGATTTAGATGTGGTAACAAGACTGGCATGAAACTCAATGAAACTCTAGGGAGCTACCTGATGCCATGACCAAGATGAAATCCCCAAAGCAGATGGATACAGAAGAAAACTGTACATAGTAAAGCCATCAACACAACCCCTCTGCATCGCAATTAGATTGCTTCCTTGCATAAAAGTAACTTCACAGGGTTAATAATTTGAAAATTTAACATATGGGGAGGAGGGGAAGAGCAGGCTAGAAGTTCAGCACAGCATCTTTCAACTCTAACTACATTCTCATAAAAGCTTTTCCAGGAAACAGGGAACGAGAATTGCTAGTTTCCCTGTAGAAAGAGCTGAAAGAAACCTTTGTATTGGCAGCCTTCACACACATTTATGAGACGGTGTACCCAATCATAAAATAATCTGTAAAGACTGACATTTTTTTACCATGGGGGTGATGAAACACTGGCACAGGCTGCCCAGAGAAGCTGTGGAGTCTCCATCCATGGGGGTACTCACAAGCTGTCTGGGCATACTGCTGGTAACCAGCTCTAGGTGACCCTGTTTGAGCAGAAGGATGGACGAGATGACCTCCAGAGGCCCCTTCCAACCTCAACGAGGCTGTGATTCAGGATCAAGTTTGACCCACCCATATCTGGATTTATCATACAGAGACAAGTTGGATTTTGTTCAGACAAACACAGGATTAGATCAAAAATAACTTTGCTTTTTCTAGATCCAGAAAGTTTTGCTCTCCTAGACGAATCTGTCCGCAAAGCCCTTCCCTCCTCTCCAACCAGGCTCTCTTTACCACTACTTCAAGAAAAGGAGACCACAAAAACTCATTTCAGAGGAAGCCATTCTTTAGAATTTGTCTCTCTGACAAATGCATAAAAGGTTTTCTTTTTAAAATACGTTCTAGTTTTTAAAGCAGTCTCAAAACATCCCCTATGCTAAGTGACTACTGAAAGCATGTTTAAGCAGAAATTAGGTCCTCAAGGTTTGCCACAGTGATGCTTGTGAGTGATTTATTTAAATGCAAGTGTCATTTTGGGCAGTCGTGACAAGAACAGCTCCAAGTATGGTTTTCCATGTACTCTTTATGCTTCGATATAAGCTTTGTAAAATTGAGTGAATTATGCCAAAGATTTACACCAAGCAGTGTACTGTGAGACAAAGAGTTAGAGCATGCACATATAATCACCTATCTAAGGAAAAATTGTACTAGCAACCACAAAAGTAAAGTAATACCAGGAAGTTTTTAACAAAAAAAAAAGACAGGAGATCATGGAGATTTTAGGAATTTAGTCTTGAAATCTGAGATCTGGCTTATAACCAAGCCTACATAAAACAGCCATTTCCACACACCAGTTTCCAGTCTCTCAACACAGTGAGTCTAAGAGGCCTGCTGTGAAGGATAAGGAACAATCTGCCCCCATTTTAGAGATCTATATTCCAACTCAACAGCAGATGAGAATAAACCAGAAATGTTTATTATCCTTTACATAACTGTCCATGACAGATGTGCAAGTCATACCTCAGTCACACCTTGCTGCAAAAATCGTCTGTTCAAACCAATACTGATCGAAAAGACAGCATGGTCTCACATGAGCTCCCTGTAAGTATGAAACTTGCAAAAACACAGAAACTTTACAAAAGTTACAAGAGATGTATTCCATCTCCATGGCTTAAGAGATCATTTTAAGCAGTGAATACTGATGAAATCACCCCCTCTCACCTCAAGATAAGTAATGAATGCACTTCTAAAGAAGTCAGCTGTTACCAGAAACTCATTCTGCCTAAGCCCTCTGGCCTCCTAATCTGATTCAAATCACTGCAGCACTGCACTAGGGTAAGGAAAAAAAAAAGTAACTGGCCCAGCTGTCTGCTGGGAACTGAACTAAACCAGTTTCTAAAACTGGCTCAGTAACACTCACTTCCTCCTAAGCACTCCTCTGCTGATAATGCTTTTCAGTCCATCCTGCTCATCAGAGCTATTTTTGAAAGGGTCAGTTAAACCCGAATTCTTGCCCAGATGTTAGATATTTGGGTTTCAACCCACAGTTACTCTGTCTGCCTTCTGAAAACCCAGGGTCAAGAAAGTCAGCTTGGCTCCACCACCAAGTTGTACCTCACTGGAACAGGAGCAAAACACTTCCATCTGAGGTAAGTGAAAGCATCCGGATATAAGTAACCATGTACTCATGCTTCCAGTGCAACAACTCGGAACAGTAAATGTATATATTCTCCTGCCTCTCCCAACCAACAATGTCCTATGGAATGTCCAAAAGTTGAAAGATTTAACTTGAAGGAGTTAGGAAAGCTTTGCATATATCACTCCAAGAGCAGCAGTTAATCCTGATATTCAACTACAAAGTTATGACTGGTCTCGGCTCTGAGCTGCCATATTCCATGAGCTGATGGATGAAACCAACAGGAATATGAAAGAGACACGAGCTACGATCTCAACACCGCAGAAAACAGCGCACAGTAACGCCCACGAGAGCACTGCGGAGTACAATTCAGACGGGAAGAGAAACTCCATTTGACACGTCCATTTTTTTCCTCCCAAACTTTATTTTGTAGCTCTTTAGTTTACTTACATGCTGTATTTCCTGCTGGCTGGCTCGGTAGTTTTTCTTGGTTAAATTGTCCACCAGGTAGCTGATTTGAGACAAGGCCAGCGAGAGCGAGTCAAGATTCATTGCTGGTTGGGGCGGAAGCAGGCGGCCGAGCCCGGCGCAAAATCACCATTATTCCCCTTTAGTCACCTCAGAGACAGGTTAATTTTTTTCCCCCAATTAGCCTGTATCTGGTTCTGTGTTACTTTCTTCAGCTCTTCTTTCTCAGTTGTCTTCCTCTGTTCTGAAACATGGCACCTGAAAGACAATATTGCATTAGATTTAAGTTCTGTAGCAACTTCACAGCTACATTCTAGGCACTGCTGTTACAATGTCATGGAACTAGTCAATTGAAAATAAGGTTTTTAGGGGTTTTTTTAATTAAAAAAAATAAATCTTTAAGCTGTTTGTATAGTGATAAAAGCAGTTAGTGGTTTCTCTCTATTTTCTACTTCCAGCAGAACGCTACAGGGCAGAAAGTTAAATCCTAGAAGAATTCAGCATTAGGCCTCAGAGCTTTTTGTTTTATATTTTTGCTTACAAGCTAGCTTGGCAAACAAAAACAAAGCTTAACAAAGACATTGATAACACAGACATGCTTGATACCTTAACTTATGTAAACCATTCACCATAACTATGTCCACAAGGAAAAAGAAGTACTATTAAGTTTGCACAACACAAGCTTAGCTGTTTTCACGCTACCCAACGACATTTATTCATTTCTGCATTTTGCCAGTCTGAAAGAGCAGCAAACAGCCCCATCAGAAGAATGCCTACCCTTTCAGCACCGTGAGAGAGAAGAAAACGAGATGCACAATGAATTAGACACCACACAGCAACAGAGGTCAGAATCATTGAAAGCATCAATCACCAGTTTATATAAAAAAAGTGCTTTTTAAGCATCTCTGCAAATTTTGCCTCACTCCCATCAAAGCAGTGTTGCACCCAACCACACACACCAAAACAAGCAATTATGAATGAGCAACACGCACAAAGAACTGCAATAAACTAACCCGAACATTTGGCTTGTACCGAAACAGCTTTCCAGTGAGCTACAACAGCGGAGCTTGCCAGCTTAATAAATTTCTATGACAACACAAAACTTGGCACTTGACATCCCCTCTGTTAAATTACAGATTGCCAATGTGATAAAATTGCATCCCAAAGCAAGTCCTGCATAACCAACAGTCTGAGGAGTCTCAAAGGAAGCTGTAAGCTGCTCCAAGAAGCAGCACTGTAATTTATCAGAGGTGGAATTAAGCTGGAGAGTCACTGTTTTGAAGCTCTACTTGTTCAAAACCCAAAGGTCACTAGGCTTTGTGCCAAGAGTCTGAAGATGACTTTTTCAGGATAAAAACTATTGCTTTACTGTCTTGCCCAAAGCCACCAGTACCCGATTTCTGCCTCATCATTGAGATGGATCGCACAGGTGATGTGTTAACTTGGCGTGCACAACGCTCAGGGCAAATCAGTTCAGGAAGCAGCCCCCGCAGCAGCAGGGCTGGACGTGCTGGCCATCCTTCTGCAAGAATGGAACAGGAACAGTACAGAGGCAAGCTGAAAAAGCTGTGCCAGGTAGAACTAGAAAGGTCTTTCCCCCCTCTCCCTTTATACAAAGGTTTTCACTTGCTTATACTTAGAACTACAGCTTATTTAACATCTCCCTACGCTTTAAAACATCTTCTCCCACCATACAGGAAAGAAACCACACAGGTGATAACCTCAGCAGCAGAGGGAGCAAAACACTTCTCAGAAGGACTAGCAGGTTTACATGCAACATCTGGGGGGGAACTTACCCTCCTCTTCATCCTCCACAGACACCAAAAGGTATCAGGAGCAACAAATGCTATCACATGGGATGAAGGTCATTCTGCTCTTTAGGAAAAGTTTATTACATTAAATAAAAGTGTGGGTAAACTATTTTTAAGGAAAGTCAAACCATGAACCTACTTCCAGACTTCCATTATGCCACAGAAAACCCTACATACTCCTAGAAGCTGTGTAAGATCTTACACAAAAAACCCCAAACCTCTTACAATTCATGAAAAAGAAATTTTCAAGCAGTGATATTGAAAACATTCTTCAATGACAGGGCAGTTGTGCTATGAAAGAATTTCAGAGCATGTTTAAAACTGCAGCAAGAAGAATTACAGAAAACTTTCCATTTTTCTTTTTTGTACCTCTGACAAGCTATTATTCATCAAGCAGAGACCACCATGCCACAGTACTTACACCTACAAAAGCCACCGCCAGCAGCTAGCAAGGGGAAGTCAGTCCCTACCAGATTTCAGCAGCCAGCCTGAAGAACTCCAGGGCTGGCTGAGCTCAGGACTCAAGAACAGGACACAAACGAAAACTCCCAACTCATTCATTTTTAAGGTGATAACAGAAGCTTCAGAGTTTACCTTTCAGGCCCCTAGGAAGAAACCCCACATTTTTCTGGGTATTAGTCCTCAGACCAGTACAAACAGCACAGCAAACACACCTACTCCACCCCCAAAAAAAATCAAGCTTTTAGGTACTGGAACTTGTGTTGGGCTCAGTTGTAAATCTGATCCTCCCTGCAGAGCACTGACCCTGACCATCCCACCCTTCTGTTAGCATCCCTCTCCCAAGCAAAGCAAGGCCTACCATCCCAACATGCTTTAGTTGCACGGAAGCACAACAAACTTCACCACTTTCTAACCGTAAAATCTGGCAGTGCCACCGGAGGACCCAGGCTGGAGTCAAAATGGGATTTTCCCCTCCAAGGAAGCAGAACAAGAGCCTGAGCAGAGACTGGGACTCAAGGACAGAACACAATAGCTGAAGGAAGCAGCTTCCTATTTATGTTCTAAATATATGGTTTGCACAGTATGTATCCTGATACACAGAAAAAAACCCTGACAGCTGTCACAAGCACCAGACTAACAGCATTTCAGAGTTTCAAATGGTGCAACCTAACTTTTCAGCAGTTTATAAAAATCAGAGTAATTAAGGGAGCGCTGCCCGGAAAGCAGAAGTGCACGGGTACCTCTCTGGTCATTCAATGCAATGCTATAATTTAATTTCTACAGCACTGATTAAGAAAGCTATGAATGCTATGCAAAGCAGATTTTATTTTTAGATGCATATATTTCTTAGTGGGAATGAATCTCCCTACACCGGCCTCAACAATTCAAGCAGTTTTCAGTCCATGGGGCAAACCTGCCATCTTTACAGGTTCAGAAAATTCAGGCCTCAAACAGCAAGAGTTTTCCAAAAAACTTAAATTTGCTGACAAAATTAGCTACTTTAAAACACAGTTCCTATGATACAGTAATGGATTAAGACCCGGAAGCTCGTCAGAGATTACCATTTTATATTGTGCAACAAGGCTGACTTTTAAAAGTTAGAAAATGTTTACTGAAATCTGCAGTATTACACAGCCTCATCGCTTCCTAAGGAAATTAACGGGCCATCAGCAAAACATCTGTCATCTATTTCAGTAGATTCTTTTCAACAGCAGAGTTCTGTTGGGTTATTAAAACATAAATATAATAAAATTTTAGTAGAGAGGGGCAATATGTAACCAGCAGTCAGGTTTGACAAAAACACTCCCTACTAACCTGAAGCAGATCACAAGGAATAACTAAGCCTTGTTGCTGCAGATGACGAACCTGACACCCTCCATAAATCCAGGAACAGTCTTACAAAGAAAGTAATTCCAAATTACTTTAAGTTGAACTTTGGATTTTAGTATTTTGCAGAGGTAAGTAACCATTCCCACAGGGTTTCAAGAGCTGTAAAGATTTTAGGGCATGTGTGGAGGATAAAACAGCTTGAGTGACAGAACCAGCAATACGTTCGCTGGTTCGGTTCTAAACTCCTGTCAAAAAAGATCACACAAAACATGCTAAAAGCACCACTGCTAAACCTGCTCTTCAGAACACGGTCTCCTACCCACTTCTCAAACCCATGCACAAACAGAACACGTGGAAGAGCAGCACACCTCACAGAAGTCCCACCTGAGGAAGGGCAGTCTGAATCGTACCATAGTCAAATGAGACTTCAGGATGTCTCTCGTGTACTGGAAAACTGCACACAATTCCAGTCAACTAGAAACCACAACGCTGATTAGACACAGTAACTTTAGCAGCTCAACTAAGCATATATGTTTGTTCCCATACATTAAGGCCAGTTAAGTTTCAGGTTTGGAACCTACATCAAATCTACCAAGCATGCATCAATCACGACATGGCCGCTTCAGGCATTTTCACATCTCATCTAGGATTGTATAAAAAAAAACTCAAAGAAACTCTCACTTCCTACTTTCCCTTCAGTCAAACGCTGCAGGATAAAGTTTCCATTGGAGGGAAGTTAAAGAAATTAGGGACCTGTTCTCAAAGGCTTTGTGCTGTTTTCCCATCCAAGAAGTATTTTAGAACAGTTAAATGCTGTTTCAAAAGGCAAAGGAGAAGCGCAGTATTCATATAGCGGGGATGGTTACAGAACAAAAGAGAAATCTGGCTAAAATAGTGCTGTCATCAACCATGATTCTCAGTGACAAGAATTTCCAACATGATTTAGCAATGACCCATCACGGGGTCACAAAACGTCACCGTCCACTTAGTTCCTAAGTTATGTTTGCACAGTTTCTCTTCCACTTATTCAACTGAACACCAACAGTGGCCATTTCAACATCAATTCAAATGAATTAAATATCTAGGGGCGCCACGCTAAAAGGATAAACAGGATTAGGGATTTCTCTACAGAGGGGAGACAGGTAGATAGCCAGCTTGCTATGAGTTTGGTTTGGAGACACGAGGCCAACAGGATCAACAGTTAACACCAAACTTAAAAGCATAGGGGCAGAAAAAAACAAGACAATAACAAGCCTACAAAGGACAAACTGGTCTATTACCAACTAAGTTTGCTTCCTGTTTATAAGACAGTCACCTCACCAGACTCATCCTGCCTATAATTTGAGCCAATGCCAATGTAGTTACCTTAGAAACAGGAAGCACTTAAGTTGTGTGCACCAAGACCGACTTGTCAGGTGTCATACCTGTTTTGTTACCTGCTTAAAAAAAATGTTCCACTGAGAACAGGTGCCATGCTTCCTTCCAACAAGTGGGATTCAGAAACAGACAGTCTAAGCTCACGACATATCAACAGACTAAGTGTCTGGGTTTGTATTTTTTAGTATTATCTCACTTCTGTTGTAAATACAGTCCAAATTGTTCGTGGTTTGGTGAAATTAAACTATGACTGCTCACTAACCTGACTGTATAAAGAGAACGTGGTACTACTCCGAGTTAGAGAGCTACTGCAAAGGAGCTACTTCTAACAACACAGCATCTGTCAAAACAGCCAACTGTTGCTATCTCTAGTTTTGAAACAAGCAAGTCCATTTTGCTAGGCAGCGTGTTCTTAACTGGAGGACAGCGTTGAGAAGCGTTTCTTCCGTGTGGTCTGCAGGAATGTTATGCCACTGGATTATTTACTATAGCTCCCTGTTTACAAGTCACTTGTTTCCCTGGTGTAAGTCACAACAACGCCGACTTTCTAAGGAGGCCGCCGAGCCGCGCTCAGGGGTAGGCCCAGCACCGGCCGCTTTCCGCGTCTCTCACAGCTCTACCTGTCACTACCAACGCTATCAAAGCAGGCGGGGAAGAGAAATTAAAACAGCTCAAAAGCCGAAGACTGCCGTGCCACCTCGAAATGACCACCGGGCAGCCTGCCGCCGCCTTCCCCCCTGCACCGAGAGCCGCGGGCGGCCACCCACGGACCTGAAAACACTCGCGCCTCCCGCCCCGAGCCGTGACCGGCCCGGGTCGAGGCAAAGCCCGTCAAAGTTTACTCGGCTGCTCCTCCTGTCGCTCGGACGCCGGCCGAAGGAACGGGTGGAAGCGGAGAGGCGAGGGCCGGGGCAGGGAGCGGGGCAGGGAGCGGGGCAGGCTAGGCCAGGCCGCGGGGGCCCCGCAACCCGCCCCACACGCACCCCGGAAACGGCGGGCCCGGCGGGCTCCCTCTACCGGCCCCGCCACCGCCCGCCCCGCCGCGGCCTACACCGCCACTGCCGCCACCACCCCCGCGACCGCGACCCCCACCGCCCCGGAGGCTCCGGTGCTCCCCCCCCTAGAGCCCACCCGCGGGGCGGCCGGAGCGCGGGCCGGGGTCGCTGTGCTGGGCGCGGCGGGCGCCGCTCACCTCAGGGGGCGTCGGGAGGCCGAAGCGGGGCGCCGGGCTGGGGCCGCTCGCGGGTTTTTATCCTCTCGCCTCCGCCGTTTCGCTACAAAATGGCGGACGGGGTCGCGCGCTCACGTCGCGGCCTTTCCCCTCCCCCGTCCCCTCGCGGCACGCCAGCGGGGGGGGCAAGGGGGGGCAGCGGGGGAGCGGGTGGGCGGGGCGCCCGCCGAGCGTCCCGCCCCCTCGTCGTGGCGGTCCACCAATCACGACGCAGGCCGCGCGCCACCTGCCCAATCAGCGCTGCGCGACCTCTGGAGGGGGGGGACGTTCTGCCCTCCTGCCCCCGCCCTTCCCCGGCCCTCCGCGCGGCGCCAGCGCCGCGCCCCTATTGGCCGAGAGCGAGCGGAGTCCTGCCTACGGTTTTAGCCAATCAGCGTTGTCAGGCCTCTCGTTCGCACGCATGCGCACCAGCGGCCAACCCCCGGGGGCTGGCAAGGCCTACCAATGAGCGCGGGGCGCCGCGGCGGGGCGGGGCGGGAAGGGGAAGTGGCGGGGAGCGCCAAAGGGCGCGCGGAGTCATGGGGGTGGGGGCGCCCCTCCCCGAGTGGTGCGGTCCGCCCCGCCCCCCCGCAGTGGTACGGCCCTGGGCACCACGCCCCCCCCCCCGAGGCGCAGGGCCTTACACCCGCGCTGACATGGTACGGCCCGGAGCGCTGCCTGTGGCCCGGGCATTTCACACCCCCCCCCCCTGCACAGTGCGGTGGTACGGCCCGCGGCCCTGCATCCCCCCAACATGGCGGCGCTGGGCCCGGGCCCGTCACACCGCGTCCCCTGGGCCCCGGCCCCGGCCCGTCACACCGCGTCCCCTCCACTGCAGGGCCGCAGCCGCCTCCCCGGGCCGCTCCAGGGGCCATTTTGCCCCCAAATCCCCCCTCCCGGCTCGCCGGCAGCGGTCCTGGAGGAGGAAACTCTTGGAGCCCCTCAGGGCCAGGGCCGCCACCCCGCGCCCCAAAACCCCAGAACGGCTCCTTCCCACCTGCCTCAGCCGCCCCACACCCGCCGTCCAGCCCTGGGCCGCCCCCGGGGTGCCAACACCAGGACCCCCGGGACCTCCCCTGGGAGGGTACCCCGGGGTAACAGGGCCCAAGGAAGGCGATGGGGCCTCACCTCTGGCAAGGGGACCCCCCCACCAGCCGCCATGGGGGCAGCACCAAAACCCACCCCTGGCCCCACGCCGTCCACCCCAAAGCTCGGAGAGCCAGGCTGGCATTTCAGGACACGGCTTCATCCCTGCATCCCCCCGGGGAGCATCTCCCTCTCCCAGCACGGCCTGAGGACCCCCGGCCCCACAGAAACCACCCTCTGCCGGCCCGGCACACGCACCACAATGTCACTTTTATTGAGTCGAGCTCCCTCCGCTTTCTGCACGTACAAAATACATTTTAAAAGGCCGGTGTTTGTAAACAGTCAGGGGAGCGGTAAGGCAAACAGAGAAACAGCCACAGCACCTCCGTACCCCCCTGCTCTCAACCCTCCGGGGGGATCAAGGGATCCCAGCAATGAGAATCAAAGACATGGGACACCATGTCTGCCTCCGCATCAGCTGTGGGACCTCACCTTCAGGAAAGCCGGAGCTACAAAAGCCACCGGGTACCAAACCCCTCTCCGTCTTGATGGGGCACTGAAAGGCATCTCGGCGTTGGCATCTGCTGAGCCTTGAGCATCCCGGTCCCTGCTGGGCACTGTGGGAGGTGGCTCTGTGCTCCCTATGTCCAGGAAGAGCTGTCTGCAGGGCTGGGTGGCTCAGGGTGGGCACCTTCTTTATGCCCAAGCCCCAGCACTGGCTCTCAGGCAGGAGTCGGGTGAAGGGGCTCGGGAGGCAGCCGGTGCCATACGAATGGGGGGTTTGCTGGAGCCTGGTTTTGTCAAAAGTTGAGAGCACAGAGGTTGGAGGTACCTTGAGGGAGGCAGGAGGGACACGTGCCTTCACAGGGTCCCGCAACACATTCACGCTGTGCTTGGGGCTTTTCTTCCTCCTTCTCCATGTGTCTCCCTGTCTTGTCCCAAGGAGCAGTGGAGAGGTCTGCATTTACAGGCAGCAAGTATCAGTAGGGAGAGATCAAATGTTTCCACCTTGGGGAAGCACCCACGTGCTGTCCTCCCACCCACTGCCGCTGGTCACGGAGGGAGAGCACCACGGTGAGAAGTACAGTTCCCCTGCCCACCATGACACCCTGGGCTGCTTCCAGGAGATGCAGAAGGAGCAGGTGGTGCACAAAGCTGGGCTGGACCCTCGTCACTGAAGCAGTGATAGATACACATGAATTCCTCCCTCCCCCAAGCTTCTGGAAGCCAAACAAGGAAGAAGGGAACTCAAAGACTGAAAAAGAGCAGTTTGCTGTTGAGGTTTAACTCCCCCAACCAAATCTGCAGCTGGAGAAACTGCTCAAACCAGCGAAAGCAGAAGTGAAACTACCATCCAGACAGGTGACGCAGGGACAGCCCAGAGCAACACCAGCCACAGAGAGTGTAAATGACCAAGGGAACAATACAAAACGGATAAATAATGACTGCTTTATCCCCAGAGCATCCCTTAAAACCTACATCTGGCCCAGTCCCATTCCCTGGACACCTCCTGGATGAACAGGATTGGAAATCTGGAGCAGAGTGTTGCTCTATTGTAGTGTCTCCAGCAGGTCGATGCAGCCACAGCACCTTCTCTAGTGAGTGAGCAGCCCCTGGCAGGGGAAACATTGCACTGGTGTTGTCCCGGGCTCGTCCTGATCCTCCAAAAAACAAAATCAGGCTGAAGGCGACGGTCCCACTTCATAACAGAAAGTGCAGCCCAGGCGGAGGGAGATGTAAGGGTAAGGGCAGGAGACCGGTGAGATGAGCCACGGGAAAGCAGAGTTCAAACACTGACACAGAAGAGGACTATGGGGACGTCGCCCTGCCTGATAAAACATGATTACTAGTTCCCTCTATGCAAGACACGCTGTCTCCCTCCAACGCTGGGAGAAGAAGGAGTTTAAGCTGTGGAGAGGAGCTCCACCAGCCCAGGGGTACACGGGTGAGAGCAGCATGCCTTCGCAAACCCCAACCACGACCCCTTCGTGGTGTCCAAGGTAGCGATGCCTACCCCAGAGGGGCAGAACGGGCTCGACCTGGACTACAGGTCCCCTTGTAGTGATGCTCTGGCTTCACCAGGGAGTCAGGGCTGAGAGGACAAGCCTGACTGCCTGGTACGTTAAGACGACAAGATAAAAACCACCGCAGGGCTCTTTCAGCCAAGCCCCAGATTACAACGCTCCTCTTGGATCTTCCCTACACGCCAACGTGTTTTCTCC
This sequence comes from Nyctibius grandis, assembly GCF_013368605.1. Taxonomy (NCBI): domain Eukaryota; kingdom Metazoa; phylum Chordata; class Aves; order Nyctibiiformes; family Nyctibiidae; genus Nyctibius; species Nyctibius grandis. Next base: position 2,267,866 of record NC_090669.1, read on the forward strand.
CCGCTTCCCTTTGGTCCTAGGGGGAATGTGCATCCCCACAGCAGCAGCAGCGCGGTCCAGCCCGGAGGAGGAGTCAGGCTGTGAGGTCCACGAAGATGGCATTGGCGGTGGTCTGTCCGAAGATGAAGGCTCCGAGGGTGACCATGAACACCCCGTAGCTGACCTGGGCCCACCAGCTGCGGATGCAGGAGGACAGGGCATGTTTAGAGGGGACCTTCACCCCAATACCCACAGGGGAAGAGGGGGGAGAGGAAGCACGTTTGGGTTACCTGATTGCCCTGGTTTCTTGGATCTCAGAGAGCTTGGCTTGAATCAGGCAGAGCCCTGAAAGGCAAGGGTGGCAAATTAGACGCAGATAAGGACGGTCCCCTGGGGACTGAGCAGACACCCACAAGCCAGGGAGCCGCACTCCCCGTTATGGAGCAGAGAGTCCAGTCAGAATAGTTGGCTGCCGCCCGACCTCACGCCACACTTCTGTCCTTCCCTAAAGACCTCCTGGTTCCTGCATCTCCACCCCACTCCCTCCCTCTTCGAGACACAAGGCCAAGAGACCTCCACCAGCCCCTGAGCATCCCGGGATGCCCTACCTGGGAAGACGAAGATGAAGCAGGCGGCCAAGCCCCCAATGACAGAGATGACTTTGCCGATGTCGGGGATGAAGAGAGCCAGGAGGAGGGTCAGGAGGAACCAGCTGATGGTCTGAAGCAGGCGCCTCCTCCGCTCCCGAACCACGTCCTCCTCCACCGTCACCCCCGTGTAGCGGAGCCAGAGACCCTCCAAGACAGCCCTGTGGGCACAGACCCAGGGCAGGGGCGTTTTCCGTGCTGCCCCTCCTGCCCACACCAGCCCCTGCCTCCTCCCAGCGCTCACCGGCCACAGAAGTGCAGGATGGGGTAGGACGTCAGCACGCAGAGGATGATGAAGGCCCGGGCGAGGGCAACGGGGATGTCGTTGGAGGGGTAGGACAGCAAGATGTCCTGCTCCACGCTGGCTCCAAAGGTCAGGAAGCCGCAGACGCCTGCCAGAAAGGGAGCAGTCAGCGGGGGACGGGGACACAACTCCTGCACACGTGTTTGAGGGACCAGACTTGGATGGATATGGCACATGGCACAGGGGGTTAGATGGACTCCCCTCCCTTCCTGCTCTGTCCCTCTGCTGACCAGAGGGTCCCTGCCCTCCAGAAGCTCACAGCCCCTCCAGGGACTGTGCCACTCTCACACGGCATCCCCTCGCTTACCAGTGCCCGTGTAGACAAAGAGAGCGATCACCATGGCCGCCGTCACCACCGTCCCCCAGGTCTTCACCTCCGGCTGCTTCATGCTGTTAAAGACGGGCACGCTGCTCACGTGGCACTGCCGGGGACACGGAGAGAGAGCGGGGACACGCCATGGGCTGAGCCGGCCTCACGGGGAGCCACGCGGGATCTCACGCGTGATATCCCCGGGTCTGTCACTGGAGAAGGCTTCTTCTCGTGGCCTTACCTGGAACCCGAAGCAGATGGTGGGCATGGCGTTGAAGACAGCCGTCCAGGTGGAGGGGCTGGTGGGAGAGAAACACCCACCGGTCAGTCCAGGGCCCCCCGTACCCCCCACCCAGTGCCCCGGGGGTGCTCAGTGATGGGTTCTCTCCTCTGCTGACCTGCTCCCCCCCCCACAGTTACCATGTCCCCCCACCCAGGACGGTGCTTTTGCACTGAGCGAGGTTTTCCTGGGACCTGGCACTCCCTGCACACCTTTCACCGAGACAGAACCACACAAAAGTGAGGACTTAAAAAATAAAAGAATCAGTAAAAAATTAAGGATCTACTTGGGCAGTGCCCAAAACTGGTCTAAACTTTGCTCTGCCCTAAAATTCCCACTGGGTCCAGAAACGTCCCCACGCCGTGAGGGAGGGGACGAGCCACAGGGGCTGTGCTGGCCAAGGAAACAACCAACCTCACCCTAAAACAGACACAGCCCTGGTTGCTGGGTGAGCACAAGCACTGCATGGCGAACCCTGGGCCCGGCTGTGTGGGAGCTAAACGGCAATCAACGCTCCTCAAAACCTGCGATGGAGCCGTGGGGACCTCCAAGAGGGCTTTTTCCTCTCCTTCACCACCCGCTCCTCTAAAACATGCAAAGATGCAGCCCCTTGGGAGCTTCTGGCAGCAACATGCAATGTCCCCAGGCCCAGGGATGGGACTCGTGAAGGATTTGTCCCCAGCCTTTGCAGCCCTCGCTCCCGCAGCCCTGCCTGGCTCTGCAGTGCTGTGATGGCCACTGTCAGCATCAGGTCTCCTGCACTCACCTGGTGGGGATCTCCACAGGCACCAGCTCCTTGTCGGGCCAGATGTACTTGATGATAATGACCGCCGTGACGTACCAGGTGCCAATCACGCTTAGGGAGCTGCAAGAGGGGACAGGAGACGGTCAGCGTGCCGCCGCTCTGCTCTGTGAGGGTCTCCTCCCAGCCTGCCCAGCCCCGTCTTCCTCCCTGCACAGCCCAGGCCACCCCACTCCTTCCCATTGGGACCACTCCTGCTCCCCCTTCTCATGGGAATATGCCAGGCACTGTCACCCGCTGTCCCCAGAGCAGATCCTGCTGCACTCAGGGGCTGTCCTGTGCCGCTGCGAGTGGCAGACCTGCCAGCAAGGGGATGGGCTGGGTTTTGGGCAGGAGAAAGAGGCGAGTGTTAAAGAAGTGATGCTCCTTGGTAGCCCTGGTCTGGCTCCAGCAGCCAGGGGACACCAAGATGCAATCTGGTCTAGTGGAAGGTGTCCCTGCCCATGGCAGGGGGGTTGGAACTAGATGGTCTTTAAGGTCCCTTCCAACCCAAACCAGTCTGTGATTCTATGAAGATGCTTGGTGGAGCAGGGCTGGCCTGCAGAATGGGTGGCCAACTCCAAAGACAGGGGACATCGCAGATGAAAGCAGCTCTCCCCGCTACCTCCGGCAAGCAGAAGGGAGGGACACAAGCCCCAAAGTACAACACTGGGGCCGCACAGTGCTCAGCAGCTCCTCTGCTTCCCAGATGGGGAAACTGAGGCACGGGAAGCAGAAGGAAGAGATGTCCAACCCCTCAAGGACAAGCGGACAGATACAGCACTAGAATCACGGCGTTCTCACTGCTTGTCCCCTGGGACCACGCTGAGGTGGGTGCTGGCTGGCCCACCCCGGCTCCCAGCCCCGGCGGGCTCTCCCCACACACCTGGCGTATTTTTGGAAGCCGATCTCCTTGGGGATGGAGAGGGGCAGGATGAGGAGGAAGGCGGTGATGCTGATGGTGAACTTGCGGTCCGTGTACCAGCGGCTGCTCCCAGCTTCCTCGGGCTCCGTCACCAGAGCAGCAATGACTGTGGGGACAACCGGGGCGGTCAGGTTGTCCCCTTCCAGCCGCAGGGACAGCAACTAGTTATTTTTTCCCCCCGTGGAACACACTTACTCTTGTCCTCCTGGTCTCCGATGATGATGAGGAAAGCGATGCAGGTGCCAAAGGTGTAGACGGCGATGGCCACCTCGCACAGGACGCCGGGCACCTTCCCGCAGACGGCCCACACAACCTCCTGGTAGGTCCGCTCATTGCTGGCCTGTGAGCAGTACGCCAGGATGACCAAGCCTCCGATGATGAAGATCAACATGCACTGAGGTGGGGAAGAGACAGGGAGGGGACACTGAGGCAACAGTGTGCCGAGGTCCCCAAAGCACCCCAGGTAGCTATCCCCAAACACACTGAGGTGCACCTCGCTCAACGGGGTTCTTCCCAGGAGCCAGCTCCTCCCCGAGCGCCTTCTGGACTTCCACACATCCCCTCCATGCCCCCTCCCAGGGTGGGACAGGGGACTGTCCCTTCCCCACCCTCTCACCATCTGCAGCGCGATGCCCGCGGCCACGCCGCCGGCCATGCTGAAGGCAGCGGGGAAGTTGAGCAGCCCAGCCCCAAGGGCAGCGTTGACCACGATGAAGACGGCTCCCAAAGCCGACGTGGCCCCCAGACCGTTGCCTTGGCTCTCTCCGCTCTTCGGCACCGTCTCCACGCTGGGGCTCTGCAGGAGCCTGGCCCGCTCCCCGGCATCGGTGTTCCACTCCCAATCCTTGTAGTCGCTGTTGATGCTCCCGGTGCCCTGAGCCATCGTCCCTCCTAGGGTGGCACACGCCACCGTCCACGTCCCACTAGCGCTCCCGCACCTGGCTCAGCCGGCCGCCTCGAGGAGGGTCCTCTGCCCGTGCTGGCTCCATCAGGCAGGGAGGGCAGCGAAGGGGCAGGCTGGGACCGCAGCAGCTCCTAGAAGAGGGTGAAGAAGGACATTGTAAGTGTTAATTAAGGTATGTTAACAAGGGACAACATGGGCATCACGACAGGGGCACAGAGGAAATGAGTTCCCTGGGTCTCAGCTTGGGGTTCACAGCATGCAGGTGTCCTCATGCCAGCAGAGATACAGCAGGAGAACTCACCTCCTGTCCCCCAAAGCCAGGGTGAGGACACCGCTGCCGTTGGACAGGGGACTGAGCCCCGGCCGCGGGGCTGGGGAGCTGCAGTCTCACGGCAGGACTCGGGAGCCGCAGCCTCACGGCAGGACTCGCCTTTCTGCGGGCACGAGACCCAGCGTCACGGCTCGCTTCCTGATTTGAACCCCAACTCCTGCAAGCTCTGCAAGAGCCGCCCTGCACGTGCTCCTGGGTAAAGATCAAGGCTGGGCTCAACGGGAATGACCCGTGCACGCAGCAGACACGCCGTGTCACCAGGAAAAGCAGGACTGGCCCCTTCCAGTGCACTCCCACGGTGACCACTAGCACAAGATGTCTCCGAAGCTTTTGGACCTGAAGACCTGGTGTTTCCAGCACCGCAGCCTTTGGGGGTCGGACAGCCCAGATCTCACCCCAGTGCCTCCGAGCTGAAGGAGATCAACCCTCACAACCTGTCGGGGCTTCGCAGGGACCCACACAGCCAAGAGCAAACTCTTTTCAAGGGAAATCTTGGATGACATCTCCAGAGACCCTTCCTGACCAGCCCACCCCTTGCTTCTAGGCCGTTCAAACCCCGTGCTTGTGCAGGGAATCCTCTGCCAAGATTTACGGGGAAGAGGAAAAAAACCCTGCAGAGGTCTGCGCAAGGGAAGAAGAAAGGCAGCCCCCTCCCCCGGGGGCAGGTCCCGGGTCCCCAGGCCGGTGGGGCCGCTGGCACGCGTGGGGCCGGATAAGGAAGGGGCCGGTGCTTCTCCCACGGCCAGAGGATGCTGCTGCGGGGTGCCCGGCTGTCCCTTCACCCCAGGCAAAGCCACCACCGCCCGTGACAACCAGGGACCCCGAGAGCAGGCGCTTCTCCGAGGGGGACTCCGCAGCCCCACGGCCCCCCGTGGGCCCCGCCGCTGCCCCACGCCCGCCCCACCGAGGCCCGGGGCCGGTGACCGGCACCTCCCCTTTGCCGGCGATGTCCTGGGGCGGGGGGGACGCGACACGGCCCCAGCATTGGGCTCCCCCCGCCCCGGGTACCCCCGTGTCCCGGCCCCACTCACCGGGCGGTGGGAGCCCCGGCCCCGGCTGGGCTCGGCGGCGGCGCGGCGCCGGCACCGCCCTGCCCGCTGCACGCCGGGGCTTGTAGTCCGCCCCCGGCCCGCCCCGCCGCCCCCGCCCGCATCTCAGCCCCGGTAAACCGCGTCCATCCCCGGGGGGCAGCGGGCGAGGGGCTCCGCGCCTCGGGAAGCCCATCCCTGCCCGTCCCCAGCGCTCTGCAGCTGGACCCGGAGGGACCCCCAAGCCCGGAGCGGGAGCCAAGGCAGGGCTGTGCTCCGGCTCTGCTGCTGTGATAGCAGGGAGCAGTTGGCAGAAAGGCCTAACCCGGGGGAAAAGGGCTCTCTGCGAGCAGGAGAAGGCAGCTCCGGAGCCGGGGAGCACAGCGGGAGAGCCCACAGCACCCAGGGCACGGAAAGTGGGTTATTGCACAAGTGGGAGCGAGCGGCTGCGGGCACGGGGCCATGTAAACAACCGTCACCTCTGAGAGCGAACTGCTGGGGAGCAGTGAGAGGCTCCAGCCCTCTTCGGCCAGCGCAAGCAGCTCCTCTGCAGGCAAGTGCGGTGGCAGCGTGCCCTAGACAGGCCCGTCCCGGCTCCCAGGAGAAGATGGGTGCTGTGGGCAGGAAGGAGAAACGAGGACTGCTCTGCTAAACATCCTAAGATTAGGCTGGAGATCAGGGACAATTTCTTCCCCAAAAGGGTTGTCAAGCACTGGCACAGGCTGCCCAGGGCAGTGGTGGAGTCCCCATCCCTGGGGGGATTTAAAAGCCGTGTAGATGTGGTGCTGAGGGACATGGGTTAGTGGTGGGCTTGGCAGGGCTGGGTTAACAGTTGGACTCAATGGTCTTAAAGATCCTTTCCAACCAAAATAGTTCTATGATTCTATGATCCTGGCACGGCTGCCAAGGGGAAAGGTGCCCGTGGGTGGAGCAAGCTCACACAGACTCAGAAGTAACCCCCCAGGCCCACTGAGGGAGGCAGCTTTGCTTGCTGCAAGGAGAAACTCAATCGTGCTCCAGTGGCTGGGCAGAGGCACCCTTTGGGAACCCACGCTTGCCCCAGTGACACCCACGTTCAACCCCATCAGCTTCAATTTCAGCTTCATGACACAAACTCCTGCCCTGGGCAGCCTCAGCCCACACCCCCCAGTGCTCTTGGGGCACACAGGTGGGAACTGCCCTCTCTCTATGCGGGATCCTCAGGAGATCAGGGTTTCCCTGGCCATACCAGATCCCCTGTGCTGGCACGTCCCCAACAGGGAATATTTGGTGCAGGGAAGGGACAGGATCCAGCTGTACAATGACAGAAAGAAGCCCCCAGCTTGACACAGCCGTGTGCGTTTATTTCGATTAAAAATCAGAGTCCAGTAAGCCACAGGGCCTCAGGGACTCTCAGCGTAAGAGGACAGAATGTTTTTTGAGTTGTCAGCTCTCCGACTTCCCTCAGGATCTTTCCCTCCTGTCTTCTGGTGTCGCCAGAAATTTGGCTGAACAGAGGGACACCCCGCAGCCCCACGTGAGGGTGGACACAGCAGGGCCCCCTCTTGGCCCAGGGCTTTGGGACAGACACAGACTGCTCTGCAGGGAGGGCTGCTGGGGGTGGTACAGGGACGTGGAGAGGCAGAGACCAACACAGAGCAGTTGTCAGAGGAGCTTCTTAGTGGGGGTGAGAAATTGTTTCACCTCAGGGCACAGGAGCGAAGTCAGGAGAACCAGGCAGGTTTAGAGGAGTGAAACGTGTCCGCCCCACACCCCAGTGCCTCTGTGAACTACACCTGAAAGGAGATTCCCAGACGGAAAAAGCGAAGCCAACAATGGAGCAGCTTTTAGTAGTTACAAGTCCTCAGAGCTGGTTGTTTGAGGGCAGCTTTGGCACTGCCCAGCCCCAGGCTAGGAGGGTGAAGGAGGACGGAGCCTGCTGGCAGCAGGGACAGGCTGAGGAGGTGGCACCTGAGCAGCCCACCCACTCAGCCCACCCGGCTCCCCACCCGCTGCCGCTTGGGCCAGCGGCCAACAGCCTCCCAGAGCCTTCTCATGGAGAAACGAGCGTGGGGAAGCCTTTGGTGCCTACGCCGGTAGGATGGCAGCGCTAAGCATTTGCTTCCTCCAGTGGAGATGGGTGCTGGGCTGACAAAGGATGGAGAGCAGGGGAGAACGGCTGTGACGAGCGGGAGCCAGCAATCATGTCCCTGCTCCACAGCGCAGGGTGGTTTCCACTAGGTTTCTACAACTTATCTACAAGATACATTCAGCAGCGGTGTCAAGTGCTGTGGTTGGAAATATTCTGCTTGTTTCCTTTCCCTCCCCATCTTCGGCCGGTGGGGAAGGGAAGGCCACCAGCTCCAGGGCACGCCTTTGTCTTTACTTTGTGACTTGATGGATGGCATGAGCCAGGTAACCCACGTTGCCCGACGTAACTCCCGCCACAGAGATTCGCCCGTCCTTCGTCATATAGATGGAGAACTCCTTGATCAGCCTCTCCACCTGGGGTGAAAGAGCAGAGTTCAAACCGCAGGCCCACCTCCAGCTCTGCTAGCAGAGTGCACATTTACTCAGCTTGCTGGAAATGAAAGCAAACTGGGAGCCAGCAGACACGGCACCCCACTGCCTGCAGAGCCAGCAGCGCACGCTGCAAACCACGAGAGATGCTGCTCGGCTCTCAGGCAACGTGCAAACAACTGGAGATGTTCAGCTGGGAGAGTCACCTCACTTAAGCTGACCTTTAAGGTCACTCAGAGCAGCACCAAGTGACTGCTTCCTTTGACAGATAAGCAGGATATGTCTGCTTTCAACCTCCACAAGCACAGCAGGGAGCAGAGCAAGACCTGGGTCCTCATGATGCTCCAGTGCTGTAGGCCTGGAGGATGAACCACCCACAACAGCTCATTTTGGCAACATCTTCCTGCCAAGGACCACAAACGACACCCTGAGACCACCGGAACTGCGTTTACCTGCTCAGGCTTCAGCCCCGTGAAGCAGAACATGCCGATCTGGTCAGTGATGTGCTGCCAGTTGTGGGACGATCCCTCTTTCTTGAGGTTGGACACCAGCTGAGTCCGCATGCTGATGATCCGGTCGGCCATGCCCTTCACCTCCACGAGCCTGAGAAGCCAACGCAGGAACCGCTCAGAGCAGGGTTTGGATGCACCAGCACTGCTCCCCCCTCTCCCAACTACCAGCAATCAACCCTCTACACCTAGAAGGGCCTCACACCCAAAAACACAGGGGATGCAGCTGAGCAAAGACCAGAGCGTGAACCTGCAGCTCCAGCTGGGGAGCTGCTTCTTTCTCCTGGTGCCTGAAGGGGACTATTTATTTATTCCACAGCTGCTGGACACTACTACCAGAGTATCAGCATATCTCACTTTTGAAAGCCACGGGTGAGTGGGAGGCCTCAGGGCAGCACTGCCCAAACCCAGATAAAACAGTATCTGCAGATAAACAAAGTGTGCAGGGTATCTCCCAGCACAGGCAGACACCCCTGCCCCAAGGCAGCACAGCTAGGAGACGACTCTGCCGGGCCCCGCATCAGGCACAAGCGTCAGCCTGCCACAGGAACGCAGCGAGGCCACAGCACACTGCCAGCCTTTGTTCTGCCAGGCCAGCTGCCGGCAGGGACTCGACACCGAGGGGCTGGGAGAGCAGCACGGGCTGGTGCCAGGAAGCTGGCTTAGGGCACGAGGGCTGCATTCCTGGGTCTCATTCCTGGGGGGCTTACGCTTCCACTTCCCCCATGTGAGACATACTACGTGGCTACAATGCCTCAGGCAGTCTTTTCCACTCCTTGGACAGGCAGCTCCTGCAGCCCTCAGTCCTACGGGAGCTTTATCTCCTCTTTTACAGTGTTTTCTGACTTGGTATCACAAGTGAAACTCGTTTGTGTCAGGCTGGACCGATACCAGCTGATGCCAGGACACGAGCAGGGATTTCTCCAGAGGAAAGGAGTGGCACGTGGTTCTGACTGTACCCCTCAAGCTCAGAGCTGCCCACGCCAGCAGCAGGCAGTAAGCACAGCACAGGGCTGCCACAGAGAGACAGAATCACAGAGTCACAGAATCAATCAGGTTGGAAGAGCCCTCTGGGATCATCGAGTCCAACCATTGCCCTGACACCACCATGTCTCGCCATCGTGAGCGTTAGGGGTTCCCTCTTACCACTCCTTCCGCAGGTCAGGGGTGTTCAGGATGATAGAGGCGATGCGGGCTCCGTTCAGGGGTGGGTTGGAGTACATGGGGCGGATGAGGATCTTCAGCTGTGACTCGACCCTCTTGGCTTCCTCTGCGTCACTGCAGATCACCGTGAAGGCACCGGCGCGCTCTCCTGAAAAGAGGGGCAGTCAGGTCCCAACCTTGCATACCCAGGGCTGGGGCAGGACTTATCCAAACACCACGTAGCTTTAGTGGAGCCCTGTTTTCTAGAAGGGTCTCCACCAGCTCCCAGCGGGTTCTCTCCTGTGCCCCGATCAGCACTGCAGGATGAACGTAGGCAGCAGAAAGACACTGGCTGCTAAACCCCGGAGGCAGCGGGGCCCCCTCCAGCAGCCCGGATGAAACCGTCTCCACACCACCCGCCCTACTCACCGTACAGCCCCATGTTCTTGGCGTAGGACTGTGACAAGATGACGTTGATGCCCTGCTCAATGAAATACCGCACAGCCCAGGCATCCCGGTTGATGTCCCCACTGGCAAAGCCCTGGTAGGCCATGTCGAAGTACACGAGGAGGTTTCGTTTCTGCCAGCAAAGAGGGGAAGAGAGTGTGACAGGAGCTGAACACCCCTCCAGGGAGCAGGGCAGCAGGCTGAAAAGAGCCAGGCAGGCAGTGGCCTGCTCAACTGCAACTGTTCTCCTCCAGAAGTCAAGCCATTCCCCTTCGTTTGCCACAGCGAAGGCAGCCCAAAAACCACAGCTACCCACCACACATCAAAACAGCAGGTAAAGACCCTCCCAGTGCATTTATGGGATGTGCAGTCTGGCCCAGGAGGCAAAAGTGGATTCAGCAGTAATAAGTTATTCCATTTCAGTGTCTCCTGTATTATCAGTTTCCAGGAAATCCACCCAGGAACTCTCTAGGCAGGTGCCAACCCTTCCAATGCCTCCAGACAGATAACCCAGCCACGCTGCTCCTCGGTCAGGAGACCTGCAGCCATCCATAGGCCACAGAGGCCACTTTGATATCTACCAATTCCCAGGACACTACTAAGGTCAGGCTTCCACAAGCCAAATTTCACTTGCTACAGCTTGGGGGAGCGGCAGGGAGGAGGAGGAGAAGGATGAAGGAAGAACCTGCCCCTATCTGTTTCTAGCTGAAGCTTGCCAGGAGACACCATGCATGTGAAAGATCTTCCAGCATTTTTAATACACCAGCACTGGGAGCCCCTCTCCAGCTATCCCAGCTCACTCTTTCGACCCTGCTGCTCTCCTTTCAGGTCTCCCTACCCCAGCTTCCTGGGAAGGTGCCAGCAGAAAGTCTGACGGTCAGCTAGAAGCTTTACGGGTGCATTTGTCTGGTTCCTGTCTTCAGTACAGGAACACGACAGTCATCCTGGCCTCAGGGAAGGGAGTAACCTTTAGTGCAGTGAAGACCAGATGCCACCCCTGAAAGCCCAGAGATGTGGTTTTCCCAGGAACTCACCTTCACCACAGCCGCCAACTCCTTCCATTGCTCCTGCCGGGGATCCACCCCGGTGGGGTTGTGAGCACAAGCATGCAAGAGGATGATGCTCTTCTCTGGAATTTTCTAAGGAAGATGTTACAGAGAATGAATTATTAATGACATCTGAGCACTCTCCTCAGCAGCTGATATGGGACTCTTCCCCAGACAGCTCAGACAAGCTCTGCAAGGCCTTGATTTGATGCCTTCAGGCATCATATTTAGGCTAAAGCAAGATGATCACGCATCTCCCCACATCTCCTCCCTGCTTCCAGGCACGAAAGGCAACTCACAGAAATGTCATCCATGGCTCCAGAGAAGTCAAGGCTGCACGTCTTGGGGTCGTAGTAGCGGTAAGCCTGAAGCTGCAGGCCAGCATCACGGAAAATGGGGGTGTGATTGCCCCAGGATGGTTTGGGTAGGTACACATCACGGCTAGGCTTGAAGAACCGTTGCTGGTCAAGAGAAAGACAGTGTGTTCAAACACCTTGAACAGATTCAAGCAGTTAGAAAACCCCAAAGATTCAGCTCTGCTCAAAAGATGTCTTTTCCTTCCCCTACTGGCCATGGACTCACCAAAAAGTTGGCTCCGACTCGCAGAGATCCAGTCCCAGAAATACCCTGCACAGTGACATACTGCAAGGGCAGAAACAAATACGTGAGTCTGAGCAGCCACGGTACGACACAGGGAACAGCCCTGTCACCACATCAGCATTAGCAGAAGCACACCCCAACAGGGACATGGGGCTGGAGGGGACCACGTGGGTCAGCAACTCCAGCTGCAGGGAAAGGAGCTGGGACCCCTGGCAAGGTGATTTCCCCTCCTGCTGCCCACCCCCTGCTTCCCAGCCCGCTCCTTACCCTGCCGCTCTTGAAAGCCTCGCTGTTTTCACCCAGAGCCAGCTGTGCGGATGCCCGGGTGAAATCCGCTAGCCCTGCAATGGGCAAGTACTCCTTGTCCATCTTCTGGGATGCTATCATGGCCTCCGCCTAGGAAAGAGGACACACATTCAGCAAGGAAGGCATCACCGTGGAGAAGATGGTGGACAGCTCAAGGTTGCTTCTCTTCACATTCATTCACTCAAGAAGGGCAAAGGCTGGTTTACAGGAGTTTCCCTTCAGAGATCAGGGCTCATTCAAAGCCAGGGCAGCAGCAAACATTTCAGGTGACTGCTTTTACGACGGGGCAAGGTGCCCAGTGGCCACCAGAGCCCTCAGTGGGTGCCAGCATCAGTACAGCAGAGCCAGGAAACCCAGAGGAGAACACCACATCCAGCCTGTTACAAGTCAGCGCTGCTGCTTGAGGACACACATTTCTGTGCCTGAGCAGGAATTGTCCTGTAACTTGACTGTTACTGAAAGGCAGAGATTGTGTCCCCACAGGGAGACACCCCCAAACCAGGTAGGGCAGCAAGCCCTTTGCAGCACCTCCTCATGCCGGGAGCGTTACTGAGCTAGATGGAGCAGGTTAAAAAACAACCCAGGATGAGAAACATGGGCAACGCATCCTCCCTACACCAAGGAGACCAGCCAGTCCATACGTGTGTCGGCTGACAGCTATTTAACAGCCTATTTCTACGCTTACAGCCCTGAAAGGCTCCGTAATCCCCTCAAGGGCGGTGTCCACATCCAGCTCCCTGGGCTGGAGTTTCAGACTGGCTTAGGGAGAAACTGGCAACAAGGGCTCAGCAGAATTTCTAAGACTAATCCGTTCAGGGGACAACGTCAGCTCTTTCCTCCCTGTGTGGGCTGGCCCAGGGAACGTCAGCCTTGAAGTTCAGAGGACAGCTGGGCTGGAGGGCTCCTGGAAGCCAGCAATGAATTAGATTTACCTGGATGGCAGCAGGACACGTGTTCCCTGTTTTATCCCCTACTACTTAACAACCGGCTCTGTTGTGTCTCAAAAGCATTAGTGCTAATGCTAAGGAAGACATCCAGGAACACTGTCCTGCTCTGTTAGACACAAAGCTTGCTCTAAGGACCAACAAACCTTGCCCAGAGGCCTTCCTCCTCCCTGACTCCCCCCAGGGCACCCTGCCCAGCAGCCAGCACCAGGCTCACCTTGCGAACGCAGTTCAGGACGTACGGCTTCCCGTTGTCGTCCCGGTACGCCCCTACACCCAGGTTCATCTTCTTGGAGTTGGTGTCACGCTTGAAAGCTTCTGTCACCCCCAGGATGGGGTCGGGGGGACCCATCTCCACATGGGACCACCATGAGCTGAAGGGAAAAAAGAAAAAAAAAGCAGCTAAGAATTAGGCTTGAGAACTGGGCAGGGACGTGCACCAACATGGCTAGAGAGAAAACCTCAAGGGAAATCTTGTCTTCAAACCCCTGGAAAAGGTACAATCAGTGGTAAGAGAACTATCCAGGGGGAAAAAAACTCGACTCCTTTATGCTCCATGATCTGGCATTGCATTTTACGTTGCAGAATGGGCAAAGAGCCTCAGTTCACTGTGGCTGAAGATAACTGTCCCCCTCCAAGTCATTAATGCACAGAAATGGCCCTGCTTTCCTTACGTGCTGACACCAGAAAGGCCCCAGGAAACAAGCCTCTCGGGCTCTGGCCAAGTGCCATCTCTCCACAGCCTACAGGTGGGATCACGTAGGTTAGTCCCCTCCAGGAACCTCGGCCAGACCCAGGCAATTGCACGAAGCACGAATACGGAGCCTCTTCCAAACTCCTGGAAGGGATCTTGTGCATGAAAACTGATCTGCTTTTCCCACAACGCTGGCTGACCTAACGAAGGTATTTCCCTTCCCTGCCCTACAAACTCTGCCTTGCTTGAAGAGGGATGTCGTAGCCAAATGCTGTTCTCCTGGAAATCACGGAGGACTCTTTCTTCCCAGCGTGACAAGCCCCGATGTGAAGGCCCCTTCCCTTGCTGCCAAGCACGAAACCTCCCTGCGCCAGGAGGAGCTTTGTGCCCTACTCTACAAACCACCTGCCTCTGCCCTGTTGGCAGGACATCCTGAAGACGCAGAGGCTCTCTTAATGTCAAGGGCAGACCAGACCACGCTATAAAAAGAAACCCGTTATTCTCTCTTTGGCCACAGCCTCTGCCCCATCCCACATCCAGGCTTTGCAGACCCGTAGACAGCACAAGAGAAGTGGCGTGGTGGTTTTTAACCTGCCTGGCAGAGGGCTACGGCTGTAACGGCCCCCTCCTGAAGACAGGATTACTAAAGACGAGGACTCCACGCAGCTCTGAGCATCCTGACTCACAGCATCACTTACCCAGACCCCTGAGCTGGCTGGGAGACAAAACATGCAGCATAAAGTAGCCTGGGTTTATCTCCTCTGGAGTAGGATTCAGTCTGGATTGCTAAAGGAGAAGCTCTCAGCTAATTCTGCCACATATCAGCTTTACAAAGCTTTGCAGCCTGGGGAAGGCTGCCTCCCAACACAGGAATGCTGCCCTGGGGCTGGATCCTGCCCCAAGCAACGCAGGCAGCCTGGAGCCATGCTGGGCCAGCCAGACCCGCTGCTGTGCTCTGTGGTGACAGGTACAGCTCAGCTGAAGGCAGCGGGGCCGGGTGGGTTAAGGTAGCTCTAACACCAACTGCAGAGCAGCAGAACTCACCAAATCATCTTCCCCCTCCACTCTGTCCCTCTTTTGGGTCCTTTTAGACCAGTTCAGTCACTACATAAACATACTTTGCACTTAGCATGTGTATGCAGCCTGCATCTCAATGGAGCCCCAAACATCATTTGCCCTCCTCAGACCCAACTGCTCCTCCCCACCAGTACAGCATTTCCAAATAAAACGCCTCCGTTCCTCCTCTTGTCAGGCTCTGCGGAAAAAAGGGCAGCAAACACCTACGGGGCAGAGCCCAGTTTAGAAATGGAAGATGTGCTTAGCATTTTCTAGACCACTAACAAGGCTTAATTACCTGTTAAGTACAGGATCAACTTAGAAAGGCGGGTGAGTCAGTCATGCCAGCAACACACCCCCTCCAGAGGGGGCTCGGGCTGCAGCCGGTGGGGAAGGAGCAGCGTGGGGAGCCAACCTGAGCAGGACACGCCGAGGGGGCTGTCGGGGCAAAAACTGCTTTGGAAAACCTCTCCTGACGCCCTCCTGGCAATGGAGGGGTGGGGGAAGATGGAATTCTGCTGGGCTTTTCACCAGGAGGCTTTACAGCGTTTTGGGTGGTTAGGTCCCGATCCTGCAAACACTTAAGCAGGTCACTGGGCTCTACTAGTGCTGCAATTAAGGCTGATCCTGGGGGCATTTACCTAAGCTGCAGCACTCTGCAGAATTCAGTACTTCCTTTCTGAGCCGCTCTTTCTACCAGCTTAAGGCACTGAACGGTGGGTTTAGGACTGATTTTCCCGTTCTCAGGCTGAAGGTTTTCGGGTGAAGGCTGAAGACAGACTCCTGTGCTGTTTCCAGGGAGGTGAGCTTGCAGGGAGACAGGAGAAAAATGTCCAGGCTGAGCTGTCCAAACACATCAGGATACCCGAGGTATCACAGACGCAAAGCTTTCTAGACAGGGGTTTGGGAGATCTCCTAGGGATCCGAGGGCACAAGCCCTAACGCACCGCTACCCCGTGTTACCGTAACGCTGCCTTCTCTGCGCTGCGTTATGTTTTATTTTGAGCAATCAAAAGAGCATTGGTCTGCAGTAAAGGTCAAAGCTATAAACTGCACATCTTCTCTGCCAGGCTGGAGGTATTTCGGTGCGGAAAACTAAACGAAGGTAAGTTTAATCCGGGGTTGAACTACCTGAGGGATACCTGATGTAAGGCAAAGAAAGCACGTTCTCCAGCTACAGGACTTGACATAGGCGGCCTGAGTTAGAGTTTAGATGCTGAGCAGCCCTGGTATTCAAGTAGTCTCCGTATTCTTCAGCCTGGCTGGTCTTCTGAGCTGGTTTAATACACAGCTGTGAGCACAGTGTGACAGATGGGACAGAGAGAAGGTAGGAAAACGCATGAGGAACTGCATGAACCAGCAACACCTTTCAAAAATGTACGTGGAGCTTACGGCCCGAGCTGCACGGACCTAAGAGCACGCTCATGGACAAAAGCCAAGCCCAGAAAGCAAGTTTTCCTGTAGGTAAGCAAGCGTTCACAAGCCCAGGGAAGGTTTCCATTGTGAAGAGGCCAGTTCATGCTCCCCGAGGTACAGCCAAGGGACACACTGGATTTCAACACCTCTGCCAAAGTCCCTACAGCAGCTCTGCAAGCCAGAGCAGAGCAGAGGGGCCAACGGCGACAGGCACTGCTGTAGCAAATATTTACACAAGAACAATGCCAACAGGCTGCTCTGGCTACTACGGTCCTTTCAAGCCACAAGCTTCCCACCAAGAGAAGCATTTAAAATAGCTGTCTGGTGATCCATCAGAGCAGCAGACCGAGTTATTACCTCCATTAGCATTTGTGTGCCACGGGAGCCATTGGAACCATTTCATATCTCTCCATCTCTGTCCTGATTTCAGAAAGACCGTACCCAGCACAGAGCAATCGGCTCCGAGCACCACGTGAAGTTGCTCAAGATAAGGAAACAGAACACTGCTAATCACTGCCTGGCATCCCCTGTCGCGGGACTGGGGAACAACCAGGGGCTGTGCACAAAGGCTCCTTACTTACAAGAGATGGTCTGCGTCCCTTTTAGGTGACCTAGATTCAATTTGGGAATTTATAGTTTGCTGTGTAACAAGCTTGAGAAAAGCAACGCTATTGCCAGCGGGTTTGCATACCTTTCACAAGCCTGCTACAGTCCAGGGGCAGAAAACACAAGTTCTAGCTACCTGCTGCTCCATACCTGCTGAGAAGAGCCAGACTGCCTCAGAAGAAGCACGGGCTGGGAGCATTTGTCTCACAAGGCAGCGAGGGGCTGTGCCAGACAGAACAGGGTTAATCAATATCTAATAGCCGCCTTTATCTGCTGGAATGGGGAAATACAACAACCCCACTGCTTTCCTGCTCTGGCAAGGGCTGGCAGCTGATCCTTAAAGCTTCCCAAGGCAGCACGGGCCAGGAGTCAAAGGGCTCAGGGAGGCAGCAAGGCCGTGCCCACATTCCTCTGCACGCTCTGCTTCTCGGCCGCCTGGTCACGGCGGTGTTCCCAGCCAGCGCCCTGTGGCTCTCAGGTCAGCTGAGCCTTGTGGAGCTGCACTGGGCTCCTCGCAGGGCTCCAGCTGCACCCCGTGTCCTCCCATCCACCCCTCTGCTGGCTTCTGAGGCCGCGGAGTCCGGAGCTGCCAGCGCAGAACTGCCCCTCACAGGCCCTCCCTCGCTCCCACCCGAAGGCACGGCTCTAGCGCGGGCAGCACCGCACACGGGCAGCACCACCCCAGCCCCGTTCCACGGTGCGCAGGGTCCCTGCAGACCCACTACACAGCGCACGATTCCCAGGCCCATTTCACGCCGCACGGCATCCCTTGGTCTCACTGCGAGGTGCGTGATGGGGAGCAGCGCTCCAGCCCCAGCGCACGGGGTCCCCCCGGCCCCATTTCTCAGTGCACAGGGTCCCCCCCCGGCCCCGTTACACGATGCACAGGGTCCCCCCGGCCCCGTTACACGATGCACAGGGTCTCCCCCCGGCCCCATTTCTCATGCACAGGGTCCCCCCGGCCCCATTTCTCGGTGCGCAGGGTCCCCCCGGCCCCATTTCTCGGTGCACAGGGTCCCCCCGGCCCCGTTGTGCACGCGCACACCGCCCCGCCGCGCGCCCACGCGCCCTCCACGGCGGCTCCCCAAGGGCAGGCCGGAGGCGCCGGGCCCGGCCGCAGCCAATCAGAGCGCGCCTCGCCGCGTGCCCCAGCCAATCCGCGCCCCGTCCCCCCTGGCAACCCCTTTCCCCACCGCGGCCTCACCGGCGGCGCCTACGGGCTCCGCGGAGGGACGCGCTTCCTCCGCGCGAAGGGCCCGCAGCCCCCCGCCCGCCCCGTCCCGCCTCGCAGCGGCCCCCGGCACCGCGCTCGCCGCGGCGGCAAAGCGCCTCCGCCGGCACCCAGGGGCTGAGCCGCCCCTCAGCCCTCACCTGGCGCGGGGGGCGGCGGCGGCGGCGAGGCGCGGGGCGGCGAGGAGCCGGCGGGTGTGCAGGAGAGCCATGGCGGCGGCGGCGGCGGCGAGGGGACGGGCGGGCTGGCGAGCGGACACCTCACACCGCGGCCGCCGGCCTCCCGCCCCGCCCCGCGCATGCGCCGCGCCGGCACCCGCCCCCTGGCGGCCGGGAGGTCTCGCTGCAGCCGCGCCGCCCGCCCGATCCTCCTCTCTACTGGGGTACGGACGGCTCGACCGGGCCGCACTGGGCTGTACTGGGCCGTACTGGGCCATCTTGTACCAGGCTGCACTGGGCTGTACTGGGACGTAGAGGTCCGTACTGCACCATACTAGGCTGTACAGCGCTGTACTGGGCTGTGCGTAGCTGTATAGGGCTGTACAGCACCATACGGGGCCATACAGGGCTGTACAGGGCGGTATTGGACCACGCTGGGCTGTACTGGGCCACACTGGGCTGTCCTGAGCCATACAGGGCTGTACTGCAGCGTACTGGGCTGCACAGGGCTGTACTGGGCCATACTGGGCTGCATTTGGCCATATGGGGCGATACAGGGCTATGCAGGACTGTATTGGGCCATACTGGGCTGTATGGCACTGTACTTGGCCATATAGAACTGTACTGCGCAGTACTGGGCTTCATGGAGCCATACTGGGCTGTACAGGACTGTAGTGGGCCATATGGGGCTGTACAGGTCTGTACAGGGCTGTATTGGGCCATACTGGGCTGTATGGGGCTGTACTTGGCTGTATAGGACTGCACTGCACCATACTAGGCTGTACAGCGCTGTACTGGGCTGTGTGTAGCTGTATAGGGCTGTACAGCACCATACGGGGCCATAGAGGGCTGTACAGGGCGGTATTGGGCCATGCTGGGCTATACTGAGCCATACAGGACTGTACTGCAGCGTACTGGGCTGCACAGGGCTGTACTGGGCCATATGGAGCCATACAGGGCTGTACTGGGCCATACTGAGCTGCATTTGGCCATACGGGGTGGTACAGGGCTGTGCAGGACTGTATTGGGCCATACTGGGCTGTATGGGGCTGTACTTGGCCGTATAGAACTGTACTGCGCAGTACTGGGCTGTATGGAGCCATACTGGGCTGTACAGGACTGTAGTGGGCCATATGGGGCTGTACAGGTCTGTACAGGGCTGTATTGGCCCATATTGGGCTGTATGGGGCTGCACTTGTCTGTATAGGACTGCACTGCACCATACTGGGCTATACAGAGCCTTACTGGGCCATACAGGACTGTACTGCACTGTACTGGGCTGTACAGGGCTGCGCTGGGCTGCGCTGAGCCATAATGGGCCATACAGGACTGCACTGCACCATAACGGGCTGTACTGGGCTGTACTGCATCATACTGGGCTGTACAGGTTTGTACAGTGTTATACTGGGCTGTACAAGATTGTACTGGGCTGTACATGGCCATATAGGACTGTACTGGACCATACAGGCCTGTATAGGGTTGTATAGGGCCATACTGGGCTGTACAGGATTGTACTGGGCTGTACATGGCCATATAGGACTGTACTGGACCATACTGGCCTGTATAGGGTTGTATAGGGCCATACTGGGCTGTACAGGATTGTACTGGTCTGTACATGGCCATATAGGTCTGTACTGGACTGTACTGGGCTCCAGCAGCCGTGTCCCCGGTGGTGTTGGGGTCGGTCCCACCTCTCCCTGCCACCCCCCAGCCCCCCGTGGGCCCGGGTTTGAGCAGTACTTGAATTTATTTTGTAAACTGGTCTTTGGTAAACGATACAAACTCAAGAAGAGACCGAACGAACGCAAACAGACACATCCCCCCCCCCCGAAAAAACATAATTAAACTAACGAGGTGGGTGGGGTAAAAGAAAATTAAGAATTTTTCCCGCCCCTGAGGTGGGATTTTAATGATCTACAGCGAATTCAAGAGCTTCTGGGGGGGTACGGGGTGGGGGCGGTGGGCGCTGAGCGGGGCGCTCAGCGCCCACCGCCCCCACCCCGTGCCCCCCTCACCGATGAATTTTTGGGGGGAAGGAGCGTGGGGTTGGGGTTTTGGGGGGGGCTCCTACATGGGGGGCTCGTTGCAGAGCACCATCTCCAGTTCCTTCCGGTAGAGTTTGCCCCCGTCCGAGAGGTTCATGATGCTCTTCCTATAGTTGGTGAGTTGCTGGATGTTCATCTCCTGCAAGGAATTGGGGGGGGGGCGATGGGGTTGGGTGCCCCATTCCTCCCTCGGGGGATGGGGGCACCCCCTAAGCTGCGACACCCCCTCCCCAGCTCCAGCGCAGCCTCCTGTGGGGACTGTGTTGTCACCTGGACCAGCAGCTCTCCAGTGGAGCGTGGACACAAGGGGTGGGAGATGATGGTGGGAGAGGGGAGGAGGTATTTGGGGGGCGAGGGGGGGTTCTGGGGGGGTACCCAGGCTCTGTCCCCCACTTACTTTCTTATTCTTCTCATACAGGTCTTTCAAAAGCGCGTCCAGCTCGTTCTCATCAATGAAGCCACTGCCGTCCTGGAGAACCAAGGAGGGACATCAGCAGGACACGAGCCCCACGAGCCCCCACCCACGGGTGCGGGGGGGGCACCCCCAGCCCCTTCCCCAGCACAGCCAGGGCTAAACCCAGCGCTCGCACCCCAAAGCAGAGCAGGGAATCGACTCAACCAAAACCACGTGGCTTTAGGTTATAATTTTTTTTACTGATTTATATTTTTTTACTGATTTATATTTCTTTTTACTGCTTTATATTTTTTTTCACTAATTTATATTTTTTTCACTAATTTATATTTTTGGGGGCAGTTTCCCGGCTCCTCACCTTGTCGTAGAAGGCGAAGATGGCGTTGAACTCCTCCGAGGACAGCTTCATCCCCTGGGCGAGCGGCAAGGTGTGAGGGAGGGGACGGAGGCACAAGCAAGGAACAGGAATGGGGTTGAGGTTTTATTTATTTAATTTTTAATTTATTTTTATTTTACCTGAAACTTCAGAAGGAAGTTTTCTTGCACAGGCAAAAGTCTGAAAAACAACAAGGGTGGGGGTGAGCTGGAAGCAGCCAGGAAAAGACACTTTTTTTTTAACCCAAAATGACTTTTCGCTCAGGAACACAAAGAAATTAAAGAGGAAAACTCTTTTCCTCGGCGGCTGGAGCAGACCCTTCCTCGACGCGAGTGTTTCGGGCTGTACCTCCCTCCTCCCCACTAACGTTCCTCACCGGGACATCTCCGAGAGGCCCAGCTTCCCGTCGCCGTTCATGTCAAACATCCGCAGCTGTGGGGACACAAGCAGCACCCGGTCACCCATCGCCGCCTCTTCCTCCTCCTCCTCCTCCTCCTCCTCCCCTCCTTCCCACCCGCCGTGGGGTGGTGAGACCCCCCTGGGGCCCAGCCCCGAGGTCCCACTCACGATGGTCTGCGTGTACTCCTGCAGCTTGGGCTCGTCGTAGGGCCGGTTCGCCTTCTTCAGCAGGTCTGACAAGAAGCCCTGGAAGCAGAGGGCTTTGCTGGCTGTCCTCGTCCCCGGCTGTCCCGCCTCAGCCCACCCCGCGCCCGCAGCCCACCTTGAGCTCGTTGGCTTCGATGTACCCGCTGCGGTCCGTGTCGTACCTGCGCCAAGCCTGCCAAGCAGCCGCCGCGGAGGTTAGCGTGGGCTGGCGTCCCCCCCCTTTCCCCCCCAACACGTGCGTACCCCCAGAGCCCCCCGCTTGGGGCATCCCCCACCAATGGGGTCATCTCACGGCTCATGGTGGCCTCACGCTCTCCCTTGGACGCTCTCACATCCAGCCCCGTGCCAAGAGTTCAGGCGCTATTATCCTCACCCCGGTGTGTGATGCCAGGCTTTAATATTTGATTGCTTCCCCCAATTAAACAATATCACCCCCCCCAATTAAACAATATCACCCCCCCCGATGCCAAGGGTGCTCCTCTTTCAGCCATCGCCTCCACCTTGGCTCTATTTTCCAAGCACAAGCTCTCCCTGCCCCGGGATGCTGCACATCCTCCTCCACCCCCAGCCACATTTCGATCCCCATCAGCAATTTCTCTCCCGCCCCGTGGACGGGTTCACCCCATGCAAGGGCACGGCGAGGTTTTGGGGTGGCCCAGAGCAGCGTGGGCTGCTTCAGCACATCCCTTGAGTGCTAAGGACCAACCACCCCGGAGTGGGAATTTACAGGAACAGCTCCAAATCCCCGCGGGTCACCTCACCTGGAGAGCGGGTCGAGGTGCCTGGCTGCCCTGAGAGGTGCTCAAGGGGTGCTGAGAACTGGGGAAACTCACCACAATCCCGCTCTCCCCCCAAACCAGCACCGCCTCCCAACGCTGAGCTAAAGCCAAGAGTTTGGGGGACACCGGGGCGGGGGTTTGGGCAATGCCACCTCCCAGTTGTTTCCCCACGGTGGAGCTGGGCACCGGGGACCGAATCCCGTGGGGAGCCCCGGCCCAGCTGGCCCCGCTCACCTCCATGAACTCCGAGCTGGAGCCCACGTGCTGCCGGAAACACAGCAGGAAATTCTCCTCCGTGGGCAGGATCTGGGCCAGCTGCGGGGGACAGGAGGATCAGGGGGGGACAGGAGGATCAGGGGGGGACAGTGAGCATCCTGGGGTGGAGGACCACAAGCACCCCAGGGGGAGGACCACGAGCACCCTGGGGATGAAGGACCACGAGCATCTGGGGTGAAGGACCGCGAGCATCTGGGGTGAAGGACCGCGAGCATCCCGGGGGGGAAGGACCGCGAGCACCCCGGGGGGGGGAAGGACCCTGAGCACCCTGGGGGGAAGGACCGCGAGCACCCTGGGGATCCTCAGGCCCAGCACCGCTCACCTCCGCCATCTCGATTTTGCCGTCAGCGTTTTTGTCGTACTTGCGCATGAATTCCTTCATCTTGTCACCCAAGTTGTCGTTCTTGGAGTCCTGCCAGCAAGGAGAAGGGATGGGATGGAAGTCTTTAACCCCCTTCCCTGCACCAGTGTCCCCCGCTTCCCTCACCGCTGGGAGCTGCCCCGGTCCTGCTCGTCGGTGCCGTTCCCAAACGGGGCTGACGTGAGCCTGAACCCTGGGGCAGGGGGGAAAGGGGGAGCAGAACCAGGAGAGGCCCTTACCACACCCGCCCCCTTCCTCGCGCTTTCCAGCTCCTGGAAGAAGTTTTCCAGCTCTTTGCCTTCGATGTAGCCATTTCCTAAGGAAGGGGAAAAAAAATATGCAATAAGACCCCCTGCCCTGGTGTCAGAGGGCAGGAGGCGAGGGAGGGATGCTCCCGGGGACGCAGCGCTTGTCCGAGGCGACTGTGGCAGCAACAAAACGCCAGCCGATGCCGAGTGCCACACAAACCCGGCGACGCCTGAATTTGCAGCAAGCCAGAGCCCCCCGTGTTGTAGCCTGGAGCAGGGGCATAGCCCCAGGCTTGTCCCCTGCACCCGCTTGTAGGGCGTGGGGGGCTTTGTCCCCATCCCCATCGCCGGGGGCTTTGTCCCCGTCCCAGCGTCTGCTGCATTTTCTGCATCCGCTGCTGTTACCGGGTGGTTTAATGAACCCTCCCCGTCCTGCCCGAGCATCCCCCAGCTGGGACTGTCCCCTCCCAGCCCACCGCGGGGGCCAGCGAGGGCAAATGGGGAGCAGAGACGAGGCACCCGGCACAGCATCACCTGCCCCGGGCGCAGGATCAGCCCCAGGATAGGGTCAGCCCAGTGCCAGCCTCCGAGGTGGCCGGGGACTCAGAAAGGCCCCTGTCCCCTGTACTCCCCACCCGTCGCTGCCAATATCTGTGCCAAGATGTGGTTCCTGCAGAGCCCGGGGTACCCACAGCCCTTCCCCGCTTGCGGGATGCTCCCGGCTCAGCCAGGACCCAACCGTGCGTCGCTCCCACAGCACCTGCCCTCGGTGGCTTCGAGGGGGTGACCGGTGTGCCCCGAAGCAGCAGGGACGTGCTACAGCTGGGGGACCGCAGCGAGGACACCAGCTCCGCAGTGCTGCCACCACCCTGCCCGAAATCCTCCCTCCCACCAACAGCCGGGCACAGCTGGGGGACGCTGCCCTTTCCTCCGACGTGCCTGTCTGAGGGACAGCCAGGGCTCTTCCTTGGGGGCATCCCCCACAAAACCCCCTCCCCACGGCAGCCCCCGCAGGGCCGGACCGCGGCGCCCTGCTCCGCGCCGCCTTCGGCCTCAGCACCCGCGGGCTCCCAGGCGGCATCTTCTCCCCGCTGCACCACGGCGGCTGGGAACGCCCCATCCCCATCCCTGCTGGAAGCACCTGGAAAAGCCCCAGGGCACCTTCCTCGCCGATGGCCACATCCCGACGGACGAGCAGCATCCCTCCCAGGAGGGGACAAGGGGCTGGGGCTGTGGCGGGGTGCCGGTGGGAGCTGCCGAGGGGCTCGGCTTTCCACTGCCCTTCCCAGGGGCTTTGCTTTTGCGGGTGTGGGAGAGCCCCAAGCTCCTTTGGATTCAGTTGGAAAAAAACAATCAGCAAGAGTTTTGAGTCGGGAAAAAGAATAACGCCAAGAAAAGCCACGGCTGGTAGCTTGGTTTCCCCCAAGCAGCAGCTTGGACGGGTCCGATCCGTGTCCGCAGAGCGGCAGGGTGCAGAGTGGCACCGAAAATCCCCTCCGGAGAGCCACGGCCGGCCCGTGCGGCTGCACCTCGGAGCCTCCTTGTGCTGCAGAGCCACGGGACAGCCATGGCTGGCACCGCGAGGACATCAGAGACACCCAAGGGGACAGCTCCAGGGCGTGAGGAGCCTTAAGGGGAAGCAGGTTAAAGCCCCACTGGAGGGTTTTCAGGGCAGGGAAGGGCTTGGGCAAGAGCCCCGTCCGCAGGGGGATGAACCCCAGGTCCCTCCACCACCCATGGGCAGAGGGAGGCGGCCGGGGCTGTTGGAGCTCCCACCCGGTGTGGCCGAGCATCGTTCTCGTCAAGGCCACCATGTCCCCCACCGCTCGCGTCCCTCCTCTCCCGGGCACCCGCCGCGCCGCAGCCCGACAGCCGTGCCCTGCGCGGGGCCCAGCGGCACCCCGTGTTTTGGGGAGGGGGAGCACACCCAAGGGCGCAGCGGGGTGGCAGCCAGACACCCACACCAGGAGCTGCCCGGTCCCACTGGGTGCCACCATTCCACCGCCCCAGTGCCAGCTCCAGCGGTGACAGGGACAGCCGTGCCCGTGTCCCCCGGGGCTGCGGGGGCTGTGGAGGGGCCCCGACGGTGTTGCCAGGAGGGCACCCGGCACTGGCTGAGCTCCGGCTCCAGCAGTGCAGCCGGGGACGCTGCGTGACGCAGTTCCCAGGAGGGTTTCGGTCCCCAAACCTCCTCCCAGGGACGGGAGACCTGGGGAATGGCAAGTGCTTGCCCTGGGCCACTCTCCCCAACGGGCTGAGCCTCCTTCACTGCACCCCGGTGCTGAAATCAACTATTTTCCCACCAAAATGATGCTGCTTTTTGCATTCCCCCCTGCCTTTTTGGGGCTGGCAGCGACGGGGACCAGGGTGGCATGGCCAGCTGGGACGCCGTAGGGAGGTGACATCCCCGTTGGGGACACAGCTGCTGCCACAGCATCCCCGGGGAAAGGTTTTGTGGGACTGGGGAGCAGACGGGGAGAGACTGAGTGCTCCAGCCATGGAGGGGCCATTCCTCACCCCGCTCTGGGCAAAGGACACCCCGTCTGTCACCCCCCCACCTCCAGGGCAAGGGGGTGGCCCTGGGGCCAGGCTGGTGGCCATGGTGCCCCCCAAACTGTCAGGCAACCCAGGTGCCGAGGATGGGCCACTGCGGAGGCAGGGGATGGAGGGGGCAGAGGGTGGGCACGGGGCAAGGGTTTCCTGGGAGGGGGCACCCTGGGAAGGACAGGACCCCCCGGCCAGCACCCAGAGGTGACACCAGCACCCAGAGATGACACCAGCCCTGTACAAACCCCAACTCTTGGGGGACCCAGCACCCACAAAGGGATGCGCAAAGGAGACCTGGGCACCCCCAGGGCTCAACGTCCCATGGGCTGGGGGCTCCCGGCAGGGTCCGGGGCTGGGCGTCCCCATCCTTCCCCGACGGGGACGTCCTGGGGGGCTCCCGGATCGACTCCCTGATGCCGGAGCTCTCCCCGACGGCGCTGTGCTCCGGGGGCTCGCTCTCATCCCGGGCGTCTCCGTTATCCCGGGGGTGGCTCCGTTATCCCGGGGGGGGCTCCATCATCCCGGGGGGGCTCCGTCGCCCCTGGTACTCCCCGTTTTCCCCGGGCAGCGGCGGCGGGGGTTCTCCCTCCTCCTCCGGGCTCCCCCCGACGGGATGCCCGGGGACTCTCCGTCGTCCCCCCCCTCCCGCCCCGCGCTCCCGGGGATGCTCAGCCCGGTGCCCTCCCCGCCGGTGTTGGGGGGGGTGTGACTGCGGGTCCCCCCGCGCCCCGGGACTGACCGTCCGCGTCGAAGTGCCGCCAGACGTCGAGGAACTGGGAGGCGGTGAGCTCGGCCAGGTGCAGGTGCGGGGCCCGCTGCGGGCCGGCCATGTCCCGCTGCCGCCGCCGCCGCCGCTGCCGCCGCCGCCCGCCCGCCGCCGCCTTTTATACCCGCCGCCGCCGGCGCCTCCCGCCGCCGCCAGGGGGCGCCTCTGCCCCGGGACACCGGCCGGGCAAGGGGCGGGGGGGGGACACCGGCACAGGGAGGGGGGGACCGGGACAGGGACACCGGGACTGCGGGGGAGGACAAACACTGGGACACCGGCACACCCGGACACCGGCACGTCGGGACACCGGTATATCGGGACACCGGCACAGCAGGACCGGCGGGGGCAGCGCTGGGCACCGCGGGGGGCAGCCCGCGCCGCTTGTCCCTGCCTTGTCACCTGCCCCTGCCCTATGTCACCTGTCCTGCTTGATGTCACCTATCCCTGCCCCACCACCTACCCCTGCCCTATGTCATCTACCTCTGCTCCATGCCACCTACCCCCACCCCGTCCCACCTATCCCTGCCCTATATCACCCAGCCCTGCCCCATGTCACCTACCCTTGCTCTGTGCCACCTAACCCTGTCCCATGTCACCTATCCCTATCCTGTGTCACCTGCCCTGCATTGTGTCACCTAGCCCTGCCCCGTGCCACCTACCCCTGCCCCGTGCCGTCTATCCCTGTCCTATGTCACCTGCCCTGTCTGATGTCACCTCCTCCTGCCCCATCACCTACCCCTGCCCTATGTCATCCAGCCCTGCACCATGTCACCTACCCCTGACCCATGTCACTTACCCTGCCCTATGCCATCCACCCCGTTCTATGTCACCTACCCCTACCCCATCACCTACCCCTGCTCTATGTCTCCTGCCTTTCCTAACATTACCTACCCCTGTCCTGACACCTAGCCCTGCCTTGTCACCCTGCCCTGGCCTGTCACCTCCTCCTGCCTGTCACTCCACCCCTTCCCCAAGTCCCTGCATCCCTTCCTGTGCCACCCAGCCCTGCCCGTGTCACCCAGCCCTCATCCACGTCACCCAGCCCTCATCCACATCACCCAGCCCTACCCCTGTCACCACATCCCTGCCCCATGCCACCACATCTGTGCTCCTTGTCACTGCCCTCCTGCCTCACTGGGCTCCTGACAGCAGCTTCACGGCTCATGATTTACTGGTCCTGGCAGGAGGAGCAGGGTGGAGGCAGCCCCAGTGCCACCACCACCGAGGGACCATGCGATGGCCGCGGCAGGGCTGTCACCCGTGACCCACAGCTGGGGCAAGGATGCGAAATCCGGACCCTGCTCCCATTTTTGGAGGCAAACCCAAGGCACCCTCGGATGGAGGCTTTGCCATCCCTGCTGGAGGGGGGCTCCTCGGAGGGGTGGGAGCGATGCTCACCCCGAACAGCAACACTTCTCACCCCGGCTCCCCTCGCCGCCCGCCGGCTCCTCGGGCTTTCTTTTCCCAAGTTTTCCCAAATGGCCAGGAAATTTCCAGGCCCAACCAAGCAGCCACACGTGGGGTTTGTCACCGGCTCCAGCGCAGCCTGCCCAGGGGAAGCGTTGCCATGGCTACGGGGGGAAAAAAAATATAATTCAGACCCAGCGAGAAGGTTCGGCCGATAGAAGTGCTTAATTAAAGATGAGAAGGCGGCAGGGAAGTTCAGACGCGCACAGAGCAGGGACGTAATCGGCGGCAGGCAGCTGCGGGGAGGTATCGGGGGAACTGCCCCTCCTGCCGGGTGCTGGTGCCTCGGGGGTTTTTGTCTCTTGGCTGGGAGAAAAGGGGGTGTGAGGTGCTCCCCCCGAACCTCAGGTGAAGCAGGCTGAGGACCGGAGGAGCTCAGTGCAGTGGAGGTGGCCCCAAGCGCGGTTTTAACGCCGTGGGAAGCTGGGGCAGGGCAGGACACCAGAGGCTGGGCATGAGAAGGGAGATGCTGCGCCAGCATCCCACGAGGAGAGCCAGGCTGGGACACAGAGCAGCAGCATGGCCTTCTCCTCCTCCCTGCAGCTCAACACAGCCTTCAAGCACGCATGGAGATGCTGAAGGGCGTCCTGGGTATTTGGTTCACGTTTTCTGGGGCCTGGCATGGAGATGAGCCCCAAAAAAGCTTCCTTTTCCCATTACTGGACCCCATTCCTTTTCTGTCCCCCTCCCTCCAGAGGAAAGCTCTCCTGGGGGCTGAGAGCAGACACTGGCTGCCGCCACAGGGCTGGGTTTAGGGGATGTGTCCCCAGGCTGGGGGGAGAAGGGGCACAGGGGAACGTCAGTCCCCAGCTCTGGTCCATCATCTGCTCTATGGGGAGCAGAACCCCAGCCCACAGCAGGGATGGCTTTGGGTCAGTCACACCACTCCAGGACACCCACCTCTCTGCTGAGGAAGACCCAAGGTTGCTCCAAGTTGGCACCTGGGAGCAAAATTTGGGCTCCAGCAGTGCCCTGAACCCACTCCCCACCATCTGTGGGGGAGCGCTTCCTCGAGCTGCCCCTGTGAAGCACCCAGCGGGGCAAGGAGGGCTCATCGCTCCAGGAAGGGGTTTGCTAAGACTGAGGAAAAAAGAGTTTCAGAGAGCAGGCTGTGAGGCTTCGGGCGAGGAAAGCAAGTGGTGGTGGTCGTTCAGTTTAAAGCCATCTCCCAGGATGGGTGCCCAGGCTCCAGGCATAGCAGGAGAGATTGTCCCCTCTAGCCTTCACCCATGTTCTGGCTCTTAAACCAACCCCTCTCTGAAAGCACTGGGAGATTTTGGAAATAAGAGCCCATCACGCTGCTTCCAGAACCAGGCTTTAATTCAGCAAGGAACCGAGACCAGCCAACTGCCACAACCCGCACCGCATCGCTCCCCCTTGCTCTGCACATTCAGCCTGGCAGGGAAGAGCTTAATTCTTTCCAGCATATGAAATCCTTGCAGGGAAG
The DNA here is from genome assembly GCF_013368605.1 of Nyctibius grandis. NCBI lineage: Eukaryota > Metazoa > Chordata > Aves > Nyctibiiformes > Nyctibiidae > Nyctibius > Nyctibius grandis. The sequence continues at coordinate 2,297,340 of NC_090669.1, forward strand.
ACCTAAAGCTTTGGGGAAAAAAACAAAAAACAAAAAACAAACCATAGCAGCAACCCCTTAATTCAATTGCGGGTTTTCAGTAGAGAAATGTCTAAGGGAATTTTGATAACTTGAAGGCAAAGCGTACGTTCAGCTGCTGAGCCGAGACAGACAGTGCATTTTTTTTTTAAAGCTTTTTGGTTTACTTTTAGGTAGAAAAGAGTGGAAATGGCAACTGTCACCTAAAAGAGTGAGCCTGGGAAACCGAGCCTTGCAAAGGAAAGGGGATGGAGCACCCAACCAGATCTGTTTGGGGAGGGTGCGGGGTTGTTCCTCAGATAACAGCCGAGATCTCCACTTAAAATCCCACGGTATGGTCCAGCCAAGGGTTGTATCAGAGATTTCTCCTCTTGTCCTCAGGCTTTTATGTGAATCACACAGGAGAGCATTGATATAACACCTCCATCTTCTCCAGGGGACTGGAAGCAGCAGGACCCCATGACCTGAAAAGTTTTCTCTGGAGTGATGAGCAAGGAGAGGGTTGGCACAAAGGATGGGCCAGACTGGCTCACAAAACCATGGCTGTGAGATAGTAAAGGATTGGTCCTCCTGCCACGGGCCCTGCAGCGTGGGACTGCCTGCGCTGGTGGCATTCACTTCCCAGGCAGCACCTGAGATCCTCCCTAACCCTAGTGCTGAAAAAGCCAGGGTCAGTCATGCAATTTGGGGTTCTCTTTCTCTAGGGTTTTAATTTTTTAAGCTTCTCATGCATCTTCCAGCTTATCCTTATCCCCATAATAGCTTAAAATTTCAGAAGGAGATAAGCGGCACAGAGTACAGGAGTAGAAGGAAAGATGAGGTTGTGTTACAATCTACTCATTTCAGCCATGGACATTGCCAGAAAGCACAAGAGCACAAAATAAAAGGCACCAGATTCAGAAGCATCATCCCACAGGATGTCCCGTGAGCAGCATCAAGGAAACCACATCCTGCTTCTGGCGTGGACAACTTGCTGCACCCATCCCACCGCAGCCCCTCACAGCTTTCAGCTGCACCAAAGCTAGCTGAGGTCCTTTAGTTCTTGGTATTTTTTTCATTAGGGAGTTCCTCAGGCCAGTGCGATCAGTAAGAAATACCTGTGCAAAGTGCTGGTCAGAGGTTGGTCCTGATCACCCTGAGCTTTGAGCCCCAGCGCTCTGGTCCTCCCCAGGGCTGTCCTCCAGCCCAGGGCAGGTGGATGCAGGGGGTACCGCTAAGCATCTCCTTCCTTTCTAACCCATGGTATTGGCACAGCAAACAAAAACACTGTTTTCAGGATCACAGCAGGTTTTATTCCCTCCCAGTTTCCTCCCCCCACATCTTTCCCCCCTTGCAGCTTTGTATTTCAGCCTGTTGAAACTCAGCAGCAAAAAACCACCAAACAAACCCCCTTGGATTAAAAGTATCTCTAAAACCAGATGAATCCACTCACTAATTGTATTCCCCCCTCTCTCCCACAGCACAAGCAAGATCCCTTCCACAGCACCCAAGGCATTTTCCCCTTTCATCCTTCACAGGGACAAGAATCAGGATGTTCATGGGGAATTTGAGCCATCCAAGTCAACCTTGGAAAGCAGAAAGAAGAGCCCCCAACTCCTAGAGGGCTGAAATGCTATTTAGAAAATATTTCTTTAAAAACAAATATACTTTGCCAAATATTTCGTTGCATGGTGGTTTTCAGGTTAAAATTTAAGTTGTATTTTGGTTGTATTCAGATACGTGTGCATGGTCTGGGTCTCACGCTCTGCCTACTGACAGCAGGCGCAACTGCCAAGTTCCTCATCATCTCCTGCCTGGCTTGAGAAGTACCAGCCCAGCAGTGGGATTTTGGGATGCATCCCCTTCACACTGCAGTCCAGCCTGACTCTGATTAATTAATAAGTCTGCTGAAATCCCAGCCTGAGCTACTCTGGCTGCTCTCTAGCTACAGCTAGCTGCACAGCTGTCTTCCACTCACACTCAAGAGACTTTGTATTTACCAAGTATTAATTAGATGAATGTGAAGCATCATTTTTTAGGCAGAGGAAATTATCTGCTCTCTCTCTGCCCTGTAACAAGCCCATATCAGGAAAAGTCTGAAAAGGGAGCAGGTAGAAGCGGTTCCTTCTCGCTCTACACATCTGCCACTTTTCATATTTCACTGCTGTTGCTGCCACTGTTGATGAGTGCTTCACTCCTGCTAGAGCTGAAAAGGCAACAGCTTTGTGGAAGAAGGAGCTGGAGTCTCTCCCTTTGCATATTACCACCAGAGCAGGTCCCTGAGACTGTCTTGACAGTCAGACCCACCAAATGGAAAGAGCTGCTGTCTCAGAGGGTCCTCCAAGTGCCAGGAGCTGCTGAACAAGTGACTTGGCCAGTAGAGTGCAGGCAATCACAGAATCCCAGCCTGGTTGGGGTCGGAAGGCACCTCTGGAGATCATCCAGTCCAGCCCCTGCCAAAGCAGGGTCACCCAGAGCACATTGCACAGGGTCATGTCCAGGCAGGTTTTGAATATCTCCAGAGAAGGAGATTCCCCACCCTCCCTGGGCAGCCTGTGCCTGGCCTCTGGCACCCTCCAAGTAAAGAAGTCTTTCCTCGTATTGAGATGGAACTTCCCATGTTTCAGTTTGTGCCCGTTGCCCCTTGTCCTGTCACTGGGCACCATTGAGAAGAGTCTGGCCCCATCCCCTTGACACCCACCCCTAAGATATTAGTAAGCATTCGTATGATCCCCCTTCTCCACAAGTCCTCAAGACCAGGTTGGGCAGACATTTTTCAGGACTGACCACAAATAACCCTGCCCAGGAGAACAGAAGGGGATGGGGTGGCCACCCCAAGATCTCTCCTATGCCTGAAGTGCTACAGTTTCATGGAAAACATGTACAGCACAACTCTCTTCCTCCTGGTAGGAACATCTGCACCATTAATACAGCAGTAGACACCAGTAGTTGCAGCATGAAGGGCTTCAAGCAAATACCCATCTGGAAAAAACTCACCAGGGCACAATGTCCTTTTGCACCCACAGCTGAAGAAATGTCACAGAAGGCTGAAGGCTGCAACAGAGGGTGAGCATCAACAGTAAACAACTGATCAGCTAAATTTAGGAAGGCAGATTGGGAGCTCTCCATGACCAGTTGGGTGTCTTCAGTTCAGACCACTGCGTCAACTGAAAACATTTAGCTATGACAGTGATGGGCTTTATAGAGAACTCCAAGACAAATGAAGGGAAAAAGGTTACCTAATAATTACAGTCACTGTTTCACACCCAGCTGCATCCACTGCTCAGCTTGACATTTGGGGAACAATGAATAATGCACTGTTCTGGTGCATAGTCACCCTTCCTTGATAGACCATCAGCACGCTGGTAAAAGAGAGCATGGTGGCCTCTCCTGCTTGTCATTTACTCACTGCTAGGCTCAATTTCTTCATCTAAGAGGATGAGAAAAGTCAGAAAAATATCATACCTGTTCCAAAATAATTTCCACTGTAATTTCACATCACTAAACTCCATGAACCATTGGTGCTCCAACACCTGCTGCAGGGACTGCAGCAGAACAAAGCTGGGGTGAAACCCTGGGTCAGACTGTGATCTCTGTCTTGGGACACCAAAAGGTAACTGGTCTCCAATGCAAATGGTTCAAGCTGCTGATCTGAGACATGCAGGTACAGAATGAACAAAGCCAGGTAGAGCTGGACCTGGAGCCTGTTTCCAGCTTGGCCACTTTCACATCGTGCACAGACAAGTCATGCCTTGTGCCTGAGCTTCACTTTCACCCCCTGTGAAATAGGGCAACAGTGATTCAAGGCTGGAAACAGAGTGGGGAGTTGTGAGGGGGTCTTGTGGAGGTGTGAGGGGGTGTTGGGGGCATGCTGCACTGTAGCAAAGAGCTACTGAGCTCTGCAGCTGGTCACGAAGAGCCAAGCAGTGAGCAAAGAGAGGGCTTTCTGGTGAGCCCTTCAGGGGTGGTAAAGGAACACAGCCCCATGCATGGGCACGCAGTGGTTTTCAAAGCTGTAAAATCAATTGCAATCTGCCTGCTCTGCAGCATCTCTTGTTCTAGACAGATCTCCTGCCTTGCCCATTTTACACATCCAGGTCCTCATCCAACACAGAGTCTTTTTGTGGACTTCCACCGGCTTCGGATCAGGTCCTACCAAAGCATCCCCAGCAGGCACCAAGCACTGCGACCAGCCCTCAACCCGGCTCACGGTGTAGGGGCTCAGAGACTCAGGGCAGGAGGGTGCTGCGCTGGGAGAGGCAGCACCCCAGGAGAGAAACACCAAACGCTTTGCAGCGGAACGAGGGGGAGCTGGAGCTCACGGTACCGAGGGGCTCATCGCTGACTTAGGGGTTTGGGAGTCTTCCAGAGGTCAGACCCTGTTTAAGTGCCAGGAAGCTGTTTTGGTCACTGGCTACTAACAAGGGGATCATTCTGGCAAAATTCAAAGCAAACCTCTGCAACCGACCAGCTAAAGCACAGGGACAAAGATCAAAAGGTCTATTCACAATCAGGACAGTAGAAGGACAGTCTCACCAACAGCTCTCCCCCAGCACTTGCTAGTGTTCACACGTTACAATATGAATGATAAATGTCTGGAGGTCACAGAGAGTTTGTGCTTTCCCCCAGCTTGCCAAGGAGATGTGTGACCAGTTTCTGCAGGGCTTCAGCCCGGACCACCGAGACGCGCAGCACTTCCTCGTGGTTGGCTTTCTCTTGACTGTTGTAGCTCATCACCGCTTTGTTGGTGATGAGGGAGATCCCAAGGACTCGGAGGCCACAATGCCTGGCTACAATTACTTCTGGGACAGTGCTCATGCCTACAGCAGGAGAGGAAAGGACCAGGATGAGTCAGGATTTACACCAAAACAAGATCTCTCCAAGGCTGCAAACCACAATCCTACGTTCCACTCACACCCCTGTCTCATTCCCCCACAGCTCTAATTCCAAGCTATGTAACAGTTAAAGGCTGCGATACTTGTAAGGCTGTAACAGCTGCAGCACTACAGTTACAGCCCTGCTCAGCTCAATAAACCACCCGCATTTGACTCCTGCGTGCTACGTCTCCCTCCCCAAGACGTGTCAGACTACTTGCAGCCCTGCTAAGAGAAGTACTGATGTGCCGTGTCATTTGGCTCTTCTCTTCCTCAGCTCAAAAAGCTATCGCAAAGAAAAATGGCTTTGTGGGAAGCTGAGCTCCTTCCCTCGCACACAACGAATCTGCAGATATTCATGAACAGACTTCCATGAGCTGCTTCAATGATGCAGGGGTCAGGTTGGGGGAATCATATGGATCACAATGCTCACCTTCCTTGGATGCAGTTGGGAAGGCATCCATAATTTCCACCCCTAAACAACCAAGACTCTTATGAGGGGCTGCTTCATAGGGAAGAGGCACAGTGCAAATTCTTACAGGGTCAGAATTTAATAATAGAAAAGGACTTTATTTCTGATTGGGCCCCACTTGGTCCTGCTGAAGTCAAGCCATCTGAGCATGGAAGATTTGTGTTTGGGAAATAAACACGACACCGTGCTGGGATCCCTGTCCTGGGCAGCCAAAAGGCACAGAGACTTTCTGCAGATCCATCCTAGGAGCTGCACTAAGCCGCTGCAGAACTACTCAAAAAATACACAGAGCTCATTTCTCTAAGCCCAGGAGAATTAGACGGAGAGTCAAAGACTGAAGAAAGTCAGCCTTAAGCAGAATTAACTCTTTAATCCATGTGCCCAACCAACCCTACCAGCCCAGCCCAGGCAGCTTACCTACAGCATCCGCTCCCAGCGCCTGCAGCACGCGGCACTCAGCAATGGTTTCATAGGAGGGACCGGCCAGCAGACAGTACACTCCTTCTCGGATGAAGCTCAGAAAGCCCAGCTCCTGCGCGCTCTCCATCGCCAGGCCGAGCAGATCTTGTTCGTAAGCATCTGACATGCAGGGAAACCTCACTCCAAACCTGCAAGGCAGCAAAGGGCAGAGCCATGCTGATATCGCTCCTGCTACCTTCTCTCCATCAGTTCAGTGATGCTCACCCTTTGGAGAAAAGGGCAGACCTGCCATGGGTGCAGTCTGTCTCATCCCCAGATATTTCTGCCACCATGACATTCCTGCTGGATCTGATCGCCCAAGACCCTCAGGATGCAGAGGTCATGGCTGTTGGAAGGTCTGGCACTGTGTTCCTATCACACAAACCTTCAGGAATGGTCTTTCCAAGGACTCCTGTCTCTGGGCAGCACTGACGGCCAATTCTCTCTCTCCCCAATAACTGCCCATGGTGACTTTTAAATATTGCCCAAGCGGTCACTGCCCTTTGCTTCCCCTGCGCAATGGCTTGCAGACGGGTTCCCTGTGGCACCAAGTCCCAAAGGATGTCCCCAGTGATGGGGTTTGAGCAGAGCCTGATGGAGCATCAGTTACAACATTTAAGGCTCATTGCAGCAGGCAGCTACTAAACCAAGCTCATGGCCAGGGAAGCCCTGTACCACGACAGCAAGGGCAGTGCTATCCCCCACATGGATACCCACACGCTTGAAATGGAAACAGAGTTGGATGCACTGGACAAATCATGTGAGATTTGAGTCTTTCCCCTTTACTGTCTATATTAGACCTGTTTGCAGGGCCTTGAGGAATGACTTTCTTTGGAAGGCAGATGAACAAAGCTTGCTAGTCAGAAATACATCCCAGGAAAGAACATCCACTTCTGGATTTGGTCCTGGCACAGCACAAGCTTGGAGACTCTTCTAGGACAGAAGGCCAATTCAGTCCATCTGAGAAGCCCCAGGAAGTGCTGCCTGCCCCTCAGCTGCCTCTCCAGAGCATGCACACATCCTGTAAGTCTTACATCACACCTGCCAGCCCCTGAGAATGGGTACTGGATACTCAGCAGAGTATCAGATGGTATTACATGTCAATGTTTAAGCAATGGCATGCCATTCTAGGTGTCTTTTCTTGCAGGGAAATGGGGAAAGTAGCACATGTTGGAGCTCCATGGCCATATTTTAGGTAGCCTTCATCTTGGGCTTCAAAGCTGGGTCTCTTGCTTGCTTTGGATCTTAAGATAACAGCTCTGTCCTGTTCCTGACCAAGCAAATCCTACTATTGACTCAAGGAGAGCAGAAGTAGATCACCAATACTGGTGTGCTGCTGCTGAGGACATCTGGAAAATAAACTCCCAGCCATGTTCACCAGCTCAGTTCAGTAGGAGTGGACCAGGTCCCTCATCTAGGCTATTAAAGCTCCTGCTGGTTTTCACCTCCTTCCAGCTGAATGTTTTGGGCAGTTAGGTGGCTTATTTTACATTTATAAATGCTAAAACATTATATAAATAAAAAAACTTTCCCATCTGGTCTAAGGTAATAAGTATTCATCACCATGAAAACTGCTTCTCTTTCCTGAAGGATGGCCAGCACTGCGGAAACCAATCTCTAACTTATTAAATTCACTCCTCAGATTCTTGCAGCATATTCCCTTTCCACATCACTTCATTGCCTCTAGTTTTACTCTGTTGTGCTCAGATAAATCCTTTCTGGTGGCTGAGCTGGACTGGATTTTAGGAGGAGCTTGCTCAGCTAAAGCTCTGCAATACCCTGAAAGCTGATTCATAACGACCTTTTGCCCATTTTGATGCCTTGGTCAGCAGTACAAAAGTCACCTTCCAGAACACTGCGGTCTTCACTGGGAAGCTGCTCTTGGGAGGCAATGAGACAGCTATGCTGTCTTTGAATGTTGTCCAGATGCCATTATTGGTTGGTTGGCATTCCTCCTCCTGTTCCTGAGTGAATACGCAAGTCCAGAGAGCTTTAAACACTCCTCCATGAGGTTTCTGTGCTCTTGATCATTCTTTCCTCCAACCCACACCAATACCTATGAAGATGTAAAGATGTTCTTCTTCAGATGGGTGCTGTCCTCTTGCAGGTTGAATCACAGAACAGTGTTTATTTCTCCTGAGGTAGCTGCTAGCACCTTTCAGACTACTTCAGAAGCAGAAGTCAGGTCTGGCATTGCATCAGGAAGGAACTAACTCTAACCAGAAGTCAGGCAGACCACCTTATTCTCAGCCAGCACTTTCTTTTCGGAAAGATCCCAGGACAGTCCAGGTGCCAGCCCTGCAAACATGTCTAAAATGAAGGTACCAACGCAATAATGAATTTAGCCATCTTGTTACCTAAATTCACTCTTTGCTCATAAACTATCACCTCCTTCACCACCTCTGTTGCTTGTCCTCTGGCTTCACACACACAGCTTTCATCTGGCTTCTCTACCACCAGCTTGGTTAGGAAATAATTCTTGCCACTTTTGTCTCCATATCACAATCCAGCCTCTTTCTTTCCTGCCATAAGACTCTTGACAGCCCTGGATCTTTACTGCTTTCACATTGACTTTCCTGACACTTGATGTGCTCTCCTTTGCTCAGCCTGAATCTCCAGTGGATGTGTCCGCATGCTCTTTTTAGCCCCATTTGAGAGGGAAGGGGCTTCTTGTTGTGAAGACTGGTCCATCTGCCATGTCCCCTCTCAGTGCTATGACCTTGCTGGTGCTGGTTGCCTTCCATCCTACCAGTCTGATGGTCCTTGGAAGGGCTTTAGGACCATAGATTAATTCAGATTGGAAGGGACCTCGAGGTCATCTAGTCCAATCTCTTGCTCCAAGCAACTCTATGTCTGGTGGCAACTGTAGTCCAGGGGTGAAGATGTGTTACAAGCCCCCCTGTGCACCATCCACAGGTTAAGGATCCTGTTACACAGCTAGTATAGGAAACCTGATTTCCCAGCTCAACCAGCAGCAGGTCACTCTCAGATCTAGAGGTCTTCCAAGAGGCTGCCAAGACAACCAGCTCTGACTGATGCCTTCAGTGAAAACATGGTGTTAACAAAGGCACCCCAGTCTAATGACCAGGATACAAGGGTGTTTTTCAGGAGATTTTGAGGTTTTACCTTTGCTCTGCTATCAACCTACTGCCTGTCCTCTGTTGTGTCAGTTCCATCACACCAGAAACAGCTGTTAATAAATGCAGTCTGGAGACACTGCAGCTCACCAGGTCACTCAATTAAGAGGAACTAGAAGAGAGAGGGACTGACAAGAAGATACAGCAGTGGGTGTCTTCAGCAGATGGTACAGCTGGCCATGTCAGGAGAAGGATCAGAAGCCTACTTTTATAAAAAAAAAAAACCTTCTGGAGGTTTGTGTATTAAACTCCTCATAGGCTTATAAGAGTAAGCAACAACCAAGGAAAGATGCTTGGGGAAGGCAGGGCAGGTGGCACAGCACACACAGCTATTGCTTTAACTTTTCCCTCATGGGTACCTGGAGCTGAACTCTACCTCTCAGTAAATATTTACCAACAAGAACAACTGGCACTCCTAGCCTGTGGCTGGAGGAAGAAAGGATTAATCGGTAATACAGGGGTTGATGCATTCTTACCTCTCATCATTTGGTCCATGCAGTGGATTCTGCCCTCCCAAGCCAAACATGCTGATGTGATCTCTTATGAACATGATATCCCCCACTTGGAAGTGGGGATTCAGTCCCCCAGCAGCATTTGTGACAATCAAGATCTCCACCCCCAGGAGAAAGAAGACTCTGATGGGAAAGGTGACCTGCAAGAACAGATGCATACATGCAATGAGTATTGCAATTCATAGACAGCTACTACTACTACTACCTTTGTAGCATTGCAATTTGTGGACAGCTTACGTGATGCAGAGAAGGGTCTATATGAGGCTACAAGGAGACAAAAGTTTTTCTCCAATTTTAAGTTTTCCTCTAGTTTAAATAGAAAGAAATGTAATATTTTTAAAATATATTAAAAACTTATCTTGGAATGAATACCATTAAAATTCAAGCCCACAGTTCCTACAGTTGCACTAAGATCAAATAAACGTGGTAGAAAAAGAATATGCCGATAATTTTTCCTAGCTGCCAAGGTCTTGCAGAGATCAAGCCTCTGTGCTGATTGAAGTAACTACTTACACACATGGACTTGGAGTGTAATTGATAAACCAGCTTTTTACATCAATGATGCGTTTCACAGAAGCATAGAGATTATTTTATTCATTTCATTTTATTCATGTTAGTTCACTTCAGTGACCTGCTTATTCAAAGATAAGAAACAATTGGGAACTGGAAAAAAAAAATTAAGTTTGATTTTGAGGAGTCAAGAAGGAATCAGGATGATATCTGCTACCTCTAAAATGCTAAAGAAGCTGTGAACGGAAAATTTCCTGGCTATGGACATTACTTCTTTAAGAAATGAGTTAATTTTAATAGACAAACATGCCTTGATAAACCTAGTTTTGTATTAAGTGCATTTTTAAAAGTTATTTTGCTATAAGAAGTTGAGTGGTGCCAAGTATTACAGTTTATATCCAAATGCAAACCGACCTCAGCCACTAGTAAAATCTCAAGGCTATCCAAATAAAGAAGAACATACAATACTATCAGCCAGTAAGTAAATATTATTGGTGTTTTCTAACTGAAGTGTAGGTATGTGTTAGGTAATATAAACAAAAATATTCACATACTTCTATACATTAACTGGGAGAGTATACCAAGTTATACCAGCCAGGGAGGTTTTTCTAGGAGAAAAAAGGCTGTAAACTATACAAATGCAAAAGAAGATTAAAATAGATTATTCTTATCTCCCAAAGTTTCCTGGCTGCTGATTTAAATCATGATTAAAATTATTGAGTTAAAGCATGTAAATTAATTTTCCCCTGTGAGCAGAGCCACTTCGTGTGGCTGCGCAGCACCAGCTTCACCTAGCAGAAGCCAACTCCTCTCTGTTTGAACTCCTAATTTTATTTTTGGGGGAGAAATCTAAAATCTAAGCAAGATCCATTGCAAAAGCAATGGAAGTTCATTGCAAGAGCTAACCTCCTGCAGCTAGACACCAAAGCAGACAGCCACCTTTACATCTTTTACAACATATCTCCCCCTACGTGAATGATTTGCTTAAGGAGAACTCACCGTGCTGACAGAGTATCCTTCGTAACAGTGGAAGCGTCCCTGCATACACACGCAGGGCTGTCCGTTCAGCTCCCCAAACACCAATCTGCCAACATGCCCTGAAACTGGAAATTAATAGAGTGTCATTTCAGTTACAAGGCTCGAGGTCTTTGACTTCAGAGGGATTTGTCTGTTGATGGTTATGTATTACAGCGGGGCCAAGCGCTGCAAAACCAAGAGCTGAAAGTTAAATAAATACCATACTGCAGAAATATGTATTTTTTTTTTTACTGTGAATGCACATTTCCCCACTGAGGGGCTGGTTTGCAGACCAATGCCAAGTGGTGCATGTTGACTTGAGTTATCTCACTGCAAGGCTGTTGCAGATGGATGGGTTGCTGATGGCCTGGGTTGTGCTAACCTGTGCTCCGTGGGAAATTAGGGATGTCCTCATATGGAAAGACTGTCTTGTTATCCAACACATCGGCCAGACCTCCCAGTCCAGATCCGCAGATGATGGCGGTCTTCGGGCGCTGGACGGTACGGGCACGTAACCAATCTGCTGTTTCCTTACACACCTCATAGCTGTTTCTGAAAAAGAAGAGGTCAGTGAGGCTATCAACACATCCAAAGAACAAGCTTCAAAGGATAAAAGTCCTCAAAAGGTGCAAAGAAAAATACATTTCATTAAAATAATAGGAGCTTCACTGCTATTATTGAAAATGTTTCACTTTTAATCTCATATTTTACTCCTGCCCAGAGGCAAATAATTTGAATCCTCTTTGCCGATTTCATTCTATAGTGGAGAAGTGGCTAATGACACCTAGATCACAGAAGTGTCACAAGGCATAACCACTCCTGCTTCTGATGAGCTCTGGTCTCTCCAGTGTTATTGAAGGAATGCAAAAGCACAGTTAGACTGAGAAATTGCAGCCTTTATGCATGTACATGGGGATGTCCAGCCTGTGAAGGGGAAATAGAAGAGGATGGAAGTCCAAGGGCACCTGTACAGCACGGCTGGGATGCTGTGCTGATGAAGGAATAGACACTGTCCTCTGCAATAGGTAGACTACTGGGACACGGGACAGGCATCATCTAGAGAGATGGAGAACCCAGTCTTTGTAAGTGCTGAGTGCCATCAGCTCCCAGTGCTTCCTGCTGGGGCTGGTAACACATCTCAAACATCCACCTTCTCAATACCTCGTGGTTTCAGTAGAGGAGGCTAAACATGGAGATTTTGTTCATCTTCTCCTGTCCCACAGGGTGGGCAGTGGGTCACACCCACAGTCTAGTCCTACGCAAGAGGCCCAATGACATCAGTCTACATCAAAACAAACTAAAACCAGGAATTTGGGCTTATGCTGTCTGATTTAAGAGGGGACTGCTCAAACACCTCAGCAAAAAATATGTCTTATCCAGTGCTGAGGCACTATGCTAGAAGGTGGGATAGAAGTTGGCATTACACTGCCTGCTGTGTATCTGTCTCGTGGGAAGGGAGATGACTTCAATTTTTAGGCCTGTCAGTCCAGTATTCATCAGATGCATTAATCAGTTTTGAAATACAATCAATAGCAAGAATAATCCCATAATCCTGTTTCCAATAGGACAACGTAGATACCTTCTGAAAGTCAACAGCAAGGTTGATGGGAAACCCTCTTCAAAAGCAAGGGTATCACCAACATTTCTTGATAGCAACTCAATTGTTACCATTGATGAGCAGAATTAATGACTGTATATGGTAGAGGACTGGGTCACAGAGTGAACCAACAGAGGTAGGGGCAGCAGGTTCTCTATATAAAAAGCTGATCTGCTTCTTAAGGGGTAAGAGAATCAGATAGCATGAGGTTGAAGGTGATGTAAAATTGACTGGAGAGGCTGATCAGCAGTCACTGACTGCTTCATGAATGTTTTTTTTTTTTTTTAAATCAAGTCTCCTGTTTCCAGAGGTGCAAACCTTAGTCTTGTTGCCATTCCACTGTCTGCAGCCTTAGAGGACATAGAGAAAAGCTTTCAAAGTGGTGCTCCACACTCCAGGAGGTCTCAGACCGTTGATGAAAAGGCTTTCACTGTCAGTGTACATCTAAACTGGAGCATCAGATGTTCAAATGCAGGATCTCAATTCTATAATGCTTTCTCCTCCTTTATGCTGACAAGGTAGGTAGTTTTTGCATGGTTATCTTCTGAGCTTTTTCAACTCCTAGCTGTCCAGCTCCTGCTATAAGTCCTGTCCACTGTCTGATACATCAAACATGTTCCTAGTTACAAACCATGATGTCATAAATAGTTGAGTACCTCATAAACCTGCGATGCAATGGGAAGACATACTGTCCATATGCATGGATTAAAATGAAGAGTCATACTTAGCTGGAATACTTTTCAAAGGAAAAGTCTGGAAATGAGAAAGTTTATTTACCATAACATATTGTTGAATTTTCCAAGTGTACCATGAGCTCCTGAAGCAAGGCAAAGCTATGAAAGCAACAGTAATGAAACCTACACTTGACTGACTATATTATCCCTTGCTCCCAGACAAAGCTTTAAAAGTGTTTTACATAGATTAATGAATTATTCCCCCCAATTTCTCTGTTGAATAACTGTAATCCTTGTTTAGAAATTAGAGGGAACTAAGAGAATTTAGATGTTATACCCAAGCTTTTGATGTACCTGTGGCAGACAGGAGAAAAGAACAAGGTCACCAGGGTCTGCTCTTCTGCTCGACCACTAATCCCTTTTTTTCAGTATTTGTTTAAAAAGCTGCACACACCCTTGCAAAATAACATTAAAAATTTATATTATTCCTATATGTCCAGAAATTTTAGGAGTGTGGGATGAATCTGATTCCATGTCTGCTGAAGACATTGGGATTGACTGAGCTGTGCTGAGTTTGAGGGAATTTTTTTTCCATATAAACAGAAAATGTTAAAATATTTCTTAACTAAAGAAGTAAAACTCCAGTGCTGCGTAACTCTCCTTGCTCAAAAGGAGCTTCAGCGGGTGCGCAGGGGCCTTGCAGAGCCCTCTCCATCCCAAAGGCTTTGGACACACCAGAGCTGGCCCCAGTGCTGAGACTGCAGGGGTGCCAAAATCAATCTGCAGTATTCTGCTTGCAATATTTAGTTTTCAGAAATCTCCTGGATGCACAGCATCAAAGGGGACCGGCAGGCACGGATAATTTCCAAATGCGAAGGAGATACCTGCTTGGTGGGAGCAGAGGGGGAGTTTGACCCATGGGTCACCAAATGCAACATTTAGCCTGGAACTGCACAAGCCCAAGGTCTGTGCAAGCTTTTTGACAGCCTGAATTAATACATGTAGCACAAAGCCCCCTACAGCTACTCCGTCTCCAACAATGCACACCAAATAACAGTGCTCGGTAGCATCGCTTTGGATTAAATCACAGGATCAGCTGAAAACACAATCCCCTTTTATTGTGATTGCTGTCATCCACTGGAGAAACACATCTGTTGCAAAACACAGGGCTGTCACTGATGACAGATCTTTTATGGCATAAAAAAGCCCCACCCTCACTGTGCTTCCAGGTTGGTTGAAAGCAAATCCATGTAAAAAGCAGACATATCCCAATAAACAGATAAAGCATTACGTTTCAGAGGGGCATACTGCCATACGTATTTGCAGTGTATGCCTCTCCACACCATGATATTTGCCTCTTCTGGCCCAAAACCTCTCCCAAGGTCACCTGCTTGCTGCCATATTTCATAATACCAGCGCCTGACACAGGCAGATGGCCAGATTCCTCTTCAATAATAAGATGTTTACTTCTGAGCAGCCCTTTTCTGACATTTATTGAGTGCCCAGTAGGAAGAAGAGGAAAACAAGGCGAGGAAAAGCGATGCCATTGTGCTAGCCCCTTCCAGCTTGGATGTCTGTGCGTCCCCTATTTCACAGCACCTTACCTGTCTTCCTCAGCATAGGCCATCCTCCTCCTCTCTGCTTAACCGAAAGAAGGGGATGGTTGCTGGAAGTGGAGCTGCAGGGTTTTATTTGACCAAAAAGCAGAGGCCCATTGAACCTGCAGAAGCTGCTGCCGTCTCTGGTGGTGAGTCAGGGAGGTGTGGCCCAGCTTCTCTCTGCTTTCCTCTGAGCATCTCTAATCCCCGAGTAGGAGGGGCATGTTCAGGACATCTGCTTTTCTGGTCTCACCCCCCATGACACATATGCTCTAGAGCTCTGCAGAAAGCTTACCCGCACGCACACACACTTTATCATGCAGATTAAGCCTAGAAAGTTCGCATGCGCGCACACGACTTTTCAGCAGCCTCCCAGAGAGGAGCAGCTGACAACGGATCTGCATAGATTTGCACACTCTTGCATCAACTGGGAACCAGCTAGCAACTGGAGTCACCTGCTCCTCTGCAATTCAAACCCCTGGGAGCATGGCATGAGCCCACCAGGAGAGCGCAGACACTGCAAGATGACCTGTACCACCTACTACTGCAACAAGCAATGGGACTTTTCCATATCTCATCATTTTCTTCCCATTTTTTTCATAGCAACCAGGGGCAACAGTCCATTAGCTCCTCGCAGGTTTGTTTTTTTTTTTTTTCTCACATTTAATCGCCTCACCCATCTCAAAAGGAAATACTGTCCTCAGAGATGCTAATCTTCTGTTCAGCTGATTACATTATGGAAGACACAGGAAAAAAACAGGGGCCCCACCATCTGCCCCTCCAATTTTAGCTTTTTTCTATATAGAAACAAAGCTTAAACCAACCTTGTCATGTGTGTCTGTCCACGCAACAGTGTCTGATCCCAACAACAGATGTGAACCACATTTTACTGAGCCATAGATGTTTCCAAGACAATCAAGTGCCAAAAAAATTTTTGAAAATTGGTGATGAGTAGAGAAGAGATCTTACATGCCCCAGGTGAAAGGCTACAGCTACAATATGCACTCACAGCTTACTAGATCCAGAAGGGACACATGAGACTAGAATTTATAAATATCCCAAGCAGGGAGAAAACCTTGATTAGAACTTGTTAATTCCTAGACAAATCAGCCAGACATTAAAAAAATCAGAAAATCAGGCAGCATCAGTTTCAAGTCGCATAATATTTTGTCTTACTTCCATTCATGTTTGCTTGTTGGTCTTGAAGACCCCACATCAAACATCCCCTTGGTTGCCCCAGGAAACTCAGAGAACTTCAAAGTAAAAGAAAAACCTGAACATTTTTAGAGAGATATACTTCATATGTTGGAAATCAGAAACCCAGAGTGTCCATCCTTGATGCCATCACAGGCTGGGAGTTTGTAACAACCAGCAGGATATAAACATCAAATTCTGTTAATGACAGGTATTTGTTGAAAGATACTATTGGCACCAAAGAAACAGAAAATGGATCTGAACAGAAGCCATAAGTGCCCTTTCCCCTGAAGTTCTTTACCATCTCCCTTTCTTCCTCATGTTCACGCTTCTACTTCTTACTTTCTCTTAGGAAACTTAATTGTCTTTTTTATGAGGATCAGTGGGTATGTGTGCTGCCACTTCAGGAACCAGTGGCACGTTGCTGAGCTGGCATGGTGCACCCTGTTCTCAGTTTGCTGGGGACAATGGAAAATCAGCATTAAGGACCTGATATTACTCTATCACCTTCCCTTCTATCCCCTCTTTCTCATGCTGTTTTTACCATGTTCCCCCTCCTTTTTCAGATACACCTCCATTTTGTCATTCTCTCTCATTCTTCTCTTTCTGAACCTTAGCCATCTCTGCCTCATCAGTGTATATTCTTCTTTCCCTTCAGCATTGTTCTTCTATACAAAACACAGCAGGCTGACAGCAGAGATGGTTTTAGGTAGATTTATCTGCATCAAACCCTGTGTCCAAAGAGGCCCCACACCGCTCGCCCTTCTACGTGAGCCAATGTGCCAAAGGACTCAAAGTCACCATCACCCCAAGCAACATCTGCCTAAAGCCAGGGTCTTAGAGCCACTTCCCAGCTCCCTCAAGCCTTTTTGCCCTCTGCAAACCCATGCTCCTCCTGCCAGCGCTCAGGACTTCTTTGAAAGCCATTATTTACTCCCATTAAATTAAGTGATAGAGCAATGTTAGGCCCTTAACATTGATTTTTCATACAGTTCTCTGGCATCAGCAGAGTTCTGATGCCCCCCAGACATGTTCCCTTGTTTAGCCTTAATCTGATTACCTTCATTAATCTGATTCTTTTTTTTGCAAAGCAGACAAGAGAGATCAGACAGCCTGAGCGCTCTTCCCAATTTGTTCTCATCTAAGACAATCTCCTCCCTAGTTTGGATTTACATGGAAAACAGGATTATCAAAAAGGGACCATTTTATCTATCTTTCTGCAGTGTCTGTTATTTAACAGCAACAAAAATTACTTGAGTTTTAACCTGTAATGGTGCATTGGCTGGACAAGCGCTAAATGTTTGCCCTACTAGAAAAAATTAATTTCAGCATTGAGGGTATTCATGCCAATAACACTGTAGGGAGGATGAAAAAACTAATTAAACTTCAGCTCCTGTACAAGTACTCCAAGGCAGATCTATAAAAAACAAGTTATTGAAGAGATTGCATAATCCTTAAAAGAGTATTGACAGTCTTCCATCCTGAAAGAATCTCAGTTGTCTTTCTGTATGTACGTGTCTGCAGCAAATTATATCTATAATCCTCATCTTATTGACTTGGGTGTCATTCAAGTCCTTTTTCTGTAGCTAGAACTTCAACGGCTACAGGATGCAGATACAATCACCCGAAAGAATGTTATAACAATGCTTTACATTCCTACAGCAATTTCTATCTAAAGAAGTGTGGTGAAGTATTTTGCAAGCATTTCATCAAAACATTTAATTAATGCTTTAGGGTAAGTCTCCCACTTCCCTGTGTGCTTACATTATCGCAGCATCAAATTATCTCGTAGTCTTCTCTACAGCACATCACCCTTTTGGGAAAGGGAACTGAGCTGCAGAAAGATTAAGAGGGTGTCTACATAGTGGAGACAACTTAAGGCAGCCTAGTTCAGAAGAAAGCATCCCCCCACCAAAGTCCTACAGGCATTACCATGCCCTCATGGGTTCAGTGCTCACCTTTACCTCTCTCTAGGGGGGCATTTTTCCTGATTCTATCATATTTAGAAAAAGCCAGGATTCTGCCTCAGTGTTTTAGAGGAAGGTGAAATGGATAAAGTCTGGAAAGATTTTGCTTTTCTGCTGATTGCCTGAAGTGCAGGTTTCAGGTTTGACTAAAAAATTACTAAACATACTCTTAAAAACTAATCAGGATTTTTGCAGTGATTTGGAAACTCATAATTTATTTGTACACTGGCTAGACAGCCACAGGAACATTAGCAGGAAAGTAAACAAAATCAAATTATACACTAGAAAAGTTATTTCCCTATGGATCATTTTAATAGCAATCTCTAGGAAGATTTGCCTGAAGTGATGTGTGTGCTCCTCATCATACATCTTCAGGAAAGAGACCTCCAACCAGAGGGAACGCTGAAACGGGATGAGCAGGGGAACAGAAAACCAGACACTCAAAAAGCTTGTCATCGTTAGCTGAACAAAATAAAAACTAAGCAATGCTCAGATGACAGCCTGAAAGTGTTGCCATGGAGGCAGGAGAGATACAGAAACTTGAGACAGGAACCAGGATGCTGGGAAGATGTGTGTTCAGTTAGGCTAGATGTCAAAAAACAGCTTCTAGCTACCCAAAATGTGCAACCCTCCTGTAAGGACAGTAGGGGAAAAGGCTTTTAGGGTGGAGACCAGTTAACGTGAAGGGTTGCATGATGTTCACTGTCAGGGAAGCAGGCATAGCGTTCATAAATCATATGCCAGCTCGGTAAAAACTCACCACCTTTGTAAGACTCAGGTGGAAACAGAAAACAACTTGACAAGACCCATGAACAAATGACACCACAGAAATTACGAAAAGAACACAGATGTCCTAAGACCAGCCAACATCTCCATCTTCCAGCTCTAGGAGAGGTGTCAAAGGCTAAAGGACAAGACTGGTGGTGTGGCTATGAGAGCCTGCAGAAATGAAAATGTTGCGTCAAGGAACTCAGCAGAGTCAGGGTATAAAGAAAAGTATCAGTTGGGGATTTGAGGGAAGGGAGTTGTATTTTCTGAAGGGATAGAAACATCACAACCAGGGACAAGTGCTACAGCTGTGCACACACCTTATGATCTGACAGGAAGAAGGAGAGAAGATCAGCTATCTATTAAAAGATTAGTTCCACAAAAGCTGGGCTAATCCAGGAGGAAAGTGCTGTGTTCCCATTTTCAGTTTCTCACATGGACAGAAAAAAAGATTGTTTAGCATAAGATAGAAGTATCTACTTGAATTTCTACTTCAACTTGAAAATATTTAGGAAGACATAGGAGGAAACTGAAGCTCACAAGTCAAATTAAAGGTTTAATTTCAGAAAAAGGATTCTATTTTTCTTAAACATGCTATTCACTTGTATTTCTTCTAGCTGGAAGTCTTGTAACCTTGCATGCTCAGTGACAAACTGTTCTCCCCCAAGTTTTGGGACTACGACACTGAGAAGCTATAAGCTGTAGTAAAAGCCTAGCAGTGTAGGATTGGAGAGGTATAAGTCTTACTTACACACCACTTTTCACCATGTACTGAATTGTAGTTGTCCTCTTGCTGATATTATCCAAACACTTAAGAACCCAAGAGCACATGAAAAGGCAATTTAAGTATTTAAGAGGAGATTAAGAAGAATCAACTCTCAGACTCAATGATTTAAGTAACCTATTATCTACAGAACTCAGTCAGTGCAAGTCTTGGGACTGGTATATGAGCATTTAGGAATAACAGAAGGAAAGTAACAGAAACATCACAGCATTACTAGAGATATCAGTGATAAAGTCAGAACTCTGCTTTTCCTGTAGGTTTTTACTCCAAACACAGGAAGAAAACATTTCAGACTATAACATACCTTTGACACTCCCATGAACTTTAAATTCTCTTAAGGTAAAGATAAGATTTTAGCAATGACATTACTGCATGCCCTGTACAACCAGAGACTACAACATGCACCAAAGAACCCACAATATCCTTAGCTACCTACCCTCCTAGCTGCTTCTCTGCTTTAATTAATATGTACTGGCTTTCCCCCCACCTTTAAATAGCCAAAGATGTTGATTGATTGGAAAGTGATTTTCAAACCGGCCAATCAAAGGGTGAAGAGGCATTGCAGACATACATATAAATCTTCCATCCATACCTGAGCTCTTTCTTCTTAGGTAAAACTTCTTTCTGACATAGCAGGCAGTAAGTATCTTTTTGTTATCCTATTTATGAGACATGAATTTGGCCGTTTTAGCTTTAAAAACACACTCTTTTTTTTCCAAGTGTTTTAAAGAATAAGTTTTAGTTCTGTATTTATTGTTTGTAGGTAGCACAGGGTTTTCTTTATACTTAAGGTTCTTTCTATTTTGTAGCAATATTCCTTCAATTTAGAAAACAAATAGCTTAAGGCAGGGGGAAGGGAGGTTGTCTCTTTATAGATTTATGTATTTAGTTCTAAATTTAATATGTAAGTTCTCTAATGTACCTAGAGCAGGAGAAAAGATAATTTACCTCTGCGTCATTATTGCATCTTTAAGATGGATATGCCAAGCTTTTTTACCAATTACCTAGCTTCTAGCAAAATCTTCCCTAGTTATATTAGTTCTGGAATCCCTTGTACTTATAGCACTGAATTTCTGTGCTAAAACTAATTCTGGCTTAGGGCTGGATCGTGCTTCATTAAGGAGAAATATATGAGAGCACAGAAGTCAATAGCAGGAAACTTTGCATTAAAGCAAAAGGATTTCTGCTAACTCATGCTACGTTGCCAGATGTTTGTTCCTAAATGGGCTGGCAAGTGCCTTTTTCCCTAACCTGCATGTAGGAAAATACCCACAATGTTTAAAACCTCAAGAGCAGCTTGTATCCTCTGACTGCTGTAGTAATTGATGTGTTTTGACCCTCCTGCCTCTGCTTGCAGATTAGATGCTGTTTTGCTGTCTAGAAAGTGTGTGTGTGTTCCCAGGGATGCTGCAATGGGTGCAGCTCACTATTGCTGTTAATATTTCAAGGCTCTTGCCTCCTGCTAACCCAAGCTGGGTGGAACAAGTCTTCTGGGGATTTAGGAAGGGCAGCAAAGTGGGTTATCATGTGCAAGAGCTTTCTTAAGTGTCTGCTATGTGAAGGCTTGTATGGAGGCTGAAGTGAACTCTGCAGGAGCATTGCTGCTGACTCCAGAGATGGAGGCTGGCCTGGAGAGTGCGTGCTGAGACATGGAATCCACAGGGCTGGGAGATGATGGTGCTTGGCTCTGCTCCTTGGCAGATATGTCTGGCTCTGCAGGGCAGAATTCTCAGGTCTTTGTGTGGAAAGATGCAGGGCACTGAGCCCCAGCCCCTCCTCTCCAATGAGATGCTAGCAGCTTCCCACAAAGCTTTCCTCCCTGCTTTTCTCTGAGAAACCTGTAAGTAGTATTGTGTGGTAAGTGCTAGTTGAATAACTTCAGTAAATGTTGCTTATTTCTTTTGGGCTGTGCTACTGCTGGGAGGCGGCTCCTCTGCTCTCCCCCCTCAGAAGCCAGCCAGCTCAAACGAGCGGGGTTTTCTGGGGAAAAGCAGCCGGCTTTTTCGCTCTTGTGAGTGAAATGGGCTGGCCTCGAGCAGCGAGCTGCCTCCTGCCCGAGCAGCCTTCGCTTGGGGAATACGGGGCATCATTGCTCCTCACCCTCTCCCAGGAGTAACAGCGATGGGTGGCACTCCAGGCCTTCCCCTGCTGAAAAACCCCTCCGTAATTATAAAAATAAATAACAACCCTCCCGGCCCGGGGGAGGTGCCGGCGGGGAGCGGCCGGGGCGAGGCTGAGGGGCCGGGTCGCGGAGCGAGGGGGCCGGGCCTGCTTCACTTTCCGCCGCAGACCGCCGGGTAAGAGCGGGGGATCCTCTAGGCCGCACGGGAGCCGCGGCCTCGCGTAGCGAGCGTGCGGCGGGGGGAGGCGCCTCGGCTGGCTGCGGCTCTACGAGGGGCCGGGCGGAGGGAGGCGGAGAGGCCGCGCTGTGGCGGCGGGAAGGGGGGAGCGTGTTTCCCCGCGGAGCCGCGGCCCTGTGAGCCGCCAGCGTGTGCCGGGGCTGGCTGCTGGGTAGGGCCGGTCCGAGAGGAGGCTGGTGTGCGGGCCTTCCCCCGGCGCTGGGATGTGAGAGGAGCTGCGGGGTGGGGAGGAGCCCAGGGCCATTCAAGCGGGCTTGAATCGAGTCCAGGCCGATGGGGACTGGAAATAATTATAAAACAGGAAAGGCAGGTGGCTGCCTGTTTCCTTGCCGTGCTTCGGATGGTAGCTTGTTCAGGGATTTGCTGGTGTGAGCTGTAATTAAAAGGCCATGCTTATAGTTGGTATTTTAAAATGAAGCAAAGCTGGTTTAGGGCACAGTGCTCTCCTGTGTTTCCCTCAGTTTTCCTCTTCTCCCCAGCACATGTTGTGAGAAAGGACTAGATTAAAGCCAAAATACATCTGCATAAAGGGAAGTGAAACTAAACATGCTTCTTGAAAGGCAGTTGAATTGGGGAAATGAGATGAAACTTCACCTGTATGTACTTAACCATGTCCTTCTCAGTGGGCTGATGCTTATGAGAGCAGACAGCTGTGGTTGTGGGGCTGTGGCCTGAGATGCTACATGGCTTCAAGGGGAAGAGTAAAGTGATTAGGTTGGCCATGCTTTGTCCTGTTTGCTTCTGAAGGTTTTCAGCCCTTTCAATTTTAATGCAATATTTTTTAACACTGAACTGTTTTGTAACACTTAAGATCATTGTATTTTGCTTCTCAGGGAATGGGATGGTTAAAATGATATGCTGAGGGATTTCCTGTCTCGTGTGATAATTTTCGTTAAATTATTTTGCTTAAATGAACATCTTAGTTTTGAATAGATTGGCTGGCTGATTTCTGGTTAGTGAACCTAACTTCTGCCTCATGTGCTTTGTGCTGTGCACTGGAGCAGATGGCACAGACTCGTTAGCTCTGTGCACAGTATGCTCCTGTTAGTCTGCCTTTACCCACTCGGAGCACAACACTTTGTGCTACTTTCTTCAACATCAAACATGAGTTAGTGTTGACTGTAGATGCAACAAAGTATCTTCTCACTTCAGATTTATCACTGTTTTCCCAGTACGGAAAGCTAGGCATAAGGATCTGCAGTGGCCTGGCAGAGAGCTGTGATGCTGAGCACAGAAAAGGGGCTTTGCTTGCAGCCTGATGTTAAACCTCTCACCGTGGTTTTGGGTAATGGCTAAAAGGTTGTTATTGAGGGGTGCCAGTGAGGAGGCTCTCCCAGCATCACGCTGGGTTTGGTGGAAGAGGTATGAAGGTTAGCTGTTGTGAGTTAGGGGGAAAGAGGAGCAACAGCTGTGCTCCCTCTCAAAGCTGCCTTTGCTTGTGACTCCCCATACTGTGAGAGATAGGGATCAATACTACCAGATGAAAAGATTTCTGGGCTGCTTGGTTAATTTGTATAGCTTGTGCTATGTTCTTTTTTTGTGACCAAGAGAGATGCTTAAATTTAAGTGTTTAGACCTATAGAGGGAGCAGAGTATTCAGAGGTCAGTGAAGAGCCAAAGCAGCAGCCAACTCTGCTTCACTTTGTATGTAAATAGCATGAAGGGTGACTGAACCTGTGAACCTCCTGATTTCCAAATAGTCTTATTAAGGATAGCTCTCATTTATTTTCCTCATTGGTGCATAATTTTGTGAAGCATTTCTCTTATATTCTGGAATACAGAGGTTGAGCAGCATAAATTTTTATTTTTTAGAAAAAGCTTTGCCTATTTTTTTTTATTTATATATATATATATGTATGATTGGAGTGACATTGTTTCTCCTTCTCTGCAGTCCTCCAGGTTGTGAATCAATCCAAGAATGAACAAATGTAAGAAGGCTTATGTTGACCAGACTACAAACCTTGAAAAGTTCAGTCCTGAAATTCTTTCTGAAATTGAGAAGCTCTTTGCAAAGAAGTTTACTTACACTAAGCCAGTGAATAATGAATGGCAGTTACCAGATCCCAGTGATGCTTTTACATCTGATCACAAGGAATTCAGCTCACTCCTGGCTCTGAAGGACTCGATGAATGATGTGAAGAATCAGCTGAGTGACAAGAACCTGGATGAATGGCATCAGCACACCTCGTTTACCAATAAAGCGGGGAAAATAATTCCGCATGTGAAGAAATCTGTGAATGCTGAGCTGTGCACCCAGGCCTGGTGCAAGTTTCATGAGATCCTGTGCAGTTTTCCTCTTCTCCCTGGAGAAGCTCTGCAGAATGGAGAACTGAATTCTGTCCACCTCTGTGAAGCACCTGGAGCTTTCATAGCCAGCCTCAATCACTACCTGAAATCCCACCATATCCCTTGCGACTGGAACTGGGTAGCTAATACTCTAAACCCGTATCATGAAGCAAATGACACCCTTACGATGATCATGGACGATCGTCTTATAGCAAATACGTTGCCTTGGTGGTACTTTGGCCCAGATAACACCGGTGATGTAATGACACTGAAGCATCTAACAGGACTTCAGAACTTTGTAAGTAATATGACCACAGTTCACTTGGTAACTGCTGATGGCAGCTTTGATTGCCAGGGAAATCCAGGTGAACAGGAAGCTCTTGTCTCACCCCTTCATTACTGTGAAACAGTCACTGCTTTAATGATCCTGGGCGCAGGAGGATCCTTTGTTTTGAAGATGTTCACGCTGTTTGAACACTGTTCTACCAATCTGCTCTTTCTGCTAAACTGCGCTTTTGAGGAGGTCCATGTCTTTAAGCCAGCCACTAGCAAAGCTGGAAACTCAGAAGCCTATGTGATCTGTCTTCGTTATATGGGCAGAGAAAGCATTCATCTGCTGCTTTCTAAGATGATACAGAACTTTGGAACAGAAATGGTCAACAAAGCACTTTTCCCCCAGCATATGCTACCGGAATCTTTTCTTAAAATACATGAAGAGTGTTGCATATTCTTTCACAAGTGCCAGGTAGAGACTATCTCTGAGAACATCCATCTCTTTGAGCGCATGGAAGAAGCAGAGCAGACGAAACTGAACCAGCTGAGAGACTGTGCAGTAGAGTTCTTCATGCAAAGACTTCATGTGAAACCCATTGCCAGAAATAACTGGCTTGTCAAGAAATCTCAGACTGGTTGCAGCATGAATGCAAAATGGTTTGGGCAAAGAAACAAATATTTTAGTACGTACAATGAAAGGAAGATGCTGGAAACCCTTACATGGAATGATAAAGTGGCAAAGGGCTATTTTAATCATTGGGCTGAAGAACATAGTTTAAATAATGCTGGTAAAATGTGCATCTTAGAAGGATCATCTTCTAACCTTGAGTGTAGCTTGTGGTACATTTTGGAAGGGAAAAGACTACCAATGGTAAAATGTTCTCCGTTTTGTGATGGTCAAGTCTTGGAAAATCTTAATGAAGCTATGAATGAATTGGTGGGGGGGAGGCTGAAAAGCAGACAGATGCTGCAGCCTTGTCACTCGTGTGAAGTTCTTCTGGGGGAACTGATGCTGGCAGAAGTGTCTGATCTTTCCAGGTGTCATCAGGAAGTCCTAAATGAAAGACATAGTGACCAATTCAAGTGCCTTGTGGTGGACTTTCCAGTCTGTGATACTGAAAGCCAACCCAGTATGGAAATAAAGCACCTGGACTCGGCCACACTGCTGACTTTCAGCTTCTCTTTGCTTTATGATGGAGAACCGAAGTACCAGCAGCAGCTTTTGGAGTGTGTTCTGCGTTCGTTGAATCAGCTTACAGTGGGAGACGCGTTAATTTTGCCTATTCTCTCTTGTTTTACACGCTTCACAGCTGGCCTGGTCTTTATACTGCACTGCTGTTTCAGATACATCACGTTTGCTTGTCCGACCTCCCGTGAGCCTCTAAGGACTAGCGCTGCTTTGCTGTGCGTTGGTTACCGAGGCCTCCCAAATCCAGTTGTTGAATATCTGCAGCATCTGAATAAACTAATGAGCTCTTTGCTAGACACAGACTCTCCCCAGCAGGTTTTGCAGTTTGTGCCTATGGAGGTTCTCCTCCAGGGCAAACTGTTGGAGTTCTTCTGGGATTTAAACACGGGCATTGCAAAGAGACAACTCCACTTGATTGTGCAAGCTAAGCAGCAGCAAATGACTAGCAGTGTTTCACTTTAAAATAATTCTAGACTTGAGCAAGTTGCTGCTGCTAGACCTTGTTTCACAGGCAGGTAGAAGGTGTTAAAAACATTGTTAATGTGAAGGTAATGTTACTGTAAAGCCTTGGTGTGACAGTGTCGGGAGGATGTTTTGAGCTGTCAGTCCCACTTGCACCATATTGGCTTGACCTGAGGCTTAATCTCAGGATTTGCGAGGGATGGTGATTGAAGTGGAGAAACTTTCTGCTCTGTCACAGCTCTCCCAGAGCGAATTTCTTTGCGTGCCACCTGGCCTTCATGATGAGAGGTGGTGTGGTGCTTTATACGTATTGCCTCAGGCCAGATGCTGGGGGACACCCTTGTGTGACATTAACCCTCTTCTGCGGAGCAAAATGTGGGAGTTTTGACATGTTTGTGTACTTTTCCCAGGTTTGTAGAAGCCAAAACATGAGGTTTGGACCAGAACGTTCAGCAGTGTGCAAGCCTGATGTAAGACTTGAGGGATGAGTGTCTTGTGAGCAGGCAGCTGTCTTGCAAAGGCTGGGTTAAAAATTACTGCCTGTAAGCATTACCAGAGGTGTCCAGGGAAAGGTGCTCTTTGGTTTTAATTTTGTTTATGCAAAAAGCAGCAGGCTATGTATGGTTTTTGACAGGTTATTGTATGGCTTTGTCTCCCCATCAGTGAATGGGCTGTTACAATGTTATTTTTAAGTGGCTTATGGGTCCTCCTTAAAATAATTTGACACTCCTGAGTGAAAGTAAACACTTGCATCTGCCTATGGTAGTGGCTATTAATGAGGAACTGCAAATGTTTTTCAGGCTAAAAACATGATCCTGTGCAGCTTTGTGTATCAAGAAATGCTTTGGGTACCACTGGAGGAGCATGAAGCTGAAGAAATATGTGATTAACTTTCTTTGGGAAAGTATGATTAACATTTTAGTTGATTCCCCTTAAGGATAAAATTGATGAAATTGGTAACTGACTGTTCCTTTAAGAGAGTGAAATTTTATTTTCCATATTGCTCCTTTGAGAGCTAAGTTTTGAGGCCTGAGTTGTGTGTATTAACATTTAGTTTTAAGTTTGTAGTTTACGTGGAAAAACCTGTTCAGAGGGAGAAATGATGTTTTAAAAGAAGAATAGCTTTGCTGTTGAGAAGAGCAAGATTGTGTAGAAAAAGGTTGAAAGAGTGGAGTTAGAAGGAAAATAGGGTGTCCTGATGAATTACCAGTCACCTTCTGAATGCGCTTCTAATTGTATAATGTGGGAGCTTGAAGGATAATTGATTGCTGGTAAGGGATTAAAAGCACTGCTGAAAAACTGTTTTGTCTGGAGGTGCTGCATGTTTAATAGGCTTTCTTGCCACGTTGATCGGGGCAGAGTTGTATGCATTTAACAGTTCATTTTTTGTTTAAGAATTTGATAGGTGAAGGAAGTGATGGCTCAGGGCTGCCTAATTCATAACATTTTCTAAAAATCTTGCTTTTTACAGTTGCGCGTAAATAGAAGCTGTCTAACAAAAGCTTCTGGGATTGGTCATTGTCTGTTTTAATTTATTTAAATGAACTTGCTCTTTTTGCTGAGAGCTGAGTCATGCTTCCTTTCTCAGACCAGGAAGGGAGGGAACAGAGGGTACAGATTGGGAGATATATGCAGTAATAACGTCTCCTGTAAATTGTTTTTGAATGTGTAAACTCAAGAGTGCAAGCAGGGCTGCAGGTGAATTTCATTGAGGAATAAAAAAATACTGAAAACCAGAATAAAGAAGGGAGGAAGAAATATTGTATAAGTATGGATGATGAGATGGTATCAAAGATCACCTGTAAAAGCCTTCTTTATCTGAAACAAAAAGCAGGAAAAAGATCCTGTCCACCAAAGACACCCCTCTGTCTCTGCTTCGTTTCAGGGGTGATTAATGCTTCTGAACCTCCCACTGAGCTGCAGCATTTGAAAAGACTTCTCTTAAAGCAGGGGTCAATGAGATATTTCAAGTGCATGGGTCTGCTTACACTGTGGCATTCTGCTGTGGAGGCACAAGTAGCCAGAAGCATCTCATCTAGTAGGTACTTAAATAACTTGGGTTTTTCTTACATTAGTCTAATATTTTTAAATTAAAATTTTGTAGGTAAAGTAAAATTCTGAGGTGACTGACAGACTGTGAAAGAAAATGCATTTATTTTTTCAAGCTTTCCTTGGTCTGGTCTGTACATCTGACGAACTATGCAGACTTCCTCGAGATTCCTCCCATCCCGTTGTTCCTCGTATCATCAGACAGGCTCCCCTTTTTTGTAAATTTTTAGGAGAAAATCTTTTAGATGGTCACAGAACACTTGGGGGATTTGGGACTGTGTACTGCAAGATACCCTAGATTAAGTGGGGAAACATAATCCATCTGTTTGGAAGTACCCCCAAAAATGTGTGCAAGCCCTTCTGTGGAAATCCAGCTCTCTAAACTGACGGAAATCCAGTGTCCTGTGGATCCTGAGGCCCAATCTGCTCCAAAGCTTTTTTGTTTGTTGGCAGACATGGGGAGATGATGGGGGAAATGCTTTGATGGCAGCTTCTCCTTCTGTTAAAAAGAAAGGATGTGGTTTGGAGAGTCTTTTTTTTATTATTACTGTTGCTTAATGGCAGGAGTTTCAAAGGTAGGAATGACACTTGTCCTTTTAATTGTGGGAATCCTTCATTGTCCTAGCTGTCTTTAGACCAAAGATTTCTGAGAGAAGTGACACTTAATTTCTGTTGTAACTTTTAGAATATGTAAGAATGTGTTAACCTTTGTGGAGAGAGTCTGATGACTCCTGCCTCCATCGAGGCTGTCAGGTTTTGGCCAATTTGATTTGATTTTGGGTGACACCTGATGAAGTATCTCAGTATCCTGGCTGCTTTTAAGTTGGTTTTTTTTGCCTGTTTGAAGATGAAGTGGGTATTGGTTTTCCTAATTAGGAGCTTCAGGTTTCACACAGATGAAAATAGAGGGGGTGGAGAGAATAAGTTGGTTATGATGTGATCAAGATTCATGCACACTTGAGGTAAATTTAGTTTTGCAGCCCTGCTGCTACATGTTTCCAGTGAAAGTTCAATGATTAGCTATGAGCTACATTATGTTTCTGAAACTTTTTGTATCTCTTGTTTTAAGCCAGCATAACATTTTGAAATCAGTTGCATGAGGGTTGAATGAATTGGGTACTCCACCATGTGAAAATGCTGATTTTTTTTTTTTTTTTAAAGTTGAATTCCATTAAAGTTGAGAGACTTGCTACTTATTTTTACTAATCTTGTAATGTATTTAGATTCGTTTGGATGTGCACAGATTGTATCTGTTCTTGCCACTGGCTTTCCAATTTAATTTCTACAAAACATAATGAGATTTATGATATGAAATCCGGTAGTCTATTAAAATGGTACTAATTGGTGTCTATTCATCTTAATTTAAGCTTGATCTATCAAATTACTAGTTGTGAAAGTAGAATATGTAAAAGAATTGTGTTCTATTAGAAAAACAACTTGGGACTTAATGGGAAGGGATTAATATTGCCTGTGTAGAAAGTAGGAGAAAAGAAAAACACACCTTGATTTCTGGCCACAGAGCTGGGTGCTTTAGGATGCAGAATAACTTTGAATCCTTGATTCACTGGAAGCAAGGGTTGACTGGTAAGCTGAAGCCTCAGAGCCTCCTGTTTCCATCCCTAAAAACTGTCTTTTGACATCCCTTTAATTTGCAGTTGATTTAATACTTCATGGTGAAGCGGGGGAAATCTGGTGTAACTTGTCTTACCATTTTGGGTGGTACGAAATGGTGGTGTTTATCAGTACTGGTCCCCATTTCTCATTTTCAAACAAGAGCCTCTGAATTTCACCTCGTAGCCTTTGAATATCAGTCTTTTTTTTTTTAGCATTTTAGTGAGTGAAGGCTGAGGTTGAGATTTCCTTGCCAAAGTCTGGTAATAGTTTCTCCATCTTGTTCTTGTGACTGTTCTCATGAATGCCGTGCTGATATCCCTAGTTCCAGTTCTTTGTGCACTTCAGTCACTTGACAGAAAGATCAAATGGAGCTGTTTACGCCAGAAAAGCGCTCAGCCTCTGGCTGTTCATTGCTTACTCCTTAGGCAACGATTTGGATTGCCGTTGAGTCCTCTCTTGTGACTTCTTATGGGTCCAGAGCTGATTTCAAGTCTTAAGAATGAAATTTGCTAAAAGAATTAGCTGGTGGCTGTAGACACTTACAACAAGCAGAACCTTTAGGAGACATTTAAATGCAGGAAACTTTTCCACCAGCCAGGAGAGGCTAATATAACATAAAACTGGCAGGATTTGCTAGCCTTTCTGTGCTAAAATTCTTTAAAAAAAAAAAAAAAGGTTTTGAGGCATAACCACCTGAACAAACACTTCACCAGTCGTGTGCTGCCTTTCTTGTACGCACAGGTATGTCCATGTTTGCATGTGTGGAAACCCCAGGACTGTACAACCATGAAGCTTTTGCTTTGTAACTAATCCATGTGTGCTTTTGTTTTGAAGGATGTATATACTTTTCTAAGTAGATGAAGGGATGTTGGCTTACATGGCTATTGCATATTTTCATTTGGTTTGCAAATGAGTCTTAAAAGACTTTTTTTTTTTAAAAGAAAGGAAAATAAATGTTATTTGGAGAAAATAAAGTATTTTCTTTTAGGTTTTAAATGTTGCTATTTATGTGTCTCTTTACCAAACATGGAACAAAACAGTGAAACACAGCAGGGAGAAGTCTGGGGAGGTTTAATATTTCATTTTTCATCTTGCCATTTGGATCCATCTTTAATGAGCAAAGGATACAGGGGCATTGGAGCAGCCTGCTCAGTGGGGGTGGTGTTTGGTTCTCACTTGCTTTAACTGTCTTTGCCTTTGCAGTTTACCAGCTCAAAGAGAGACTCCAGTTGCCAATGTCATCAAAGCGGTGTGTAGGAGGCCTGCACACAGTTCCCTTGGCCTTGTCACCGACCCTTACAATCTATGTCCCCTTGTGTGGTTGCTGTAACCTACTTTTAACAGCAAGGACTTTGTCTTAAGGATCTTCAGTTTCTACTGGCTGTGGCAGCTGCTCTGGTAGGACAAGGCTGTTAGATGTTGTACTTTTGTCTGCAAAGTCTATTATTAATTCTTATCGAAATGTTTTCATTTTAAGTGCTTGCCTTCACTGAGTGGTATTATTAAGAAAAAGCTGTGTGCCTTATTCCTCAGGGCTGGCTCTGCTGTACTGAGAAGGGTTCCAGCTGATTGTCTTTGGCTTGACTGTGTGATATATGTTGAGACTGCTTGCTGACTAATTTTGATTGCAATTATTAATTCTAACTTTTTTTTTTCATTGCCTTTCTGCTTTGGAAGTGAACTCCAGATTAGGGAGCTGGGAAGAACCGTTCTGTGTCCTAGAGGTATGAGATGACACAAGAAATACTCTTCTGATACCTTAATTTCCTTACAGCTAGTACATATTTGTCGGGGAAATCTTTAAACTAGAAGTGGTGTTGAACATATGCTGAAATGCAGGATAGTGTCTTGCTTGATTTTAGTGAAACTCTAACTCTAGACTGTAAGTGTTGGCTGTTAATGTCAAAATGTGCTTCAGGGATGCAAGGAGTTTGGAAGTGAATGGTCTTTGAAATGGGATGGCTGGGTTGGAAGAGCCTGTTAGTAGGATTGTTGGGTTGATTTTGGTGGAAATATTGTTTAATGTTGTTTTACTGAATTACAGGGAAATGTAAATGCTCAGAATTGTGTTCAAACTCAGTTCTATGAAATATTTGCATTCCCAATACGACAGTATAAAAACAGTGCCTAAAACCATATGAAATGGCAGATTAGAAAGCAAAGGGAAAATGTGGATGTCTTGCTGCTACAGACCTTAAAAACCGCATATGTGACTTCTTCAGTCCTTAAAGTCAATTTACACACTACGTTATGTTGATTATAAATCTTATTTGAATTTTGATAGCTCTTAATATGCTAGCATGCCTGCCAGTTTTTGAGTTTAAATGGTTGGTGTTGAAAGCTAAGCCAAATCACTGAGCACAAAGCAAATCAGCTCTCTCCCTGGCTGAGCAGGTATTTAGGAAATTCTCTTTTACTGTGTTGTGTCAGGTTCTCAGTGTCCCCCAGCAAAGCTGCGGAGATGAAATTTTACCTGTAATGCAACTCATCTTTGAATTAGTGCACCACAGTTAGTGGCCCCTTTTATTAGAACAATATTTTTCCTCCATAGGAAACTTGAACACATCTATTGAAGTCCATCTTTATAGCGCTTTCCTAAACGAGGATGACTGTTGCTTGTTAAAGAATTGATTTATCTGAATTGGGGGATAGCAGGGAAAAGTGACTGTCACTTGGTGAATTGATTTGTCTAAATTTGGGGATAGCAGAGAGAAGCAAATCGATATTCAAATCTTATTTGTTGCTGAAGCCAGAGATCATTATCTGTATAGCTAGGAGATGAATGGATGAATGCTGCCTGGTATAAATGAAAGCTCATGCTGAAGGACCCCTAGGTCCTAAGCTGTCAGGTACTTGTGCCTCAAAACAATGACCCAGTAGCCAGTTGGTATTGAAACCTCAATTAGACTAAGGAATAAAGGGACTGGTGGTGAAGTGCCTTAATTTAAGTCTCTAGAGAATTAAGGTGATTAAATACTTGCTTTATAATCAGTTGACTGCCTCAGGTTGATGACAGAGCACAACTCAGTGCTGTTGAGTTGAAATGTAATGAAATCTGTCTTGGGGTCACAATTAAACTCAACTCCAAGGTGGCTGCTGAATAGCTACACGTTCCCTCAAATAATGATGCTCTATGACAGATGAGTGTTCAGTGGAGGAGTGGGAGTCTGGGGCAGGACTGCTCTTGCTGGGGACATCTGATTCCCAGGAGCCATCTGAGCAGCTGGGGCTCCCTGCCATCATTACTGCAGCAGTGCTGATAGACGGTAGTAGCTTGAGTAAACCACGCCGCAAGCTGAGCAGAGAGTATGTAGAGCTCTGCATGGAAGAGATTAGTAGCACAGGATGTGTTTGGGATTAGTGTGCCTAGTACTGGGTTGGCTATAGGATTCCTGACTGGTGGAAATGGTGATGTTCAGCAGCGGAGGCTTGCTGTTGCACCTGAAAAACACATAGCAGCTGTGCATCTCCTGGAACTAGCATTGAGTGTTAGCACAAACTGAAAGGGACCTGGATCCAACCAATGTCTTGAGAGAGGAGAGCTAGTTCAAAAACTTACCTCTGCTCTGTGGGAATGCTGGAGAGGCTGGTCCTCAACTAGGGTGAGCTTGTACTTTGCGTGGAACACCAGAGTAGGCTGGGTGTTTAATAACTGTCAGTACTGTGGCCTTAACTATAAATCACAAGGTAATTGATTTCAGGGTGTTAATGAAATTTGCATTTATAGAGAAGTACAGTTATGCCTAAGATGTGTGGTTAATAGCACCGGCACTGAATAAAATCTAAATTGGCTTTGTTTCCTTTATGAAACAGGGTAGTATAAGCCCATAAATTTATATTATATATAAGTGGTTTGGCTCTCAATTACATGACTAGTTCTGTGAAAGTTCTCTGCTTAAATACAGTTCTCAGACTTGGAAACCCATTCAAA
Organism: Nyctibius grandis; assembly: GCF_013368605.1. NCBI lineage: Eukaryota > Metazoa > Chordata > Aves > Nyctibiiformes > Nyctibiidae > Nyctibius > Nyctibius grandis. The sequence goes on from NC_090669.1 coordinate 2,331,064, forward strand.
GCTCTGGATACTGTCTGACTTTCAATTCCTGCACCTTCCATGTGGAGTGAGTATCACTGCTCTGTGTTAGAAAACAGCCCAGATCCTAACTGTGCTTGCTCAGACTTCTGGGGAGGAGTTTGAGTAGGAAGAGGATTCCTTGAGTGTGGAATTCAGTCTGACTCATTTCTCAGTGGGTTGCAGAAGGGACAGGACAGCCTTTGCTCCTTAGGCTGGATGCTGGGACAGTGGGGTTTGCTAGAGTGGAGCTAGAACAGAAGTTACAGGCCTCTTCTGAGTCCTCTAGTGTGAGCCTGATTAGCAAGACCTCAGAACAGGTTTGGGTCTGAGCACATGTGGTGGCTGAGAAGACTGATTTAGCTTTCAATTAGACTTCACTCTGCAGTTTTAAAGTGACCTGAACTGCTTCCTGAAGGAAACTGTGACAGCAGCAGTCTCAGGAGCATGAGTGGAAGTAATGGAGCAGTAATTAGCAATTAATAAAATGTGGTGAAACTTATAATTTTAATAACTGCTGCACTGGCCTAGAGGTCTGGTGCTGAAGTAGTCCCTTGGAAATCTATGCTCTGAAGCTTAATTATCATAATTTCCTTTAGGCACCATCTGTTCTTATTGCCAACTTGTATATTTATTTTTTCCCCCTGAAGGTAGATGAGGTTTTAACGACTCCACTTCTGTGGCTTTTCACAGCAGAGATTAAATTGAAGCCAGGATTAAGTTACGGGGATTGAGATGGCCTTTGTGGCTGATGTATCATGCAGAGACTGGGAGGGCAAGTAGCTAGCAGGGTCTCAGAAAGGTGTTCAGATATAGGAAGAACCAGGAAAAATGAGGACAGAATCTCCTCTGTGGTTTGCGGAGGGTTTTTGCCTTGTTTCCAGAGGGAGCACAACTTGAAACTGTGCTGCCTGTATGCTCTTCTCTTCCCCTGCCCACCTCAAGGCCTTCTGAGCTGCGTCTGGAAGACGTCAAGTTCTTATAGATACTGTGATAATGAAAGGCAAAGGTTGCTAAGTAACCCTCCTGACCCAAAGTTACCACTGGATCACTAACAACAGGCAAACCCCAGAGTCAGAGGCCAATAACTCTCTTCTGAGGGAGCAGGACACGTGTAGTGGTGGTGATGCGCAGTGGCCAAGCTGCTTGCTCCTCAGATCTGTTGTGTTGCTTTGCTTTACCAGCCATGTGCTGTTTTATGCCTTGCTGAGCACTGTAAGGTTAGCTCAGGCCAGAAGCCAGACTACATCGCTACTCCTTGCTATCCTAAAGATGAGCCTGAAAAATGGTCAGATCATGAAAACAAATAGCTGAACAGCCACCTTCCTTCCCCTCAACCCCCACTGTATTAATCATTGATGGCAGGAGCTAAGAGCAAGTCAGGAGAGTCAGGTTAGGCTGAATTATTTTTTTGTTTTCAGCTATAGGAGTACCTTATGGACTTGAACAGAGCAGAACACTTTTCAAGCAGCAAAGGTGAGAAAATGGGACATGGGAATTATGGAAGATGGAAGTGCAATTTTAGATGTCACTCGTTTCCACTGAAGGGTTGTACTAAGGATTCGATTTTGTCTTTTGTAGATCAGTTGTAATTAATAGAGCAGATGCACCAACAATGCATCTGGAAATGAAATGGAGGAGAAAAGAGGCAGCTGGTGCTAGTGGATGTAAATATTTGCTTTTTGGGAAGTGAAGCTCTGCAGAAACTTCAGAGATTCCATTTCAAATTCAGAAGCCTATTTTTTTTTTTTTTTTGCATGTGGTGATATATGGAGCAGAAAAAATTAGCTAAACCATAATGCTCGCTTTGATTCTAGCGCGTGTGATGTAAAAAGCATAAGTTTTGGAATAGGGCCAACACATGAAATCTTGGTTCCTACTGAAATATTAAGGCCTGGCCTCTGTGGGTGCAAGATGTGTTCATTTCAGAGGAGCTATCTCTATACCAAGAAGCCTTCCCAGTAGTCTTGGGTGATAAGCGTGGACAACTCCCTATGCTCATTTTTGGCCCCCTAAAGCAGGGCAGGGTGCTGTGATGGGCCTCGCTGGCAAACCAAGTGGAAGAGGTACATAGATCTGAACGCTTCTGTTGAGGAGGTGTGGCAGGCACGGAGGGGGACTCTGATCTTCATGTGAAGCTGAGGATTAAAAAAAAAAGCAAGGCATGAATTAGGGCTTTGCATGTTTTGATGGGACCCTCTGCAGTTCTGCTGGGTTATTTTTGAGGACTCTACTTGAACTGCAGAGGAACAGTCTTTCCAATCTTCCTTACTTTTTCTGTATCAGACTTTTCATGAAAGCCCTGGCTATTCGTGTTACAATCAGGAGAGCTTTTTGTTCTGTTTTATGTTTTGGTTTTATTTTTTTTTGGTTAGTGCCTGTAACTGCTAAGAAGAGTTTGAAAACACAAGCCTAAAAGCACAAAGTACCACAGTAAATATAGAATGTGAAAAACAAAACAGAAAAACACTTTTAAAACAAGTCATGACTGGAGAGCAATGATGTCCAATCTGGAACTGGCAGTGCTGGAGAAGGAAGACAATAAGGAGGGGTTGATCCAGAGCTGGTATTTTCTACTTAGTGAACCAGACAGTGAGGATGGAAAGGATTCCTCTAAGTAGAAAAAGTGGTAGTGCAACTGTTGTTAATGCTTCCTGCAAGCCCTCTGAGGATAAGACAGACTTCTTGCTCTGCAGTTTTGTTTGGAATGGTATATCTGGATGCCTTGCACCCAACCTTGCATGTATATATGATGGTCTTGGGTTTTGTGCCTTGCTACTGAGAATGCTCCTTAGCAGAGGGAACACCTCAGAATGGCAGTCCAGCTCAGGTGGGCTGGATCTGGATCAAGGTGAAGTTCCTCTGTCCATAAAATTCATGGAAGGAAGCTTGCAGGTAGGAGTAGTGCTGCTGCTGAGGGGATTGGGCTTTCCAGACCTAGGGAGTAGATTATTTGCATTGTGAAAGCTTGTGTACACTAATGCCTTGCTAACTGTTGCTTCTGTTTCAGAGCTCTGCTTTCAGTTATTTAATACCCTACTCTGCTTACTGTTGTCATTGTCCTGTTTTCCTTCATCCGTCATCCTTAATTGACCTTGGTGAGCAGCAGGCATCTGAAGGGGATGATGAGAATGTAATGGATTGGAGGAGGCAGCAGGACCACTGGCAGTGGGGAGGTTTGTCAGGTGTTCAGTCTCGCAGGTGAAGCCGCTGAGATCTGAAAGATGGTGATCTGTTTGAAGATGGGTCAGACAGGACAGCATGAAGTTCAATTTAGCATTATAAAGGGATTTTCCACTCTAAACTTCAGGCAAGTAAAGCAGCTGTTTCTCGGTATTTAAAAGCAGTTAGAATCTCCTTTACTTTTGTCATTACCAGATGTTGAATTGGCAGCTGACAACCCCAGTGGTCTTGCTTCTGTCTCTCCATCTTCCACGTCATGCATGCTATCCTTGTGTATTTAAGTTGTATGTGTTTCTGAAGTGTCTGCACACACCCCTCTCTATCCCTTTGTTTCTTAGGGGGAAAATTGAATTGCCAACAGTTGCATTTTCATTCCTGGGCAGGTGATGGGACATGCCTGAAACTGTAGTTTGACTGCAGGGGGACTTATTGCAGAACGAGAGTTTAGGGTTGGGAAGTCAAAATGTTTCAACAGCGATGAAGAGAGAAGGATGCAAAGCTTTCAGCTACAAGCCTGTGTGCACTGAGCGTGCATATCCTCAAATGCACGGCTACATTGCCCTGAACTGCAGAAGTTATTGTGTAGAAAAGCCCTTGGTTAGTGGAGTAATTCTCTGTTGTTGAGGATTTCCAGGAACTAAATGGAAGAGGTGTTATGCTTCTGTCTGACTTTTTTTATTCCCTCACTACAGCCAGGGTCAGTCTGACTGTGCCCTTAGGGTGTTCCTTTCTAGTCTTGGCCTTTTGTCTGAAGTTGGTCTGCTCAATTTTTGTCTCCTTAATGATAGGGTAGTTCATGGTGAAAACTAGATGTCTTCACCTGAGTTCATGCTGATAACATAGTTCATGATTATTCTGGGGCAGGGATTGTCTCTTATGCTATTGCGGTGCTTGTTGCAGAGTCTGGTACCTGGGCAGGGCAGCCACAGCTCTGGAAATCGGTGATACCCTCCGCTGCTTACCCATCTGTGAGCCCAAGTGGGACATCCCATACCATCAACCTGGAATCAGTTTTAACCATGTGGGCCTTCCACAAGGAGTTACTGAGGCAGGACGTTAAAAGCAAATGAATCTTACCTGGCTCTGATTTTTCTGACCCAGGAAATCTGTTCCCAGTGTGATCTGGCAGCAAGTACTGGGAAGTGACTGAAGTGTAGGCCACTGATCTGCTGTAGTGAGCTGGCTGGAAAGCTTTTGTATAAAAATACACCCCTCCTTGCTAAGAAGAAATGGGAAATCTCTGCTTATTTAAGAATTATTTGTTGTTACTCTGTGCCAGGGGTACTAGTTGGGGACTAGATACCCACTGTGTTAGTGTGGTACAGGCATCTAGTTCAGGACTGTCACAGCACAGCTGGTGTTGTGAAAGCTGTGGGATCACCCCTGGATCTGGGACACAACTTATTTCCAGAAGAAAATGGGCAAAACTGCGTGCTTTTGGCTGCACTCTGTTCTCTAGGGGAGCTAGAGAAGTGGCTATAGCAAGTTGGGGGGAAGGAGAGGGCTCTCTCAGACAGATGAGCCCAGTGCCAGTTGGTTATTTAGGGATGTCTGGGCAGTAAAAGGAGGGGAGGTCTGCTCTAGCCACCTGAACCAGGGGGCTGGAGCACAGCCCAGGCAGTAAAGCAGGCGTTTGAGTGGATAAAGATAGTTTCGAATGCTTGGAGCTGCAAAGTTCCTGGGCACACGGAGGTCGGGAGAATGGGAACTTCTGGAGCTTGGGACTCAGAGGGCAATGAAAACTGCGCCTTCAGGCTCAGGGGACTGAGTGGGGAGGGTATGGCAGGTGGGACACCTGAAGAAGGGATTTGTCTAAGCACACAGCTACCTGAACTGTAGCCACCAGCTTCTAGTAGCACCATAAACCGTGCAGTGCTTGATCTGTACCGTAGCTGACTGTAAAGCGTCAGGCAAACCTGTTGTCTGATGCATAAATGCCGGGGTAACCTTGTTCTGTGGGGGAAACGGGAAGCTTTGGAGGCAATACTGTGACAACAGGAGTGCTGTGAAGCAGCAAGAGGGAGCAATTAGTTGAATTACACTGTCAGACATCGCAGACCTTTGATGTGGCAAAGGGAATTGCTAGAGCAGAGGGCATGGAAGCCTGTGTCCTAGGTGGCTTCTTGGGGAAGACTGTTTTGTGAAGGACTTGACTTGCCCGCTTCCCACTGAGCTTTGGGATGCAGATCTCAAAGCTGGCTCTATTTAGGTGGAGCTCTGCTTCAGAGCTGCGCTTCAAAACCTCGTGGAGAATGTACCTGCAGGGGGGACTGTAATTGCCATGTATTTTGACCATAAAGATATGGGGGGAAGAACAGGGGCAGCTGTAAGGAATAAATGAGATGTTATCTCTGATGACTCCCAGATCTTATTTTTCTTGAGTGTTAGGTCTGCTGTGGAAGGCAGGAGGAGGGAGCGGGAGCCTGGGTCTCCTCTGCTGTGTGGGTGCCCCTTTTTTAAATCCTGGCTCAGCCATGGGATGCTTGTTAGAAAGCAGGAATCAAGAAGGGAGACCAGGGCCAAGCTCTTTGCTAGCAGAACTGTGCTGAACTCTGTGCCCTTGCACCAAGAGATAATTTGCCTCCCAGTGCTGGAGGGCTGAGCAAATGCTCCCTGAGGAAGGGAAATAATTTGCTCAGGCTTCCCCCTGCCCTTTTGTTTTTACTTAAGGAAAGAGGGCAAACCTAATGAAGATGGGTTCACTGGCACAAAAGGTGAGTTATTTTCACAGCTTGGATTGCCTCTATAAAACCAGAGCAGAAGAAAGGTTAGGGTGACTGAGCTTTGGGTTTAGCTTCTGCTGTGGCTCTGACAAGCCCATGAGCAATTGCCCATCCTACCATACATGAGCAGCACAGCCCACTAACTCCTGTCAAAGCAAGCGTGTCGGATTGGGAGGGAGCTCCTCTTCCCCAGGTTCCCCAGCTGGAAAAGAGCTGGTGTTCTGTCCTCAGCCTGCCTCAGAGCTGCAGCAGTCGCCTTTGGGAAAGGAGTGGTCTTGGTCTTCCTCTGGGCAGCAGAATGGGATATTTACTGTGTGACACAGAGGCACCTCTAGGGCAAAGGAAAATATAAGTAATTTTTTTGATGAATGTTAATTTTCATTCTGATTTCATGCCATCTGAACTGTTTTGTTGAATCCTGACTGTTCTCCCCAACTGTCTATCACAGACTCATGTTTTGATGGCTCTTGTCACAAATAGCATGGTAAAGAGATCTTGGTTATTTTCTCTTTTTTCCCCCCTTTGAAAAGTCTCATTTACTTTTTGCAGCTGTCCTGACTCTCTTCCCCCTATCATTACTGGGAAGCAATGTGGCAATTAGCTGGCCACCCCCGGGAGGAGGTGTACTCCTCTGGCTTTTAAAGAGTTTACAGTGCTGTACGTTGTGCTCACCTCCAAAGCTTTTCTCTTCTCCCTGTGCAGTGGATTTTAATATTATGCCATTCCAGGTACATCTGTACAGATACAAAATGTCTAGATCACGATTGGTTTCATGAAGCCTTGATGACTTTAATCTCCTTCGGAAGGTATATTGCTTCACATTTTCTCGCTTCCTTCTTTGTCAAACTGTTTCATAACTGGCCACCTTCTTCCCCAGGCTTTGCCTTGTCCCCTGGTCGGACTCTGGAGCTGTTCAGTTACTGCAAGCCAAGGGGCTGTTACAGGATTCAAGCTGGCCAGAGGCAGCAGGGGTTGATCTAATAAGGAAGGAGGGTTTTAGGGTCTAACCCTGCTCTTGCTGAAGCTGCTTTCGTTACCATTTCAGAAAACTAACTTAGGGCTGAATCGGACCTGGAGGTTTGTTGAAGGTACCAAAGAATGAGGAGTTTAGGTGCCAATGCCTAATCCTGTGGGCAAGATTAATTCCACTTCGTTGATAACTTGTAGGAGGTATTTTATTTTGGGTTTTCCATAAGTTGGTGTGAAGCAATCCCATGCAGCTGGAAGCTAGAGGCGAGGGTGTTTATTTCAGGGCTTTAAGATCTCTACTCCAGTGATACCTGTCTCGCTGCTGCAGTGGTTGGTTTTATTTTGCTTCAGAATAACCAGAAATGTTCATTTCCTTCTCCCATGAGGTGGGAGAATTCCTGGAAGTCTCCTGATGAAGTTAAGGAATGTCTTTGTCTTTTTTTTCCCGTGAAATGGGATGAGTGGAGCTCCAAGAAAGCTGGGATTTGGAAGCCTGGGAGTGCTGACCTGACCAGTCTGAGAGGACTCCTCCCTGCAAAGAATTGTTACCAAAAGCATCTGTATTTTTTTCACTTGCCAAATACCACCAATGAATCTCTGCTTTTGTTGCTTTGGGCTTTTACATGTTGCCTTTAATTAGGATGTGTGCTTTTCTGGCCAGGGGCTGATGGGCAGCTCTCTATTGACCAAATCCAAGAGAAAAATAGAGGGTATACTGTATTACTACTTGTACTTGAAGGAACAATCCTTTAGTCCAGGTGTCTTTGGACGTGTCTTTTTGGAGGGGGATACAAGGCCTCAAAATCCAGTGGTTTATACCAGCTTATTCTGTTTCTGTCCTGCTTCTGGCCCTTAATTTGCAAGGACAAATCAAGGCTGTGTGATGCAGGGGCTCAGGGCAGGTTACCTGGTCCTCCAGGACAGGATCTGCTGGTTCAGCTCAGGATTTTAAGCAGGTGTTGCATGCAAGATGGAGCTGAATGAATCCTCCTCCTAGCAAGAGCTGGTAGCAAGGTTGGTTGAGCAGTTCATTCACAGTCACTTACACGCTGAAGGAGGTGAGATTTGTATATTTAAAATTGCTTTCTTAACCAGTGTTTAGCATCTTGGGGTCTCAAGGGTTAAAATACCTCTGGCAACTTGGATCAATGTATGGGGATTTAAAGGTGCTCTAGATTAAGCAGGCAAATGAGTTAAACTGCATTTAGCTAATTCCCTGGCTGTGAATAATTCAGCCAGCCCTGTGCTGAAGACATCTGGGGCTTGTCTGGTGTTCATAGTGGAGGTTTCAGACTTTCTCAAAGATGTGGCTGGTCTGCAAGTTACTGCTTTACTGACCAGAAGGTCAGAGGCCCTTTGGAAGTAGCCCCTTCTCATGGCGACCTGAGTGCTTTTCTGTCCTGGACTGCAAGACAGTGGTCCCATCTTTCAACTCGGGTCTGCTTTTTGTTGTTAGGATAGAGCTTTGTTTTGCCAAGGTTGAGGGAATTAAGGCATTCTGTACTGCAGGTCTGCAGGAGACGTACCCCTCTAGCAAGCCATTCTCAAGCAAGGCGCAAGACAACCTTAAAAATACAGAAAGCTGGACCTCCCACTAATTACTTGATGGGAATGCAACAGGTAGAGCTTGTTGTCTAGATTGCATCTGTGCTGCTATTTGCTTTGGCAACCCAGTGCTTCCAGCATTGCATCTTCCTCCCTGTTCTTTCCCATGTCCTGGACATGTTTTTTTTTCAGGTTTTGACCCTGCTGTACCCTCCTAGGCTTGGTTATAGAGTGTTAGGACAGGCTGTTGGTTTTGCTTTGTGTTATTGTGGTGGTTGTGTAAGTCACGTGTGGACAAGTCCTTAGTGCAGATGTGTGGAGGTGACCAGTCCCCACCACTCCACAAAGAAATGAACACCCTCAGTCTTTTGAATTTAGGTGGAAATGAGTGAGGGAAAGGAGTTGCATACTTTTAATTTTAAGGAACCTGTGAAAGAATGATCCTTTCCTCAGTTCCCTCAACTAAAATGCTCTGCAGCTGTGTGAACAGGCAGGCAGCATCTCTGGTTTTGCCTTGATTTCTGCAGTGAATGCCTGTTGTGTTTAATCTGCTGGGCTGTGATAAGCAATCTCCCTGCGAGCAAGAAACTTGTGAGTGGCTGAGCTGAGATTTCCAGGTTCCTAATCAGAGGAAAGGCTACCCCAGCCAAATTGGAGTTGAGCTCCTGATTGCATCCTGATAGAAAAGATTATTCATCCAGTGGAAAAAAAAATAGAGCTGCTGTTTTATTGAGTGTTCGGCATGTATTGGCTGAGCAAATCGTGGTGCTTGGTATGTGTTACAGCTCTGCTTTTCTGAGCCGGTGAGCTGGGCTCACTTCTGGCCGGCCTGACTCTGCCTTTTCCTCCCTCTTGTGGCTTGGGTGCTTTGGCAACCCTTCTTTCCTTTTCATCAGCCTGTTTACCACGTGCTCTATCAGGTTGTTTGGGACTCTGGACTCTCTTTACTATTTTCTGGCCAAAACCCTTTGGTTTGTATAAGCAACTGTCTGTCTGGCTGTCCGTCTCTGACTTGCTGTGTTTGTATTCAGCTGATAGATCAGGAAGTGGAACAGATGTCAGTGCTTCGCAGTTAACCCCCTCCTGCTGCTGCAGGGAGCTCTGGGTGGCTTTGGGAGACCAGAGCTTACTGTTCCTATAACACAGGTGACTGTGACTGAGACTGGGATGGGCAGTTTCTGTGTTCCTGCTCTAACTGTCCCCTTTAGTTTTTCCAGGAAAGAGGAGAAGCACAAAGAGATGCAGCACAACCTACCAAAACAATCCCTCTTCCTCCTGACTTTCTTACAAGAACCTGTACAGCAAGAATCACTGACATGCTGACCCTTCCTCTTCTCACTGGTGCAAGTCTGGAAGCCTGTGTCTTCATGTTCTTCTTACTGAAAAGGTCCCAGGGCAGACATTAGCACTTTAGAGTATCTTATCTACTTGGAGCAGATACCAGTCTGCACCAATTTGTTGCAATCACCCATATTTAAAGGCGAGTGGTACCTATTCACCTTGTAGTAGCAACAGGGCTGAATTAAGTACCCTTTCAAAAACGATTGTTGCTGTCAGGCTTTAGGGTATGGTAGAGATGCTCACTCCCTGTCTATAGTCTTGGCCCCAGGGATGACCCTTGTACCACCAGCATTTGCCTCCCCACCCCAAGGAGCACAGAGCTGGCAGTCGGGGTGGTGGTAAAGCTTTGCTTAACCCATGTGCTGGATGAAACCAGCTTTTTCAGAGCAAGGAGTGCAAGGGCTTGTCAAGGGGGTTATGTTGGATAATCCCACCCATATTATGTCTCCTGCTGCTAGTTAAAGATCTCGCAGTTCCTTCAAACAGTGGCACTTGCTATTCTTTTACTGACTGTATGTTGTTCTTAGTTTTGAGAGGCTTGGTGGTTCATCTTAACACTCAGCTTCTCTGACAGGTCTGTAACCAGGGGCTTCCCTGGCAGTGCCCAATGTACAGAGGAATGTGCTAGTGCTTATGCCATGGCCTTGATGCAATCCAACAGCACCAAGAAGGCCAGTCAAGAGATGAAAGAAGAAGAGGTAGGTATCTTATTACATTTGCAGGACCAAAGAATAAAGGCTGCTAAAAAAGGTTGCTTTTATTTCCATGGGATTATTGATCCGTTGCACATCTTCTGGCACTCGTATGCACAAGGCAGATAACCTCAATGCCTTTCTTCTGTACACTGACTTTTGTCTTTGCTATGAAGCGTCTGGCATTTTGGTCTCAGACAATAGTTCAGCAGATGGCTGCTTAAAAACAAAACCCACACAGAACAGGAGACTTTTTCTTCTTTTCAAGGAGCCAAGGACTTTGACGGCAAGTACTGAGGTTCACTTCCAGAGCAAGGGCTGCAGGATCACAAGACATGATCTCTTGGAGCCTGTGCTGTAGTTGAGGACAAACGTGTGTGTCTGGTAACTTTAAAGGCAGGTAAAAGCTTATGTGATCCAGAGAGGTGGGGAATCTCCATCCTGGGAGATATTTTACACTGCTGGACGCATGCCTGCACGATCTGTTTTGACTTTGGAGTTGTCTGATTTGTGCGGAGGGGTTGAACCAGAGACATCCAAAGTATCTTTCACCTCAATTTTTCCATGGTTCTGTGCCTGATCCCGCCGATGACCCATGCGGTCTGCGTTACGAGGAGTGAAAGGAAGAGGAAAAAGGCATTATAAAACATGTAGAAATGTAGCAATATTCCTGTCTGCTGCAAGCCCTGCCGAGGAGCAGATGCGAGCTGCTTTTTCTCCCCTAAATGAATTTATTTTACTGGAAAGACAACGGCTGTTGCTGTGAAGCTGCCAGATGGTCCTGTACATAGACTTGGGGCAAGAGGGAATGTTGAACGGGGAATTTGGGAAGGCAGGGAGCCCATGCTGGCACCTGCCCCTCCCTGCCAGGGTACTGAGCAGGGCTTTGGGAGGGATGTGCTGAGGAGTTCCTTGTGTTGCTGCTCTCTCCAAAAGCAGCTGTTTCAGGCTTACCTGGATTATGAGCATAATGAGAGAGGGTTTCTTGTGGGCATACCTCTCCAGGAGAGGTTGCACTTGCTACCTGACTTTTGTTTTCATTTCATGCCAGGTATTTCTGGGCCTTGAAATTTTGCTGTGGGCTCAAATGGACAGTTAAGTCAAGGAGGACAAGCGTAGGGTTAGTTCCCAGGGAGACAGGATGTGTGCTCTCTCGTAGCTTTTGTGGGAGACAAACAAGCTTTGTGGGCCAAGAACAGCAGGACTAACCATGGGCGTTTCTAGAGGGTTCTGTGCCTTCGGAGCTCTCTGCAAATGTCAGCCAGTTTGTCTGCTGCCCTGCCAATGCTGCTCGCTGGGAAGGAGAAATCCAGCCCTACCAAGGGAATGCTCCTCCCCGACTGCTTTTCAGCTGGCTTTGCCAGGGAGACTCAAAAAAAGGGCAGCCCTTCTGTGCAGGGACTGTGGATTGCACAGAGATACAGCCCACCAAGTTTGAAAGCGTGGAAGGGCTTGTCTGACCTCCCCAGGGTCCCCTCTTGAGTTCAGGGCAGGGAGGGCCCAGTGTGTCCAGTGATGCAGCAAAGCTTTCTGAGCTGTGGAGAGGAGCGAAGTGAAGGCCAGGGACCGAAGCTGCCATTTTATAGACCCAAATGTCCTGTCTGAAGGCAGGTTTGCTGTCTAATCTGCTGCCTCTGCCTGGGGAGGGGAGGGCTTGCAAACCAGCGGAGGAGGGAGCTGTGCTCTGTTAGCAGCTGGAGCCTTCCAGAGTCTGCCTGCAAAGCTGTCACTGCTTTTGCTCGTGGAGAAGTAGTGTTATTCACAAGCTGGCTTCCTGACTGCTCTCATTGCTGGGCTAATTGCCCAGATCTGCTCCATAAGGAGATTGATCAGCTCCCCTTGCAGGCCAGCTCTGCCCTGTGAAGGTTTGATGTAGCTAGTGTGGTTAATCCCAGATGTATCTTTAATGAGATATCATTTGTAGAAGGAGTTCTCAGTGCTGGTGACACCAGCCAGGAAAAAACCCCCTAGTTTCCAAGCAGGTTTGGAAACCTCTGTCTTCTAGTCATAGGAAAATGAACCCAAAAGCCATTTTTGTGTGTTCAACCCAGCAAGTTATTGTGAACCTGGCTGGGAGAAATCAGCATCCAGTTCCTTATGAAAAAGGTGGGAGCTGCGGTCAGGGAGGGTTAAAAGAAGGTGTCTGCCTCGAGGCTGTGCTAAAGAGAAACTGTAGGTATTTGTTTCTCAGTTAGAAATTGAGGTGGTGGATGCTGTAGAGGGTCATGGTGCTTGGGCATAATTTTACTTGCCCTGCTCTGTTTCTCTTTAGAGATAGAGGGTGCTGAAGGCTGAAGACACCAGTTAGGTGCTCAGTGCCCTTCCCTTTCTCTTTTCTTCAAGGTTTTTAGGTGGGTGACCAAGCCGGAGGCAGCTGTACCTGACTGCAGATGTGCTGGACATCTAACCCCACAGCAAATGTGGACTGTGATACCTTGTGTCTTCTATGGGACAAGGTCCTGCTTGTAGGCACTTGCTGGAGAACAGCTGATACCTGATAAACTTAATACCTTGATTTTCCTGTGCAGTATCATCTGCATTGCAGTTCTACCCACAAAGCTGAGATGCTTTTTCCCCCCTGCCTTTCCGGGCTGCTGCAGGTGCACGCTTTAAAGATCCATTGATCTGGCCAGCACGCTGTAAGGATATGGATAAGATAAGGGTTCTCAGTAATACTTTTTGTTCCTGTCAAGTTAGTCTGGTACAAGATACCGTTTTGTACTAAGAAAGCTTATTCTATACATTGCTAAAAGCACTGGGCTGCTCAGGCATTACAGCAAGGGAGGCTGATGACAGAGAGGGGCCAGATAAGCCTTTCCCTAACACAGCGCTGCGAACGCGAGTGGTTTGCCAGCCCTTTGCCTTTTCCCAGATAAGTGTTGCTGGACTTGCCTCGTGGGTAGGAAAGTGGAGTCCCGGTGGGATCAAACACCTTGCCTTGTCCCTGGTAATTAGATGAGTGCAAGTTTGTGACTTTCAGTGTCACCCTTGGCCCATCTTATGTGCTGCCTCTAGCATGGAAGGGATTTTTTTTCTATCTGTGGGAGAGAGGAAAAGGTTTTGGGTTGGTTAAGGAAATGGGGAAGGTTTCTTCTCTGTGGCCTGCTTGCCCTGGGAGTCCCCGTGCTGCTTTGTATGGGAAAGTTGCAGGGCTGTCTCTGTGGTGGAGCCTGAGAGGGATGCTCTGGGGACAGGAATGGAGCAAACACCTTGGAAGGAAGGGTGGTGGCTCTACGTACCTTCTCCTGCGCTCTTGGCCATAGGACATCACCTGGGTCTGCTGAGGCTTCCTAGAATGCTTGAACACCTGAACTGCAGGCTGTGAGATAGGAGTGTTGGGTTGCTGCAGGGCTTGCTGGGGATCCCAGCTGGTGTACTGGGACTTTGCTCCTGGGTTTGCTGGTGCCTGGAGGCACAGACATGCTGGAAAGGCTGCAGCCATCGCGGCTGTTTCAGCCAGCACACCGCTGCTCACTGCTTGCAGGGACAGGAGGGTTCCCGGCCATGCACAGTCCTCATGTATCATCTTTCCTGATTGCAGATGAATTTGTTCTTGACAAAAGGAGTTCTTATTTACCAAGGTTTCCTGTATTCCTGCTGTTTATTGCCCACCTGAAATCCTCCTTCTCTCCTGCTAGCCTTGTCGTCCTTCCAAGAGCAGCCAGTTGTGCTCCTGCCGCAGTGGGGAGAGGGATGGAGTCAGGATGGGGTCAGTGGTTGGCAGCTGACAGCTTCTTTTTATGTTTCCATCTGTTCCCTCTTCGTTTTTAATGAGATCAGGTGCCAGAGCGTGCTGGGAAGACTTTTCAATGTGAGAGGAAGTCACAAATGGGGTACTCGGGTCCTTGCTTTCATCTTTGGCAGAGAGAGGCTGCTGAAATCAAACCTGCACCCTCTTGAGCTGCTCCTGTAACAGACCAAGTAATGGGAAACCAGAATTCTGCAGTGAGGCTGACAGCTCTGGATCAGGTGGGTCTGTGCTGATGGTCGCAGAGATGCAAACCTGGCTGTTCCTGGACCCACTGGGGTGCCTCTTCTTTAATTTTTTACTTTATGTGGTGGTTTTCTTCTAAAACCCCAGCTATGTTAAATGTCTTATCAGTGGCTTGACAACTTCATTCTTTCAGACCTTTGGTTCTCCCTACACAGACCTATCAGCTCTTCTGATCAACCACTCTAACTTCATGAGCAGCTCCACTCCTGCTTTGTGTTTTGAAGGGTTTTCCCCTCTGCTTTTGAGGCCATATGTTTATTACAAAGCTGGTCTTTCATGAGTGGGAAGGTTTCTCTCGAGGAGAATCTGCAGGAGGTGTTTGGGGCTGTTTTTGTTCCTGGTTTGGTGGTTCTTGGGATGTGTGAAGGATGGGAAGAGACTCGAAGGAAGAACCTGAGGAGCTTGTTTAACAGTTCAGCTTGGACAATCTCTGTGGAAAATGAAAATCTGCCCCTCTGCTCCCACTGCCAAAATGGGATGTGCAGGGAGTCAGCATGGAGACCTGGATCACATAAAGCTGTAGGGCCTGACAGTATGTCTGTGATGGAGAGCAGAGGCCCTTCTTAGGGATGCACTAGGTGCCCTGTTTAAGAATCGGAAAGCCCTGGCTCAGATTCCAGCCCAGGATGGCCTCTCCATGGCTGTTCTTTAACAAGTACTCCCAGTGTTTTTGGCAAAAGACTTTTGGATACAAACGCAGTCAAATATTTGACTAAGCAAAAGGCAATCCAGTAGTCCCTTCATAAGCAAACCAGCAACTGGTTTGGGATTTTGCTTGAGTTCAAACTCAGCAACTCTGGCTGTTGCATGCGGCCTGTGAAGTTGACTGCCCAGTGCAGGTAAAGCCACATTCAGCTTTGATTATTTTTTTTTCCTGGTGCCTACTTCAGTTTGTAACTTCCTTGCCCAGTGGAGCTGGTGCCTGCAGACTGCCTCGCACCTCTTAGCGCAGCGCTGTGCTGCAGGGAGCCGCACCAGCTGGCCTGGCAGCGGCAAGGAGACCAGCTTGTCCCTTCACAAGTAATAAATAAACCAAGATACTCCTTTCACAGCACTGCTTCTGAACACCCTGTGCTGCTTTGTAGCTGCTGTGGTTGTGCCAGGTGCTCCTATGGGCTCGGGTGGAAACACATGTCATGGGCTGGGTTTGTCCCTTCCCTCTGTCCTCCTTACAACTGTTGTGTTTTCTAACCTTTCTCTCCCTTGCTTCAAATCACAGAACCAGATGTTGGTGTTTGAAAGTGCTCTGCAGGAGAGCTCCTAGGCCTACTGGGGCTGTGGGTGACCAAGTTGCTGTGAAGCCAGGAGCCAAGGAGACCAGTCCTACTGCAAACGGAGCTGCCAAGTGATACCAGAAGCTGCAAATGCTGAGCAAGCTGTTTACGGACCAGGTTTAAGCACACAAGGATGATTTTTCTTGGTCTGGAGAAGTTCAAGAGAAAGACTTCTTATGGCATTTAGTGTGGTCCTCGGAGCTGACCATGGGCGGATCTTGCCATGGGTGCTCAGGTATTGTGATGGCTTTAAATGGTGTGATGCCAAGTACTAGAGAGCTGCTGTGTGCTTAGACTCTGAAGGAGGTCCTGTATCTCGGGTGGAGGAGAGGAGGGCCAGGTACTCCCCAGCCTGTGGTGCCCCATGGCACTGGGTGGGGTGGAGAATGCCCTGGCGGGACCCTGCCAGCTGAGAAGAGCTGGGTATGAGGGAGGAGAGACTGACCCCTGCTCTGCCTCTGTGACCGTGAAAGAGCACTGAGCCCTGGTCCTACAGCGTGATGGTGCTGCAGCATGTTTCTGTGCATCAGCTTTGGATGGCCAGAGGAAACATGGGGCCAAGTCTAAGGATTTAAGGTAGTGTCAGCCCCAGGAACAGCTATTGAAGCATCCTGTAACTGTGTAGGTGATCAGTGCCCTTGACATCCATCCGCTTTCTTGTTTAGGCTGAGATGCTGTGGCAGCACCTTGCTGAGTCAGGCCTGAACCTCCATCCAAAATCTACCCATCTTCCTGTGGCATTATCTCCTGGCAATCACAGCCTCAGTTACTGCCTTGCTAACCTCTGTGTCACAGATTCCCCTTGAACTGTGATTAACTTCTTGAGGCTTGTAAATTTTCTTCTGCATTTACATAAAGACAGCTGGCTGGATTAAATGGTTTCGTAGTATTAAGGAAAAAGAAAACCTAGGGGGTATTACACTTGTTGGGGCCAAGGACTTTGCTTTAAAAAGCAGTGGGGGAAAAAACCCCAATTTACTCTTTTTGGATTTCATGGCTAATGTCAGGGTCTCCAAAATGTAGGCGTTTGAAATATTGTCTTGATTTAGAAAAGGATAAGAGAAGCAGTTCAGGGCTTGGAAGTGAGATGTAAACTAAGCAAAAAAGTGAGGAAACAACATTGATTCCCCAACATGGGAATAAAAAGGGAGAAAGCAAAGCCAGGGCTGTGCATTGAGGTCTGTGCTAGCAAAAGAGTCAGTGTTCTCCCCTGCAATTTGGGACTGCGTTGCTCAGGGGAGGGAAGGGGGAAACGTGGCTGAATGGAGCCAACTTTATTTTTCTTTTTCAGAAGACGACAAATATGAACCCTGCTTGGACTAAAGAGGATTATGGGCTGCCTGCTTGGGACTTCAGGACTGTGGGACTTCATGAGATTGCAGCTAGGTAAGTGATCTCACTGCAATTATTTTGTAGGAAATGTTTTGGTAGCATCTAGAATGATTGAGTGTTGCAGTCAGAGTCCTTTCTTTAACTGAGCGCTGGAGTTTTTCCTTCATGGGTTAAAGTGGGGGTAGTGGATGCTGCCATCTGCATCCCAGTGATCCTGTAAGCTGTGTGTGCCAGCACTTCCTTCCTCCCCCTGCATCCTCATTGCAGCCCTTGTCTTTGCTGCGACTCTGTGTCCTCTGCAAGGTCCCAAACGTGTCCAGTTATTCTGTGGGTTTGATCTGGTGAGTGCAGCAGTGATGACAGGAAAGATACTTGTGATGTGCCTGTTTCAGACCCCCCCAGGGGCTCTGGTTTTGGTGTTCAGAAGCTGGAGAGTGCCTGTGCTGTCAGGTCTCATCTCGGAGCCTGCAGCAGGGCTTTTGGGGGGTGCTGGCTGATAGTGCTCTGTGTCCTCCTGGCACTGCAGGAAAAGGAGAGGTTAATAATGCAACAGGCCTGCCTGTTGCCCTTGGCTGTCTGCTGATTTATTTCTGCAGGAGGATAAGAGCTATGGCAACAGCATTTCCCAGGGGATGGGGGGAAGGATTTTCAGCCCTGTAGAGCAGCTCCCTGCATGGACTAAGTTATCTGTGCCTCTAAAGAGACCAGGGCCAAGAGCCTGGTTTGGTCAGACCCTGCTGGGATGGAGAAGGGTGACTTGTCTGAAGTGCTGAGGTGGCTGGCTTGCTTCTGTGCTGGGCTGTGTGCAGGTGTGATCCCTGCTCTGCTTCCTTGGGACTGGCTGCAGTCTGTGCTGCTTGAAATGTGTCCTTCTTGGAGTCAGGAATGCAGGCAGCTGTCTGAAAGCCAAGTGTGAATTGGGAATGATGGCTCCAAGCTGAACTTAATGGTGACAGCTGGGTATTGTGAAGGAAAGCAGAGGTGAGCTCATGGGGCAGAGAGGGTGCTGGCAAAGGAAAGGGGCTTGTTGGTCCGTGTGGGAGCAGAGATGGTTACGTACAAGCCCAGCAGCAGCGACGTAAACCCTGTACCTCCTCTGGGTCCCTGATCCTGAGTATCTGTGCTGGTGGGAATTTCAGCTTCTGGGCTCTCTTTGAAAGCATGGATCTTCCCTGAGGGAGATGGCTGATGCTTCATTTTGTGGCTAGCTTGCAAGCCTGCTTTGAACTGATAAGTCCTGTCCTGAGGAAGAAGCCTGGAAGAGTCTTGGTCTTCCTTCCACTTCCCTGTCTCAGCTCCACCTGTGTATCTGGGCAGCAAGGTCTGTGAGATGGATGATCTATCTTACCACTTTTCCATCTCCAAGCATGGTGAAGCCCAGGACTGGGTCCGAAAGCAGTGGCTGAAGTCTTCTCCATCCTGCAGTGCATCCTGAACTGTGTGTGTAGGCTTGCAAAGTATGTCCACTCGTATTGATTTTAATTTCAGGTCTGTTGCTGTTCAAAAATGGCAGCTTGGCAGGGTCGCCTGCTGTCTGTAGCCATCAGGAGCTGTGGTTATGGTGAAGAAGCTACAGGACAAGCTGTCTGTGGCCTCCTCCTGCTCAGCAGCCAGCAGTGGAGGGCAGTCTGGCTGGTAGTGTACACCTGCAGTGACATCTCCCCTCTGTGCTCCCTGGGAATGCAGTGTATTCCTCTCCCTTCAAGTCCCTGTTAGCTAGAAAAAGTACTAATTTGCAGTGTTCACCTCTGCCATCAGAAATGAAGCAGCTTTGGCAGAACATGTGTTTTGCCAAATGCCAGAACCCCCCGAGGGCTTTGTGTGCAAACGCTGAGAGAATCAAATAAAGCTGCTTTTTGCAGAGAGCACCGGTCCCCTTGTGCTTGATCAGCAGGGTCTCTGTGGCTCCCCTTTCCTGGGTCTGCATCAGCTATTCCCTGCTGCCTGCCAGGGTTTTCTCTGGGTGTTTAAGGCCCTGGCAAAGGGAGTTTACCTCCCTCTGGGCTGGTAGCAGGTTTTACAAGGGTTACGCAGGCTCTCCCTGTAGAGATGGTCACTACAGGGAGGCTGAAGAGCTTGGCTGAGCCAGGGTTAAAGCTGGGGCCCTCTGGGTGCTGTGCTTCTCTAGCCTGGGTGGCTGAAATTAGCTCCTGCAGAGTGTCTTGGTGTGCTTTTACCATGGGGTGACCTGTTCAGTGCTGTAATCTGGAATTTCCCCAATGCTAAAGTGTGTTGCTGTGTGTGCTGGTGTAGTTGCCCTCCAGTTGATGGGCTTGGGTATGTCCAGCCCGGGGTCTGGCACTAGCATATTTGGAATTGACATAAGGGAGTTATGTATGGGAGTTGGGGTGTGGGAAGAGGAGCCAAGGAGAAAAAGGCCTTGGAGTCAAGGCATGTGCATAAAAAACTTCAGTGTATGTTTCTCCCTGTCCAGCACGTTTGAGCTCCCCTGTCCCAGGCTTCTCCTGTACTGTGAACTCTGCTGTACTTTGGATTGAACTTGTCTAGGACAAAAAATCTGCCTAAAATTTGTGCAACACGTCTAAGATCGTGATGGGCCTTTATGAGAAAATGCGCTGGAGCAGGAGGGCCGCAGGCAGCCCCCGTTCCTCTGCCGGGCCCCGGGTGGGTGCTGCTCATCCCTGGGGCCCTCTGCCCCCGTGTCTGTTCTGAAGCCGTTCCCTGTCCCATTGGTGTCCCGGCTGTTGCCACGGTGGTGTTGGGGCTGGCTGGGAGGCCCCGTTGCCTTGGAAATGAGGGCAACAGCCCAAGGGGCAGCAGGGCCCCAGCGTGTGAGCGTGCCCCTGCGCCCCTCGAGGAGTGGGGAAGGTAGGGCGTGCTGGTGACCGCCCCTGTGCTGGGGAGACGGTGGCTGTGTCCCCAAAGTGTTGGGGGGTGGCTTTTGGTGTTGGTGTGCCCAGGCTGCTGAGCCTCGGGAGCAGGGGGTGCCAGCCCGTGCCCCGCGCAGTGTGCCTGGCGGGGAGGAGGGAGGCCGGGCTGTGTGGCTGTAGGTTGTGCTCGTCCTCCTGCGGGATCTGTTTCCCTGCAAGGAAGTGATGTGTTCTTTTACATAATTATTTCACACTTTGCATTCCCATGGCTTTTGCCCAGAGCTTGGAGTTTGGGGTGTCCTGGACTGGTTCTTAATGAAATACTGGTGATGCTAGCTATGAAGCAGGAATTAATGTCCAGATACTTGATTTGGAAGTGCTCATTTGCCATCTTATGCAACTGCAGTTTTCCCCTGTAGTGGAAACAACCGGTTCTGTTTTCCTAGTTGCAGAAGCTTGTCTGGCCTTGAAATGAGGGATCTGAGCAAAACTCAGCAGGCATTGACCTCCCTTTAGCCCTGGGTCAGACCCTGCCCAAGAGGCACCCAGGTGAAATGCATCTGTTTGAGTGGGGCACAGGTGGATGGAGCTCAGAGCCCAGCTGGAGCTGCTGAGGGAGGGAGGGAGGGGAAGCCTGGCTTCAGGAAGGGGTTTAGAGCTGTGTGTGTTAGGCTGTGCTTGTTGGGGTTTATTTATTGCAGTGCTTCCCTGAGAAGTGGTGAGGTTGGCTGGGCTGGTTTGTGCTGAGAGCCCTGCCATGGGCAGGCTGGGAGGTGCAAGATGCCAGCAAAGCAGGTGAGCTGGCTGAGCAAATGATCGCAGAGTGTGCAGGAGAGAAGAGCATACAGTCCTTTGTGAGGGCAGCACTGGCACCTCTGAGGGTTGTGTGTGACTTGATTTTTAGGCTATTTTGACACGCTGGGTGTTTCCAGGTGGCGTGTGGGGCTTTCTGTGATCAGTCCTGCATGCTGGCTTGCTTTATCCTAGACCTGTGAGAAACACTCTGGATTGTGCCTTGCATTTCTGTGATTGCTGCTCTATTCCAGGATGACACAGCCAGGGATGTGGCTGTGCTGGGGCTGGGTGTGTTGGAGGCAGTTTGCATGTTTGCTGTGGCCATCGTACGCTTGCCTTGAGCTGCTGTTGGTGCTCTGAGCTAAGGCACTGCCAGCCAGTCCCCTCTGGTGCCTGTGCCCCAAGGTCTGAGGGAAGTGCAGCTGGTTTATGCTGTCCTGGAGTGGGAGCGGGTGGGCAGGAGCTCCCTGCCGAAGCTGTGTGAGCTTTTGAAGCGGTTTGGCAGGCCTGGGCTCTTGCGCTGCTTTCTGGGGCTGCCCTGCCCTGAGCCGGCAGCCGCTGCGCTGGAGCAGGGGGGCCGCAGGCAGCCCCCGCTCCTCTGCCGGGCCCGGGTGGGTGCTGCTCATCCCTGGGGCCCTCTGCCCCCGTGTCCGTTCTGAAGCCGTTCCCTGTCCCCTTGGCGTCCCGGCTGTTGCCACGGTGGTGTTGGGGCTGGCCCGGAGGCCCCGTTGCCTTGGAAATGAGGGCAACGGCCCAAGGGGCAGCAGGGTCCCAGCGTGTCAGTGTGCCCCTGAGTCCCTCGAGGAGTGGGGAAGGTAGGGCGTGCTGGTGACCGCCCCCGTGCTGGGGAGACGGTGGCTGTCCCCAAAATCCTAAATTTCTTCCTTCCTTCCCATGGGATGCAGGTGTGATGGCATCCAGGCTGTGGGTTAAATGTGGAGGGGATGGAGGCTGCCTGCCCCGCTGCTGCTGGTCTTGCCCTCCTCATCTTGCACGTGGGCTTTTGGATGTTTTGGCTTTAAATCTTTGTGTTGCTCAGTCTGTAAATGAGGGATGAGATGATTTATTCTTGCTCTGTCTATAAAATGCTGTGAAGGCTTATGATGAAAAATGCAACAGATGGCCTAGCTAGAAGCGACTGCAAAGTTAATTCACCCTGACTGTCCTTTCCTTGTGTTTTAAATCCAGAGGTGATTTTCTGAGAAGCAATTCCTGTATACATCTAGGGACGATACAAAGGCTAGACTGCTCCAGGAGGGCGCAGGTTGCTAATAACACGTTGTCCAGCCTTGCCCCTTGTCTGAAGGATGGGAGATAACTCTGTGAAGCCAAATTCTCCTTTGTAACACGTCAGGGTTACAGGCAGTGCTGTAGTATTGCAGTAGTAATCCAGTGAGTACAGAGTATTGACTGTTCTGGCAGCCAGGGATGTGTGTGTGCTGGATAATCGGGTAGGAGGCTGGAGCCAGGCAAGGTGAGGTTGGGGCTTGTATTCCTGCCTCTGCTTTTGGTTGTTTAACTGCGTCTAGTTTGGCATCTTTGAATTCGGTTAATGTTTATGTTCTTCCAGAGAGTGAAACTCTGTGAGAACTGGGCACGAGTACACATAAGTACTTCACTGAGGAGGTTTTGCAGATTGCCATTAAACCAGCTTGGCTTGGCTTGAGGTTCGTAGGAGCATTTCAGAGAGCTGTGCTGATGCCTGACCTCTCGGTCAGGCTGGTGAAGGCAGCTGGTCAGGATGTGAACATGGCCCTGCTGTGCACTGCGAATTGGTGCTGCAGAAGCCAAGAGGTGGTTCGGAAGGGGAAGGCGGATGGTTTTTAGGGATGCTGGCAGTGCCAGCTTGGGTGTGCAGGTAAATGGCAGATTAACAAATCCTTGTGTGTCAGCAGAGCAGAGGTTTGTGTGCTTTGAGCCCCCAGGGAGTACAGAATTGCTCATTTCATCTTAGCTCTCCTTTGCAGACTAGTGTAAGTGGCATGTGCAAGCATTTGCTGTGCAGTGAGATATCGCATGTAGAACAATCTGACATCCATAGGAGTCTTCCTATGATTTGCATTATCTTTGGATGAGTTCTTGGCAGTAGCTACTAAAGAGTGGTCCTGCTTCGCTAACCTGCTACCCTGGATTCACCATGGCAGAGTCAGCTCTGACCCCACGTGTGGCTGCTTGTTCCTGTCCTGGGGATCTGTTAATAGTCCTTTGGTTTCTGCTTTTCCACTCCAAATTTGCTGTCTGTATGGAAACTCTGGTGCTTTGCAAACCAAAATGAAATGTGGTCCAGATGCCAGGAAAAAAAAAAAAAGAATAAATAAAAAGGGAGTTGCAAAGGCAGGATAACAGAGATGAGATGCTGGGAGAGGCAGTTGGGAAAGGGAAAACAGTACAGTAAATATGTAAGGCAGGAGCCACAGTTGTAAATTACAGTGTGTGGAGCTGTGGAATCTCCAGCAGACCCTTGGAAGGGACCTTGGTCCACCTCCCTGTCAGCTGCAAGTTGAAGTTTATTAAAAGAAATAACAGGGAGGTTTAACACTAGGCTCCTATTAATTGTCTCAGCTATAGGAGAGCTTTTGTAATAGATTGCAGGAGGACAGTACTGAAGTGATAAAAGACAGAGGGACTGGAATATAAAAGTGGCAGGTGAGGCTTCCTGATAGTGAGACTTGATTTAGAAGGCACTCAGCCACTTAGCAGTGGGCTGGAGGGGCAAGAGATTAGTCCTGGAAATTCTGCTGCTCCTTTCCTGGCTTCCTTGAGATGCTGTTTCTGCGGTAATTATAGCTAAGCAGGTGATTTCTAGGCAAGAAATGTGATCTTGCTCCTTAAGCCTGAACAGGACAAGATGATTTACCTGAACAAAATTGTTCAGCAACATCCTGATTCTCGCTTTTAACAGATCTCCTGTCTTACTCTTCCAGCAAAGTGTAATAGAAAGGCAAATTAACCAATTACACCAGAGGGAGATGGTTTGTCTTTGCAGAAGGAAGAAGAAAGAGGATTTATTGTGTATATTGAAGTAAAATTCAGCCACCAGACTGTGCTCCTCCAAGAAGAGCTGGATATTGTGTACTGTAGTGCAGAGCGTGCCAGTGTATCCCCAGCCTTTAAGTTTGGAGGGTGACTGTTTGGTATCAGAGCAGCTCAGAGGCTGGTGCTGCTGCTTCAGCACAAGTGACGCGGGGTCCCTTGAAATAAGAGCGCTGGCATGTGGCATAGTGACAGCCGCAGGATCTATGTGGACATGGAGCTGTGCCTTTACGTGAAACTTCCCCTTTTTTTTAATGTCCGTTAAGAAATTACCCTTAAGGAGCCGTTCCCTCCCCCCTTGGCGTCCCGGCTGTTGCCACAGTGGTGTTGGGGCTGGCTGGGAGGCCCCGTTGCCTGGAAACGAGGGCAACGGCCCAAGGGGCAGCAGGGCCCCAGCCGTGTGAGCCCCTGCGCCCCTCGAGGAGTGGGAAAGGTAGGGCGTGCTGGTGACCGCCCCTGTGCTGGGGAGATGGTGGCTGTGTCCCCAAAATCCTAAATTTCTTCCTTCCTTCCCATGGGATACAGGTGTGATGGCATCCAGGCTGTGGGTTAAATGTGGAGCGGACGGAGGCTGCAGTGTTAGGAGATGTAACTGTGACCTTGTCTGGGCTGATAAGCAGGACGAAGGAATGGCTTTGGCCTTCTGTGTCTGCCTGGGAGGGTAGGAAGGTTTGGGCTGGAAAAATAGATGGTGAATTCAATGGCACAAGTGCAGCCAAGCATCGGAGCAGGGCTGTTGGGGTTGATGAGAGCAGACTGAGGTCAGGTTTGGCATTTGGGTGCTGAGGTCCTTGCAAGCCTTGTCTGGGTTTCGTGTCACTTCTACCACGTATCTCCATGAAGATACTTGGGGGCTGACAGTTTCCCTTGCTAAGGACCTGAGGCTTCTCTGGCAAGTGCTCTCAGCATGAACCCTGGCTCCAGGTGTGCTGTTTGCCTGCAGCAGGCAGGAGTCACTTCTGTGCTGAGCAGCTGAGGCTCTACCATTGCTTGTGAGGTGTGGGAGCTGTTGGGAAGGAGCACAAGGTGTTTGCCCTGTGAGTGCATCTCAGACCAAGCGCAAGAGACTTGATGGGTCTCATGTTGACATCTGTCTCCAAGTTCTGCCTTCTGAGATGCATCATCCACCATCTAGTTTCCTTCCCTTATAGCACTTCCTTCTGTCTTGGTGCCTTGAGCGCACAAGGGTGTCACATCTGAGGTTTCTTTGTTTGAGCTCTCCAGTTTCCACTGAGATTTGTGGCTGGACACCCTGTGGGAGATGTTTTGGAGCGAGTTTCTGCAGGCTAGCTGGCTGGAGAGCCAGTTTGTTTTCAGGGCTCAGATCCTCCCTGGCTGGATCGTAAACCCCCAAATAATGAATGTCAGTTTTCAAACCGAGGGTTCCTTGTTCCCAGCCAGGTAGATGATAGTTCAGTTCGCCTTTGGCCGAGAGTCTCCTGAGAAGCTTTTGTTTATAGCGTATGTCATGCTGAAAATGCGTGAAGCTCCCTGGCAGCTGAGATGCTCTTGTAAGCTGGGTGTCCTTGGCTGGTGTGTGTGTGTGTAGATGTGCGCACAGTTAATTGGAACAAGCTCATCAGATGGGTATTCACCAGGTGCAACAACAGAGGACACCCCAAAGATATTGTTGGAGCTGTGGCAACACGGTGATTTGCCTGCTCTCTTTGGCATTGATGTGCTTGGGGTCCTCCCTGGGTGAGCGAGAGAAAAATTAGATTCTTGCTCTGTAAGCCAGTACGGAAACTTCTTCTTTACTCCTTAAACAAAGAAATGATTAGCTTGTCTGCAGGGTCTAAATTAATTTCTCTGAAGCTCGTAGAACACTAACAAATGCTACTCCAAGGCGTACTTTCCAGTGCTGCTGCAATCACTCACTGCCGAGTGAGGTGTTTAAGAAAGAGATGTGCTGCAGTGATTTGCAAGGCTATAACTTTATCAGTGGCATTGTAAACCACCAGAGGAGAGGCCAAGTGGAGCAATTATGACACTGAGAAAGTTCAAGGCAGAAAACATAGTCTCCACTCCAGCCTAGAGCTGAAGAAATCCCGAAGCCACAAATTCTTGAAGATGCATCTGTTCCCTTGGTGTGGAACTGGTTGAGGTGGTAAACCCCCACTCTTACCTGTTAACCCGTGCTCCTTGTAGGATAAGGATGCTGGAGAAGAACTGCCATTAGGATAAAGTCCTAAGTGGTCCTGCTTTCGCATGTGTTGCGTTTGTATTTGAGCTAATTGCTCATGCTCCTTTAATGGATTCATGCTTTTACTTCTGCTCTTAACAGCCTCTAATGGCTGTAGGGAACCTTGAGTTTGGGTGTTAATAAGTGAAAACTAGGGCCCTCATTCTCCATGGAGAAATGATCTTGGGCACTGTGGTAATTTCATGCCTGGAAGGAGTCAGATTTGCTGGATAATTTTTGTAACTTAAACCAGCCAAATTAGCCTTGAGAAACTATAGTTCTTAATCAGAGTATTGAGCTCTCTGCTCCATTAGTTAGAAACATCACCAGGCTCCTCGCACAAAGGGCGGACATTTGATTTGCAGAGTAGGAAAGCGGTCTGAGTTTTGTTAAGGCTCAGGGTAGCAGCAATCCCTGGGTTTAAGGTTGTTTGTAACACTCTGAGCATTTAAGGTCGGGCGTGTGGTCACGTCAGGTCAGCTGCTCTTGCAAAATGAAGCAGCTAAGTGACTTCCTCCTGTTCCCACTGAAAAACTTTTAAAGAGTGATAAAGGACAGTTTGGATATTAATAGAGATGTGGTTAATAATGCCAGTAAATGAGGTTCCAAAAGTAGTGGAAGTGGGGGGGAAAGTGGAAATGCCAGCAGGCCCTGGAGTGTGTTTGTGGCTCGTGGGACTGCACCCCCAGCAAAAGGCTCTTTTGGCTCAGGGAATGTTTGTTCTGGGCTTTTTACTTCTATGAATCTTAACTCTGCTCTTTAAATATAGTCTAATCATGAAACAGAGCGAGGATGCCTTATGTTCTCCACTTACAAAAGATGCCACAGCCTTGAGAGACAGCTGTGTCCTTTGGGTCTGCCATGAACGGGATTCTGGATTTTCACAGTCCTGTTGTTGCTCCTTGCAGGTGACCTGAGACATGGCCACTGTCAAACTCCCTCAATCCATGGGGTCTTTCAGAATGGCTCACAGACTCCAGAGCAGAGCGGTTACGCCTCGTAATCAGAATCTAGTCAGAGAGACAGTCTCGTATGTAACTGTAAGTACCTGCTGTGGCCAGGTAGGAGCTGTTAAGGCTGGAAACTCCCATTGTGTCCCTCTGCCTTCCCCTCCTGTTGTCTAGCAGCACCGTGAGGCCAGACACCACCTCCCCACCTCTTTGCTGCCACGCTTGTGTTGGAGGTGGCTGTCATGGTGCAGTGGGATTTGGACTTTGTGCTGCTTCAGGGAAAATCTGGGGTCTTGCCTGAAAGTGCCACTGGAGCCAAGTTAAATGAATGTACGAGACATTGCACGGGAACAGCTGAAGCATGAGCGTGTGCTTCTTTCCATCCTCTTTGTGCGGGCAGTAATATCTTCTGTCGTGTAGGCGTACTTGGCAGTGCTGCTCTGACCGTCCCTGCCCTCCAGGCAGCTGAGCACGTGGTGGGCTGCTCAAACCCTGCCTGAAGACTTGGGAGACATGGCTGGTCCCAGACAGAACAGGTTCCAAACCAGTTGTTATAGCTCACATCCTGTGTGGAGCACAGATCCAGCCCTGCCAACAGCAGTGGAGTCTGGGCAATTCCTCATTCCCATCCCCAAACGTCCCCTTTGTTGACTGGAGATGACCTAGTGCTGAGGCTCTGTCAAGGAGATATGTCTGCATGCTTCTGTGGAGGGATCTGTGAGGCCAGAAGAGAGGGAAAACAAATGCTAATTAAAAAGAGAACTAAAATTTGGACCCATTCCTTTCCACACCAGTCTTGGCACAACGCTGCTTTTCTGCTTTCCTCTGGCTCACCCAGCAGTGACACCTCCACACGCGTGTTGGTCGTCAGCATTGTGCAAGGATGGGGTTAGGGGATTTCTGGTAATTCCTCCCCACTCTCTTGAAAGGCTCGATCCAGCAAAACTAAAGAGGAAAGAAATGCCCGAAGAGCAGAAATCCCCAAACATGTCACCTCAAATCATGAAGGAGAAGCTAATGGGACAGAGCCACTTGGTTAGAGCATGTGTATTCCGCTCTATATCATTAATTTACTGATGTTAAATATTTCAGTGTGCAACTTAGGGGACTTGCAGGACTGTCCTGGTGGCTGCGATCACAAATTATTCATCAGTGGCACTCGAACAAGAAAAGCCTTTCTGACCAAAGGCATTTCTGTAGCTCTTTGCTGATGTTTTGCATTTCAGCTGACTCCCTCCACCTTCCTGAAGGAGATGTCTCTTACCACCGAGCAGAGGCTGGCCAGCACTCGGGAGAGGAAGCTTCCCCCGATTATCCAGCCTCTAGACAGGAGTGAAACCTCCCATCACAAGGTAGCCTTTTCCTGCCCTTTTCCTTGCTGTTTGATGTGACATTTGAAGAGCGTGCGTGTGACAGCCTTGCCTCCAGCTTGTCTGAATACCTCAGCAGCTAGGTCCTGTTGTCCTTTCCAGCTGCTGCTGGTGGTGGAGTTCCTTCTGCTGGGGGAAAGGCAAACTCTTTTTCCCTGTGATGTCCTGATCTGTGCTAAGCCAACATAAATAAGCTCTGCTGAAATCAGAGGGTTTTGCTGGAGTTTAGCTAAAGCACAGTGTTGGGGGAAGGCTGAGGCAGGACACAAAGGCATGAGCTTGCTGTTTTCCACCCTCCCTCTGAAATAGCCACCTCTTGCTTTGGTGTCAAATGCTTGGGGTCATGACTCCCTCAACCGTGGTGGCGTTGGCCTTTGAAGGCTGTAGGCCCTATGGCACTTAAGGTTTAATAACCCAACTGCATTAATGCTTTGGGTTGGAACGATGAGTGGGACCCTTCCAGGGTGTTAGGTTTGCAGGCTGGAGGATCCTGCCAGATACACAGGGGAATCCCCTCGGGTAGAGCGCAGTGGATGCGCTTTATCTGGATCAATGTTTACTTAGATAATATGTTTAAAACTGCTTTTCTTCCAGGACTGCTCAGTATAACACACAATCCAAATGGGTGGATTACCGAGGGAGGCTGTTGAGCAGAAAATTGCCAGCAAGAGACCTGTAACAAATTGGTTAAGGAGTGCCCTAGACAGTACAGGAGGTTGGGAGCGCATCAGATGAGCGCACAAATAACTGCCACTGTGCTGCAGCTACTGGCTTCAGCGTGACTGTGACTTGTGGGGAGAAGCAGGAGACCTGCCTGTGTGTTTTAGGTGGGAGCAGTGCAGCTGGAAGAGGGGAGACAAAGCAGGGAGGAGTTTTCTCAAAGTAATGCCTCTGCTCTGTCAGCAGTCGCTGTTTGTGTATATTTTCAGACATGCTTCTGCAGTGGTGTTAAATAAACCAGCAATAATAAAAAACAATAAAACATCCATTTAAAGCTCCTGAAAAAAAGGAGATACCGAGTCCAGTCTTACTCAAGTTGCCCAGTAATGCTGAGAAAAGAGCTGACCCTTATCGCCAGTCAGCATTCACCTCGCTTGTCTTTTTCCTATCTACAGTGGTCCTTCCTTTTGGGCCTTACCTCCTCTGCTACTGTTCTCTTCTTACTGGTTTCTGGGCTCTATATCAAAAAAAAAGACATTTTGGAATGTGTGAGACTCGATCTCTCTGCCTCAGAGTAAAAGATCCTCCCAAAATTGTCTCCTGTGGAGTCTCCTGTAAATTCTTGGGTTTCACTTGCTCCGTGAGTGCTTGTAGCTCTTTAAGTGCTCTGGAGCTGTGTGACCGCGTTAGCACCGGGCTCTGCTGGAGGTGTAAGCTCTGCCTTGTGTTTTGGAGAAGGAAACCTGGAGAAACACCTACCCAAAGAGTTTCTTAGCTTGAGCCTGCTCAGCGTGGTCCAGAAACCTTTGATCAGCTCAGAACACAGGTGGGTGAGCTACTGTTTCCCTAGCATGAGCTGGGCAGATGTACCCACCAAGAGACTGTACTTCACTGGAGATCAATGTAGGATTCTCATTCATGAATCTTTCTCCCAGCAGCTGAACCTCTTACTGTTCTGTCTTGCATCTCCAGTTCTCGTCGGTTGACCGGGAACAGAGCTTGTTTCAGCCTTTTCCATCAGAGGTGGTATTTCAGAACTACATCCCCT
This sequence comes from Nyctibius grandis, assembly GCF_013368605.1. Taxonomy (NCBI): domain Eukaryota; kingdom Metazoa; phylum Chordata; class Aves; order Nyctibiiformes; family Nyctibiidae; genus Nyctibius; species Nyctibius grandis. Next base: position 2,360,983 of record NC_090669.1, read on the forward strand.
TCGAGGTCTACGAAGTGCCACTGGTTCTGAGGAACACAGACAAGGTAAGTGCTGGGACGCGGAGGTTTAACACTGGGCTGGAAGAGGAGAGCGGTGTAATTCCCGTGGTGTACAGCATAGCAAGTTACCAGCTGCAGCACAGCACATCCGGACATAAAATGTCTCACCACCACCTTTATTTTGCAAGATAGTGGAAGTCTTCCCATGCTGGGGATTGTCCCCGTGATTTTGGCCCTGTGTTGGTTGTGTCTAACCCAAAGGAGCTTTTCTAGTCAGCATCCTTCCTCTTGAAAGCCCTAGATTGGTGGGAATGTTGAGGGCTGTCTGGTTCTTGTCTGCTCTCATGCTTTACCTTGAGTGTGCACCACGTCCTGGTGGCTTCTGGGTTTCTGGCAGGGCATCTCTGCCTCTCGCGGCCTGTTTAGCTGCCTCTGTGCAGCTCCCTGTCAAAGCACAGAGGTTGAGTCTTCTCCACTTTTTGCTGGAATAAGTTATAATTAGTGGCATTAGCACGCCAGGAAAGGTGTTTTGAAACAGCAGTGGAAACAGACTGTTTTAGCAGAAGCAGTGAGAGGCCTTTAGGTGCCACTTTAGGCTCCTGGTAAGCTTAATTCAGTTCTGCTCAGGTTCTTCTAAGGCATTGTGGCTCTCTGCTTTCCCTTTGGAGAACCACAGTGCATCCAGAGTGATGTGCTCTTGAAGGTCTCCACCTTTACTTAAAAAAAGAGTGATCGTTTTGAGATTTCCCAAGAAAGTTGAGAAGGGAAAAGCTGAAAAATGTCAGCAATTTTGTTCCACCGTAAAGAGGAAAATTGAGACCTTTTGGATTTCAGCAGGGGAAACATTTGCTTGGATGAAGCATGTGCCAGGAGCAAGCTGGTGGGAAAAGACAGGAGGGAGGAAAGGAGCTGGGTTAGAAAGTGCTCTGGGAGAGACCATTGTACACGCAAGGGTTTCTCTTGACACGTAACAGTGAGTGTACTGGAAGCCGAGAAAGGTCAGAAAAAGAAAGGTGTAGTTAGAGATGCTGTTCTGTGATGAAGAGTAGGATGTATACATGGGAGGAGGGCAGGATGGGGAGGTGGAAGTGTACACGAGAGCAGGTGAATTAACCCCCTCTCCAAATCTGCCTGTTGGGGGAAAACAAACAAGCGGACAAAAAAGGCTGTCAGGGCATGTTGCAGGTGGAGGAACAGCAAGAGAAGTCAACACATATTCTGAGATAACAGGTTTTGACAGAGACATGGTTGAAAATGGAAGAGCCTTTGGCAAGGAAGGATGCAGGCGTGGTCCCTCAGTTGTTCCTGGAGAGCACTGCGCCAGTCCTGCTCTGGCCTTGAGCTTGGGAATGTTGGAAAGATGCAGGGTGGATGCCCATGTGATACTATTGATGTGGTCCACACTGATGCTGGGCACTCTGCCATAGGTATCCTCTTTCCTGGTTAAAACGTGCCTCAGTTTCTCTTTTCCTACTGCTCTGCTTCGTTCCCACTAAGTCTTCTGGCTCCAGCTGCTCCATTATCCATGCAGCACTTCAAAATGTTTGTCTTTGCCAAGGACCAGCCAACAGGCAAACAGTTAATTTGCTCTATTCATGCTTCCTCAAGTGGAAAAGAACATCTGCATCAACATTTCTGCCATTCCCAGTAAAAAATAATAAACTTGTACAGCTGCACCTTGGGATTTGTGTGCCCGACAAGGGGGAGGCAATGTGTGAACTGTTGACTTTTTTTTTCCCCAAAATGAATTAGTTTTGAAGCTAGTAAGACCTCAACCACTGGGACAGCACTGGTGTAAGAGTAAGATCAGCTCTAAGGAAAATCCTTGGCATGTTTAAGCACACAAAGACAGAGATGATAATCCCGAGAGAGGTTATTATATTCCAATCTTGTTGGCTTTTGGTAAGGTCCTGGAGAAAAGCAGCACTGTGCTCTGTCTCAAAGCTTTCTCACCAGTTTCCCAGCTTCCTCTGAGTTATACTGACTTCCACTGCACGGTAGCCTGAGGTTGTCTGCTCCATAAAAATCCAGCAAAGTATATTCCAAATAGAGGGTCTGTAATCACTCAAGTACAGAAGTGCTTCGTTATAGACTTCCTGCTCTTACCTGTGTGCTGTAAAATTGCTTTTCTGCCTTCGAGCTGTGCCTTGCCACCCTCAGAGATGTTCTGGGTGGCTTTTGCTGAAGATCTCAGACACGTGTGCTCATCTCCCAAGGGGCTCAGTGGCCAAAATGTTTGTTTGCAGTGTGAGATTGGCTCCTGGAACTCACTGCCCCAGGGCACTGCTGGGAGCAGAGGGCCTTTGGAGAGTTCAGGGCTGGCTTGGCCGTGGGTTATCAGGCTCGGGTGGGTGGTGCAGAATGAATCTCCATTCTTCCCAGCCCTGTGGGGGTTTGTTGTTTATCAGTGAAACTGCTTGTCAGTCCAAATCACCTGGTTTAGACTGAGATGAGATTTGGTGCTCGGGGGTTGATCTCTGTGTGCTAGGAAATGCCTGTTTGCTCTCTCTGTGCTTGTGGTATCCCAGAGGGCAGAAACTTGCAGTGAGGTGCCTGCAGGGACTCCCGGGGGTGGGGAGGAATACCCAGAAACCTGGCTTGCCTGCACTGGCAGCTGCCTGGCTACAGTCACCAGGGAGCAAGAGCCTCTGGAGAGCTGAGATTGGCTTTTAATAACGAAACCACACCGTGAGTCAGTACTGGCCATGTATCTCAAGGCAGAAAATGCCTTTGAAGCCCATAATTGATAGGCACAGCCTGGGGGGTCGTCTGGCTTTCCATCATTTTGGCAACTTGACTGCTCTCATCTTCCGCATCAGCCTTTCCTTGCAGAGTATCATGCTTCTCCCTTGCTTCTTCACAGCCCCCTTTAAATTCTCTTAGCCATCTCCTTGTTTCTGGGGTTGTCTCTGACTTCCTACATTCCTCCTTTTGCTCTTCAGGTTTGCTTTTATTCCCAGTAAGGCCACAATGTCTGTGGTCTCCTCTTGCTGGTCTGCCTGCATGACTGTAGCACCGCAGCTTGACTGCCCCACTCAAACCCAGTAGGCTAGAAAGGGAATTTCTTCCTTGCCCCAGTATAACAAATACTGGTTTGTCTTCAGATAATACCTTCTCCCTCTTGAGGCGTGATTGCATGGATGTGTGCAGGCAGAAGCAAGCAGGTTCTTTGGGCTTATTGAATATGGGGATGACTTGATTCAGGTATGATATCTACATACTGCTGGTGTCTTACCTGCTTGGTGATTCCTTCAGAGCAGGGCATTGCCCTACTGCCTCTGGCCTGGACCTATTTTGCCCAGGCAGAACAGATTCAAGTGCATCCTTGTGTGTTATGTGCACGTACCTCAAGCTAAAAGTGCTTTGGAAAGGTGGTTAAGGAAGGATGTCACCAGGGCATGGCCAGGTCTTTTCTCCCCATGCCTTCCGTATGAGTGGCATAACCATAGTTTCATGTCTTTCCTTGCAGATTCCTCAGCTGGTGAAGGTTGTCTTGGAGAACTCACCTTACTTCAAGTTGAGCGGCCCCAATGGTGTGTGCCGTAAGGTAGCACCTGGCATGACTTCAACTTTCCGCATCGTTTTCAGCCCTGAGGAGAAGAGGGTGAGTGTGGAGGGCCCAAGAGGTTGTGCCTTCAGTGGAAGCTGAAGCTGCAGGGCTGGATTCAGAACAGGGCACCTGGTGTGGGCTTTGAGGAACTGTCCTGGTTTCAGTGGGGTTGCACTGGATCTAGAACTGGGGGAAGCTCTTTCCCCATGGTGAAGATGATGCTCTCATAGGCTGGAGGCTCTTCTATGTTTCAGACTGGTTTTATCCTTCAGTGCTGGAACGTTTAATGTAACGGTTATTGGCGTCAGGGATGAGGGAGTCTATTGTCTGTGGTGGGGGTGGCCTCTCAAGGTGTTGGTTTCTATGGTCTGTCCATTGCTGCATAATTATGGGTTTACTCCACTAATTATAAATACAAAAGTCTGTTTAAAAGTGAGGACCACCACCTTTGAAAACTGGAGTCACCTTCATATGTATCACGTTGGATAGAGCAGCGAGACAGCTGAACATTAGGTCTGAAGGCATCACTTTTTCTGCACACTGGTCATAGCCCACGCCCTGCTGTGGGGTCTGCTCCAGGCTGTGGTCAGGCAGTCTGCAGCGAGTCACAGCTTGGCATTGCGTGGTGCTGTTGGCCCCTGCAGCATGGCCTGACGGGCTGTGCTTTCTCTCCCTGCGCTTTCTTGAGCATTCGCGAGGGAAGATGCAGATGGAACAGCAGGAAAATGGCAGGGAGGGCTGTTGATAAGATGTTTACCCATTTCTCTGCCTCAATGGGGTTTAATTATTATGGAAAATACTGGAGGAACAAATAGATCCAGAGGGCTTTTCTTTGCCATCTGGCAGCCCCTTCCCTGCCTCACGCTGGACTGGAGCAAAGATGATGCTCTTTCATACCCTCTGTGTTCAAGCCTTGCAGCTGTGCTGTCCCCGAGGATACTCGCCTGCCTGCGATCCAGCTGCGAGGGTAGGGGAGAGGGAGTGCTGTGCACGTGGCAGGGAGCCAGCCTGGCACACACACACTGAGCTCTGGATGTCCTTAGCTCAGCGGGAGGTTGGTGTGCTGCAGATGGCACTGAGATATCTGCCTGAAAGAGAATGTGTAGGAATAAACGGGCAGGTACAATCTGCAGGCAGCCACGTCACCCCAGAGCCCGAGGTGTGGCTGTGTCTTCATGCATGTTGTTGTGGTTGCTCTGTCAGCTGGCACCTATTCTGTGTCAAACGTGCAATGGTTTTGCTTGGAGGTTTGAACATCAGTGCTGTGGCCCTGGCAAGTCTGATTCTCAGTGCTGTGATGGGAAGGGTCAGTGCTGTTACCTGGAGGCTTGTTAATACACAGCCGGATTTAGTGCATGGCATGGAAGGGAGGAAGCATTGCAGGGAAACAAAGACGGGCAGGCTGACCCTGCCACCAGCATCTGCTGCCTCTGAGAACTGTTCTTCACATGTCTTCCTTGGAGAGGCAAGGGTAGGGGATGGCTCTGAGCCTGCTGATGCTTCTCCACCTGGCCAGAGGTACAAGATCTCTTTGGGCAGAGCTGTTTTCTCATCTTCCATTTGCTGCTTAGATTTAGTGTAATGCTTTCTCCTACCCTCAAACAGCGTGGATATAGAAAACTGAAGAGGAAATGCCCTGTGGTCCCTGGCTCCCCGTGCTTGTGAAAGAATGTGTTCCTTCGAAGGGACTGAGAAATTATTTAAAGTCATTAATATTTAGGGTAAAAATTATGTTGGCCTAGGGCAGTTCTCGTTACTACCCAAGTGACACAAGAGCTTAATCTCACTGAGGTAGGCTTTGCAAAGTACACTGGTGCTTTTAAAATATGATTTATTAGTATTAATTAGTGTTCATTTTTGGAGTGGAAGAGGTAAATTGGTGCCCATGAAGGGCAAAGTGCTGCTCTTCAGGTTTAGAGAGGCAGCAGAGCAACACGAACATCACCACAAGCAGAAGCAGGGTGAGATAACCCCCAGAGCACTCATGTCCTGTACTTTGTCCCTTGTCTTGCCCTTGAACTGGTGAGTGTATGGCATAGGGAGCTCTGCCAGCGAGAGGTCCTCTGCACAGCTTCAGCGACCCCCCAGTTTCTGCTGGCCTGGGTTTTGTGCTCCTCGCAGGGGTTGTGCAGGGCATCGGGAGAGGGCTGGATACTGCTCAGTGAGGAGCACCTGGGGGTTGATACAGCAGAATCAGAATTTTGTACAAATCAAATATTTTGTCTTGTACTTGATGGGAGTGTGAGTCAGCGAAGTACCAGAGTGCTGTGGCTCAGCTAGAAACGCATCAATAGTGTGGTCAGGAGGTGCCCAGCACCTTGCAAACCCCTGAGCAAAGTGGCAGGCTTTGGGAGAGGGATCTGTAAAGCCACTTGCGTTGGGATTGCAGTTGCTTGGGTGCAGAATATCTGTGTCTTAGTTGTGGAAGGCTTATGAGTGCTGCCTTTGAACAGCCTCTACAGCTCTGCTGCTCCACGATCCACAGGGATTGTGGATAACCCAGTGAACTGGGGTGCAGGTACGAACCCCTCTGCCAGGGTTGGAGAGTTTTCCTGTTGTGGAGCTGGTTTATATAATTCTCTTGCTTTGAATCTGTTCTTCCCTGGGGTAAGTCTGATTTCGGCGAAGTCACTTCTGATTCAAGGGGGTAAAATTGTGCCTAAGCCCTAAATAAAAGGACCATGTGAGTTGTTAGTGGCTGAAATGCCATGTGCCACGTAGCCCTTTCTTGAAAAATGAGCAGTTTCCTATTGTCTCGCAGTCATTTGGGAATGTGCCACATGGTTGGACTGTCAGAAAGCAAATAAAGAGCTGACACGTCTCTTTGTTTATTGGCACTTGCGTTATAAATATGAAATGCTAATTTTTCTGCTGGGCAACATTTCCCATTAGCTACTCTTGCTCCTCTGATTTACACACTTGTGTTTTGTGGCTCCGGTTGTACAGTGTGGGTGTTCTCGTGCCACCCTGTGTTCCCGTGTGCCCTCGCATTATGGTCTGACAGTCTCTGCCGAATTGGAAACCACAGTGGAGCTGACTGGCAAATAACCAACAGGCAGGAATACTGACGGTGTGTGCCCTTCAGGCTCATTAATAGATTATCTTAAAGGAAGCAAGAAGCACAGAAAAGCATAGCACAGCTTATTCTGTTCTGTCCTCTTGCTCTGTTTGCTGTAGCAATACGAGGTTTTCAGGCAATACAAGTCGAGTCTGTAAGGTTTGCAGAATTCCTTGCTGATGCCCAGTGGAGACTGAATTAATGTTCATTGATTAATACGGAATATGACAGGATGACGAGTTATTGCATTACTGAAATTAACTCCTTTAACAATTCCATCTCGCCCTGTTAGATGTTTTGTAGCGCACAGCAGCTGTTCCAGGGATACTTTTAAGCTGACTCTTGAAGGGAGGAAAGGGGCAGATGAAGGCAAATGGCCCTGCACAAAATGAACCTGGAGCAAAGTGACTGATTTCAAAGACTCCTGTGAATTGGTAGCTGAGGGAGGCAGGAGCAGGGGTACCCTTCTATCTTCACGCTCCAGTCCCTCCTCTCTTTTAACAGCCCTTATTTTCTAGCCTTTATGGTACCATGGTTTCAGCAGGGAGCTCTCCCTGCTTGACTTACGGTGTTACCGCATACTGCGAGGATCTTTTCTTTGCAGTTGGCTGCTGCAAGGAGTTCAGTGAAGGATTTAGGATCAGTTATGCAGCAAAACTGACATCCGAGTTCAGTGTACTGGGCACTTAGGTTGATATCCCTGTGACAGTAATTACTGTTTGCCTGAGTTTGCAAAGAGCCTGAAGTAACATCTGAGACAAGCAGTTGCTTTAATTTCAGTGGGTGCGAATTCGAATGTCAGTGGTGATGCTTGGAAGGCCAGAGCTTGTAACTTAGTGCTTATCAAGGGAGAGTGAGAGAAGAGGAACCGTTGTATAATCATCTCTTTTCCTTGAAATTGAGAGGAGTTGTATGAAGGCTGAAGTCGTATTTTCATGAAAATCTGTAGTCCGAAGCTGCGTCTAAACACAACAATCTTTAAAGTATAGAAGTGATGCAACCCCTCTCTCCCCAGGCTGGTGTAGTTAGAAACCTGGTTTGAAACAGTCTCAGGGTTTGCACTTGCAAAGTAAAACAAGGCTGTGAACTGGTTTCAGCTGTACCTGTAGACTGTAAGCAAGTGCGTAGCAGAGTCGGTAACCCAGGGCAGTGCTGCAGGGGAGGACTGCAGCCTTTTCCTTCTCCCAGGGGAGGGCGATTCAGCTTTCAAAAGCTTAAGTGACCACGGATTCACAGCAGCCTGAGCAGCCAGCTTCTGCCTAGCACCCCTCCTTTCTTGAGTTTCTCCCCCGTTTGGCCTGAGACTGCGTTCAGCATCGATGCAAGGTCCCACCTTGGGGTCCTAGAGCGTGGTTGAAGGGTCACCACGTTCTGAAGTGCTTTGAGTGAAGCTTTGTATGGGAAAGGGATGTCCCAGGGCGTCCCTGGAGAAAGGGGCTCAGCACACAACGTGGTTGTGCATGAATGGCAAGAGGCAGCTTACTCAAGGTCATGGTTGTCTCTGGAAGGCCAAATCCTTGCAGCTTTGGCTTTGCATACCTGGAGAAGTCCCTTTTCCCATGCATTGCTGTGCAGGTGGTCCCAGCGCCCTGCACCAGCAATGGAGCTGGGAAGGCTGCCAGTGCTTGCTTTTGGAGGGGATTTATTCCTTGGGCTCTTATTTACATTGCTGTTGATCCACTCACTCCTTAGCAATGACAATGGCTTGAAAATTTTTTCCTTTTACTTCCCTCAAATACCTCCAATTGTTGAAGTTTCTTTTTTCTTTATCCCCCCTGCTGATCTGAACTCCTTGCATCCTCCTCTGTCTACCTGGCATCTGGAAGGGAGAGATAAGTAAATATGGCACGCCAAGACTTAATAAGGCACGCAGCTTTCAAGTGGATTTACAATGCCTTTGTAACAGTAGCGTGGCCAAAATAACAACAACAAACAGTAAATAGCATTCTTGATTTGCTGCTGCGGTTTGTGAGGATCTAAACAGTCCAGGATATGAGGTATGCAGATAATAGGTGCTTTAAATTCACATGGGCTGCCCATAGCTTTTATTTTAGAGGGCTTAGGCTGCAAGATTGAGTACTAAATTGCTAATTCAGGAAGACTTGCTGAAAATGAAACGCTCTCCTGAAATGTGATATTCAGTTCTGTAGATTGTTTGCTGCAGTTCCCTTTCTGGTATTTTACCTTCCAATTATGAGAAGCTAAAGCCCTCCTGCAATTTCCAGTGTGAATATTTGAGATGTCAAGAAAAAAAAAATCCTTCTTTATTCTTTTTTACATGTTGAAAGTGACAGTATCTGTTCTGGCAACCTTAAACCCCAGCTGAGCAGGTGGCTGGTGTGCTGAGACAGTGGTTGGTAGGCACTGGGTGTTAGATGGCGTGTGTCTGTGCCTCGTCTGGCTGCCTTAGGTCCCTTCCAGGCTTGGAGAGGATGAGTATGAGAGCAGGAGATCCCAAGCACAGAGGAATCTGAATCTGTTCTGGTTAAGGGAATTTGCTGCTGTGTGCAATCCCTAAATCAAATTTTTTTTTATAAGTGTTGAAGCAGCAAGCAGACAATCTCAAAGGAGGTAAAAGCATCAAGGGGGGAAAAAAAGATCAGGACAGCGAGTGAGTGATAAGAGGCAGAGCTTTTATCAACTCATCGATAAGAGAGCTGTCGGAGGTGATGGCTCCTGGCCCTACTGCAACAGCTTTAGCACTGATTTCAGTGGGGGCAAGGCGATATTTCCAGCACAGTGATGCCACACCGTACATCTGGAGATCGATCTGCTCATCCCTACAGTAAAATGATTGTGGTGCTTTGATTCACCTTCCTGCTGCTAAATGCCAGACAGCTCGCGGGGACTGTATGGCTCTTTTCTGAACAAGCCGATGGCTGGGAATAGCACAGCTGAGTTTGCTCTGCTGGGGAGGTCTAGAATGGTGTTAGCTAAAGAGTTAAGTGAGAGTTAAGAGAACTCTTAACTATACCAGTGTCCCTCATCTGCAGCTTCTGATACCACCTGCCTCAGGTGGGCATGCTAACAAGGCACCGAGTCACTTCTTCTAGAGACCTTCCAAGAGAGGTGTGATTAAGGCATCAACCATGTGAGAATATGCAGCAGAGAGAAAGCAAAGCTGTCGTCTGCATCCCCTGGGGCTAGGATGAGATGTAAAGGGAAATCTGAGACTGGACACAGGAAGAACTCTCTTTAAGTCTAGGGCAGAGCTGGAAGATGCTGCTGAGGGCAGGGGTGGAATTGTTAGTGCTTGTAAGTACTTGGCGAACACCTCTCAAGAATAGGTTGGGTATAGAGCTGAGCCAGCTCTGGGGTGGGGAGATGGGTACAATCACTTTTTAAGGGGGGGTGTTTGTCCCTATAATGCTATGGGAAGGAGTGGGAAATACACATGTACCCTACACTTACCTGACAAAACAATTATCGAGTCAGCTTGTTCAGTATTTCATCTGACTGACTGTTGATCGTGCGTGTGGCAAAGTCCTTTTGAAAATGTACCTGAGCGTCACCTGCCAAGCTTCAGCAAGGTCGCTGCGTTGCTGGGATTGGAGTTAGTGCTGGGGCACAACTGGGTTCTTCATGGTCCCTTTAACAGTCTGCAGGGGTGATGGAAGCAGGTTCTTGTTACTGCTGTAATCCCTTACATGACATTACTCTATTTTGGGGCCTCAGAATCAAAGTATCAGATAATTTTGTCTGGTTCTGCCAGCTTGCTGCAAGAGCAGGTGAATCAATGAGGTTGTTGTTTCTTTGCAAGTTAACAGCCCTGTCCAAGTCGTGCTACTGGAATGAAAGGTCATTAAGGTAAAAAGTGCTATTACATTATTGACTGCTACTGTTAGAGTCATGGGAAACATTAGTTTTTCTCCTGCCATGGGGACAGTACTAAATGCACTGTGCTGAGATTGTTTCTTTCCTTGCAGGATTACTCCCACCAGCTCATCTGCATCACAGAAAGGGAAAAGTTTGTGGTGCCAATCCGAGCTATAGGTGCCCGAGCTGTCCTGGACTTCCCTGATGAGCTGAACTTCTCTGTCTGTCCAGTCAAGTACAGCACCCAGAAAACTCTGCTCATTCACAACACTGGCAATCGGGAGGCCCGCTACTCCATCAGCACTCCGAGGTAAAGAGGCTCAACATTTTGCTTGTCCAAAACTCTTGGGTGACAATGTGGTTGGTAAACAGTAACAAAAAGGAACCAGAGCATCTGAGCTGCTGTGTTGCAGCCATAGCTGGAAATTAGAATCATTTTGGTTGGAAAGGACCTTTAAGGTCATCGAGTCCAAGCGTTATGGCACTAAGTGAAGTGGGCATCACACATGGGTTTTGCAGTTGCTTACAGTGTTTTAAGCGTGATATAACCTTTGATAAAACTCTGCAAACTGCAGCAAAGTGTTATGCTGCAATGATGTGTCTCCAACACAGCGTCTAGCAAGGCTAATCCTGTTAGAGTGAAAGCAAAAATGCAGGAAGGCAACTTGACTGCCCTTAGGCTGTACAAGGTACTGCATGGAAGATAGCAGCTCTAGGAGCTCTGTTCATGTAGACCAAATACAGTGTCAGGCCATGGCCAGCTCTGAGAAAGAGACATGTAAGAATTTCTCAGCAGCTGTGTCTGTATTAACAAGTGTGGTCAGAGATCGTAGGTGAAAGCAATTGGTGTTGAGGCCCCGACAATAAGACTGTGTGGTCCAGGAACTTTGTTTTCCAGTAGGTTTAGTCAGGTCCCTGGACCAAATATTCTTAAGTAGAATGAACTTGTAAGTGGAGATGAGCAGGCACTGGCTTCAAAACTGCACTACAGCCCCAAACCAGAATGGTTGTGAGGGCACAGGCAAAAAGTGCAGCAAATCTCTGGGGCATAGGTCGGGGGCTCTTTTTCTTCTAGAGCTTTCTCTCTCACAGATTTCCTGGAGAGTGCTAGAACATGTTAGCAGCTGGCTTGCAGCCTCCTGATCATAAGTACCTTCTGAAGTGGTTACATACCACTATCAGCCAAATACACCCATTCTCTGGGGGGCCACAAGTGTGTGGTATTCCCGTGGTCCCCTGATCAAATGCCTGATTTGAATTGTGTTGTGGACAGCCTGTACTGCTCCCTTTGGCTTCAAAAGACAGTCACCAGTTTTCCAGTTTGAACTGGAGAGGGTAATGCCTTTTAGACACCGCATCTGCAAGGAAACCGGTTCAGTTGGCTGGTAATGAGTTGAGAGTTGCTTGGTCGCAGAGGTCTTGGTGTAGGAGCTGAGGTCAGGAATGCAGCAAAGACCTGCTCTCTGACTTGGGGCACCTGAGTTGCCTCGATTCCTTTCCCAGGAAAACAGGGCTCAAAAGAAGACTTTTTCCTTTTCTCCTGTGAAATGTGAGGGTCCAAGAGGAGCTTCCACCAAAGCCTGGCCAGGCTATTTAAGCAGGCTTCTAGGATGCTATTTAAGCAGGCTGATTCTTTTCACTGTGGAAAATACGTAGGCAGGAACTTGTAAATCACTGTACAGTTTTCCTCTGGGATTTCCAGATGTAGTTGTCACCACCAAAATAAATACCCAGTAAAGTCTAGCATCTTTTTGTGATGTACTTGCTGACTCTTCTATTGAGTGATACAGCGTATGTTGAATCCTGCTTAATATGGATTTTAAGTGTTTCTGAGCTTCAGCAATTAAATATTTCAGTCCTGATTTTCAATAAAGAAATGGGAAGTGTTACAGAAGTTTTATTTCAAACTACACAAAGAACAAGAATTCTGAATAACGGGATTGCGTGTGTACGGAGATCAAAAGCTGATATGATTTCACAGAATCACAGAATGTTCGGGATTGGAAGGGACCTCGAAAGATCATCTACTCCAATCCCCCTGCCGGAGCAGGATTACCTGGATCATGTCACACAGGAACGCGTCCAGGCGGGTTTTGAATGTCTCCAGAGACGGAGACTCCACAACCTCTCTGGGCAGTCTGTGCTAGTTACCCTCACTGTAAAGAAGTTTTTCCTCATATTTATGTGGAACCTCCTGTGTTCCAGCTTGCACCCATTGCCCCTTGTCCTGTCAATGGATGTCACTGAGAAGAGCCTGGCTCCATCCTCATGACACTTGCCCTTTACATATTTATAAACATTAATGAGGTCACCCCTCAGTCTCCTCTTCTCCAAGCTAAAGAGACCCAGCTCCCTCAGCCTCTCCTCATGAGGGAGATGTTCCACTCCCTTAATCATCTTCGTGGCTCTGCGCTGGACTCTCTCTAGCAGTTCCCTGTCCTTCTTGAACTGAGGGGCCCAGAACTGGACACAATATTCCAGATGCGGCCTCACCAGGGCAGAGTAGAGGGGGAGGAGAACCTCTCTTGACCTGCTAACCACACCCCTTCTAATACACCCCAGGCTGCCATTGGCCTTCCTGGCCACAAGGACAAATTGCTGGCTCATGGTCATCCTGCTGTCCACTAGGACCCCCAGGTCCCTTTCCCCTACGCTGCTCTCCAACAGGTCTGTCCCCAACTTGTACTGGTACATGGGGTTGTTCTTGCCCAGATGCAGGACTCTACACTTGCCCTTGTTACATTTCATTAAATTTCTCCCCACCCAACTCTCCAGCCTGTCCAGGTCTCTCTGAACGGCAGCATGGCCTTCTGGGGTGTCAGCCACTCCTCCCAGTTTGGTGTCATCAGCGAACTTGCTGACAGTGCACTCTATTCCCTCATCCAAGTCATTAATGAATATATTGAATAGTACTGGTCCCAGTACCAACCCTTGAGGGGCTCCACTAGATACAGGCCTCCAGCTGGACTCTGTTTCATTGACCACCACTCTCTGGCTTCTTTCCTTCAGCCAGTTCACAATCCACCTCACTACCCAATCAGCCAGACCACACTCCCTCAGTTTAGCTGCTAATGTATTTCTAAGAAACATTTGTTATTGCCTTTTATGGCAGTGGCCAGATCAAGTTCTAGTTGGGCTTTGGCCCTTCTAATTTTTTCCCTGCATAGCCTCACGACATCTTTGTAGTCCTCCTGAGTTGCCTACTCCTTCTTCCAAAGGTCCCTCTAAACAGCAGCCCAGCCCTCCAGTGTGTCGACTACTCCCCCCAGTTGGGTATCCTCCACCACGTTTCGAGTGCTCCCTCCTGTTGACCAGGCCAGGGTGTCCCCGTGCAGCCCAAGCCCTGAACAACCATGTTCTTATGCGATGACGCCATGGTGTGCCAGAAGTGGTTATTCCAGCCGGTGCTGGGGACTGTACTGTGTGACACATCGTCACTGCATCGCACCACCTCCTTTTGCGCTCTGAGTGCATCTGGACCCTCTACCATATCTGTAAGTGTTCACATTGATGCCTGAGTCTCTTGATAGCAGTGATCAATGGTTGGTTCCTTGCTTGTTGTGCTCTGAGAAGCTGCTCAGCTACCTGCCACCGAGCTCCCAGGTGAGCTCTGTGGTTTGAGTGACCCCAGCAGAAAAGAATTGCCCTCCCAGGTGGCATGACAAGTTGGCCTGAGAATCAGACCACCGCACTGCTCCACAGGCCTAGCAGATCATTAGGTGGCAATTGTCTTTGTACGAATATATTTACAGAGGCTTTCATAAGAGAGGCCGTTCCCCTACTGATGTGAGGGGATTAATTTCCCTGTTGTAGAGGCTATAACAAAAGCTGCATCATTATTAACAGAGGTAGTGAAGCTTTAGTTTAATGTCACTAATTCTTTTGAATGACTTCCATAGTAACTTGATGATTAATTATTGTCACAGAACACTTAAAACTGTGCTTGGGAAATGAATGAGTTCTGTTCCCTGTCCTGGAGAGCTTAAAGTGGAAATATGAGATGCAGTAATGGAGAGTTACAGCATAGGTGGGAGGGGAAAGGAGGGCCAGCCCTCCAGACTTAAATTCAGGATTGTTTTAGTCTGTTCTTATCTAGTGGAGAATTTAAACAGCTTCAGTTGAACGTGTGCTTAACTCTTGCTGAGTAAGGATGTGGTGTTCAACTACTATGTTATGGTTAAAGCCAGTCTTAATATCACATAACAGCTTTGGTGTGTGTTGATGTGTACAAGCACGCAAGGATATGGGAGGAGGAGGAGGATGGTTAGTGGAGTAGAAGGGAGTGAGAGATCTGTCTAAGCTCATAGACCCATCAGCTGACTTCTATATCCTTTATTCTCTCTCTATACAATTTAAACTTCTCTTTTAGTTGATGCAACTTGTGTTTTCTGGCCTGAATGAATTCAGGCTTTTGCTCATTCGTCAGCCAGCTGCAGATGCCACCATTTCCTAGTCCATTGTGCTGCTCATTTTCTTTGCCTCCTCTCTCTGCCTTCCCTCCTCTATGGCATCAAGCATAACTTCTCTGCTTTCACCTTCAGTACATATTTTAGCCCATCTCCAGTCCTAACCTTTCCTCTCAGTCAGTGCTGAGAGCTCAGCTCTTACATCTGGTCACTTCACGATGACATTCCCTGCATGTTACTCATTTAACTAAGGACTTTGTTGTTTTCTGTTGCGCATTTCACTCCAGGGAAGAGCTCTTCAGTGAATCCATGGGGCCAATTCAGCATCCTTCTGCTGTTCCTTGTTCAGAGCTCTCCCTTGCCGTGGTATCTAGCACAAAACGTGGCCACTTATGACCACTTTTTCCTAAAGGAGAAGAAAACCACCAAAGCATTCCCCGTTCCGCAGTGTGGCTTTGTGCCTGTCCTCCCTCTGCATGTCCACACCCAGCTCTTAACTGCAGAGCTTGGTAATAAAAAAATAATAATAGTATAAATATAGAAAGTCTCTTCCTGTCGTTCTTATTGTTAAGGTAGGATAATGAGTTTCTTCTCCCTGACATTCATGGAGATAAATGTCATCCCAGTACATTTGTGTTGGAAACGGTGTCTGGGAGCAGATCTCGGTGCAGCATTGCCTTTTCCTGACAGTGCAGACGTTGTGCTGTGCCGTGCTATGGGGCTAGAGAGGATCAGTGGGAGATAAGATCCATTTAGGAATGTCCCCACCAAGCTCAGGAAATGATCCTACAAGGCACAGTGCTTGGAGGCCCCTTGCATCCCTCCCTGTAGTACCCGTATACTACATGGAGGTGTGGGATTGGAAAGTTACCATAGGACGTACAAAGGCAATTCAGTCACCAGTAATTTTACTGTCTTCCTTGGGGTTGGAGGTAGCTTTTAATGAAATCAATTGTCCCAAACTCAAATGTTTTTATGATGCAAATTAAGGCACCAGTAGACCAAAGAAAGTTATGTCGGGAGTATTTGGCCCTTGGTATCCTCATGGGACATAACATTTGCCCAACTCTATCAAAATGGGGAGCTGACCCCTGGTGAAAGTAAGCAAGGTGTAAATGCCAAAATATATCATTATGAAATTGCTTCCAAATCTAGTGTTGCTCTCTTTCCAAAAAGCAGTAACAGGCAAGATCTCAGCAGGTACTGGTGGGAAAGTCTCCTAAACTGATGCAGCTGGAGGAGTTGATACGAGCTGGGGATTGCAAGGTACCATTGGGAGATGTGGACCTGTGAAAGTTTAGATGTCTTACAACAGAGCAAACCTACAAATGGGTGTAGTTAAAAAGCATGTCAGAAGAAAACAAGCTGTTAAAAAACCCTCCAAACCTTATCTTTTCTGTCTTTCAGGAGCAGTAGTGATTCATTAAAAGGGTAGATCTAGCAGGATGAGAATTATCTTAAAGGACAGCTCACAATTAATGGCTAAAAGGCCAAAGTTTACCCTGCCAGCTTCATCTCTTGGTTTCTGTTTGGCTCTCACAACGTGTCACGGATGTCTCCTTAGCATCTCTTCTTATCTGTAGGCTGCAAGGAACAGCTTAGTGATGTCAGCTGAAATTCAGAGGAGTTAAGTTTAATCATTGAGCTTACATCTTTGGGTCTTGGAGAACCAGGTCTATGTGAGGGATAACGAACTCCTGCTACAGCAGTAATGGAGTTGTCTTGTGGGTCCAGCATGGGGTGGGATGTAGGAAATGCAGTGTCTGATTTGTGCTTGGTTTCTCAGGACTGAGAACTGAGTCCTGAACTTGGTTGGATCCTATTCTTCTGATAATTTGAAAACATGAAGATATCTTCTTTCTCAGCCATTCCCTGAAGTCATCCCCAGGAGCGTTATTCCCATCCCAGCAACCTGAAGACAGGAGTGTGTAGACATGGGGAAGGAGCAGGAGGGTGATGGGATGGGGGGTAGTGCTGAAGTGTTGCAGGTGCAGGACCATGTAGAGCAATCCAGGTCTGAGGCTGGTGGTGCCTTGTCTTTCCTCCTCTCTCTCAAAAGTCTCAGTTCCAGCACATAAACACTGCAGGCCCAACGCTTCTCTGTTAGTAGCAATGTTCTCACTAGTTGTAATGGGAACAGGTCAGGCCTCTAATTGCAGCAATAGCTCCTTAATGAGCAGAAACTCCAGCAATTTCATCAGCTGTCACTACTTCCATGAGCAAAGTTCAGCTTGCGCATGGCTCCAGTTCTCATTATTTTTGTGTGTTGCATTCTCTGATCACGGTCAAACTCTCCAGAACATGTTTTTAAGGTAAAAGATTGACCACCAGCAAAGTGCTAAAAACTATAACTTTTGTTTTCTAAGCGGGGCTGTACAAGAGCCACGAAGCCCAGCTGCTGTTGTGCAGAAGCATGTTTCATTTGACTTATCCCTGAGCATTAAAGCACTGAGTTTGGTGTCTATCAGCCAAGGGTTGTTTACCTGGCGACAAATCATAATTGCTCATATTAAATCCAAAGTACACCAACATGTTTTCCTAATTATTTCCAACACATTGCACAGAATTTGTCTCGTGGGCCAAGCAAATGGTTACCGAGCTTGGGTTACAGCCCAGAGCCCCAGATTGCCTTGCTTGTGAGTACATGGAAACCTCCTGCTAAACTCGCCTTGACTTGCTCCTGTTAATGGCACTTCGTTTAGCTTGGGCTGTCACCCTTCAGGCTGTGAATGGGATACTCCTTTGGGTCTTGTTTCTGTGTCATTGTATTGCTCTAATCTGCGTTTGCACTCACGTTGTTCTGCTTGTTCCTTTTCTTAGAGCAGCTTTCATTGAAATGCTGATAAAACTTGGGCTAAACCAGGATGATTTCAAGGTAAAATGAATTGTGCAAATTAAAGCGTAATTATTGTCTGGGCTTCAAGAAAGACTTTTATTCTCCCTGTCTGACTTCTAGGCCCTAATCTCCCTGGGACAGGTATTGCCTTAACATTTGCATCTCTTGAGATGAGGTTTATAGGTGGCAGGAAAAGACAGGCTCCTGAGGAAGTCAGTGTCAGGTTGTGCATGCAGAGAGCTCTTACCATCCCTGTGCTCTTCAACCACCATCATTCTCTGAGCGTATTGGTAGCAGTTTGGCTCTTGAGCCTCACTGCAGAGAACTGGATGCGGAGTATGGGGGAGACGAGGTCATTTTATACCATAGGATCTTCTGAGGGCTGGATTTCTTCTGAAGGGAGAGTTAGGAGCTCTGGTTCTGATCCTGTATGTTCTGTTTTCCTTCAGCTGTCCGTGGTTTGTTTGCTTCTGGCTTGCACAAGTGAGCTGAAGTGAACTAGACGGCAAAAGGAACATAGTCCCCAAATTTCCCCCAGTGGTCCTGATGTGTCTCCTTCTGTGTTGCAGCCCTTTCTCTGTCGATCCCTCCGTTGGGAGTCTTGGGGTCGGTGGCACTGTGCAAGTAACGGTGGAGTTCCACCCGTTGAAGACTGGAGATCATTCTGGATCCATGATAGTTCACTATGACACGGGTAAGTGCTGGGCACTGCATGGTGCACACTCCCTGCGTCCTTCAAAGCAGAGCCCTTTCCAAGCAGAATAATGTTAAACTTGCTTTGCAAACTACTTCTAAAACTTTTCTTTCAAAACATCTGCTGCTCCAGTGCTTACAAGTGAGCAGATAAAGGGGTAAAGGCTGAGTCTGCCCTTGTTCTGCCTGTCCTGTGTTGCTGTGTGCTGGTCCATCCCTGGGGGACCCTGGTGTCAGCACGGTGTTCTCCACCCAGAACCCCCCCTGTGACAGTCATCTACCATTATTCCCCATTGTCCCAGCCACCTTAATTCCCTCTCCAGGTGTACCTCCCCTGTCCCAGCTTTACCTCTGTTTTACTGGGAGTTGCTGAGTGGAGGAAGGAGAAACCTTGATCCTCCATTGCAATGTGCATGTGTGAAGTTCTATTCTGAGACAGTGCTATGTTTGAAGTGTGACATGGGGAATACATGTCTCTGTCAGACTCCCTCCAACACCCACTGTCTCTTACACACCTCTGTCCCATATACTGCTCTTGTTGTCTTGCCGCAGACCCTTTTGCTATGTTGCCCCATAGCCATCTCCATCCCACGCTTCACAGCATCAGGACTAAAGCAGGCAGGGATTGAGGGCTCTTGGGGTTAGGCAGGAGGTGCTCCCTGCCTCCTGAGGTAGGTGTAAAATTTATACTCGGGTACAAGAAGCCAAGATCAGGCCATGGAAATACTGTTGGCTTTATAAGTCACTTTAAGTGGGAAAAACTCCAGAAAAAAGTGCGATGTTAAAATGCTTCTGTCAGCCTTGGTTCAGCAGAGGTACCTTGTGGTGCTGAACGAGGCATTTCTCAGTTGCAGGAATGCATTTGGTGTGCACTTTCTTTTGCTTGATAGAGCGGATTATTTTGTGCCTATTCCTGAGCTTCAGTCCTGGGAAGCGTGATGTCCTCACCCAGGGGTGATACTGGGATGCTTTAGCCCAGCAATGAGCATTTGAGTTGTCTCGAGTTTGTAGAAGTTATAAAAATGCTGCTCTGTCTTCCGGGTGCTCTTTGTAGCCTTATGAGTTCTCACAGCGTTGTTGAATGTTTGTCAGTTAATTATGTATTTGCAGAGAATGGTTCATGCTCGCTCTGAGGCTCATGGGTCTGGGTAACACTTTCTTGAAAGAGCTACTGAAATTTCAGATAGAGGAGCACAAGCAGTGCCTCATTTCCATGCATATGGAGAACCTATAGGACAAAATCCAGAGGGATAGATCTTTCTCTGGGTTAAATCAAGGCTGACTACCCTAGAGGTTGGGGCTGTGGGGTTTCTACCATGGGAGTGAAAAGACCAAGTGAAGAATCAGGGCCAGGATCTTCACGGCTTGCTTTGAAAACCTGAGTCATGTTCTTACTGAAACACCTGGTTCCTCCATGGTTAATCTTTGCAAAAGTCATTTGCAGGGATGTGCCACGGAGATCAAATTGTCTCCTGGCTCTGAGGCAGGTGAATTCCCAGGAACATGCGCAGCTACGTGGGAGATGAACCCAGGATTTCATTCCTGCCTGTCAGTACAACGCTGCCGTTCTTTTTAGATAAACCACAGACTGAGAAAGAGCGAGGGAATAATTAAGGGATTCTCTCTCTAGCATTGAAGCACACAAAATAAGCCAAAGGCTGCTGAGATTAATTGCTAAAGTGAAACCAAAACATTTAATCAATCAGCCTTAAAAGCTGCTTATTGCAGGTGTAGTGTGGAGCAGCAGACAATAGTCCCCAGCCCCGCGTGGCGAGCCCTGGCTAATTTGTCCTGGGCGAAGGCAGACTCCCTGTGACTCGCATACAAAAGCAGCTGGGTTGCTCTTCCAGAGCCACCGACAGACTGTTTATTATGAAACAGAAGCGCTAAGAGCAAAACAGCAGTTTGTGGTGTTGGGAGGCGTTGTCCTTGCTGTGCTGTGTCTGTGGTGGCAGCGGTTGTCAATGGATCACGCTGCTGGTGGTGTGACTTACGCAGGATCAGGTGCGTGTTGAGTTGCTTTAATTTTTCCTGAAGCTGGGTCAGATCTGCCCCTAGTATTGCTTAAACAAACGGAGCTCTTCAATGGGAATAAGTCACAATTTTCCCTTTGCCTGTTATTGGGTTGATTTAAATTGTGCATCCTTTAGACTGTCCTGGTTAGATACTGTCCCTTGGATAGACTGTGTATGTGGTGGTAGTCCTGTTGCTACAGACTTTACAGATGAAGTGTGAAGAAAATGTCTTTGCTGCTAAGAGCATAGTGATTCACAATGAAAATTTTACCTTCAGCACTTTACATGTCCAAACTCCTCCATTTCCCCCATGCAGGGGTGTCTGGGTGTGAAAAATCCCAGCCCATCCTGAAATGAAGGTGACTTGGGATGTTCTGGGCTACTCATCATCCCTATTCATCCCCTTAACATCAGATTATGGTATCAGAAAGGGTCTCTGAAGCCTGCATGCTGAGCACACATACAGGTTTGGAAAGGGTTCGGCACTCAGTGCCACTGAAAACCCTGTTGATGTCCCTGCCCGTGGCAGGGTGGTTGGAACTAGATGATCTTTGAGGTCCCTTCCAACCCAAACCATTGTGTGATTGGTGGCTTGGCCCTTCCCAGCTGACTTTTAGCCCACCCCGTGTGGATGTGGGAAAATAAGAGAGACTTATGTCTCCAAGAAGTACCTACTATGGTATGGTGTGTGGCCTTCAAGGTGCAGGACCAGACTCTGTGCTTGTATGTGGGTGCTTGCAGTGCTCACTGGACCTTGTGGCGGGGTGCTACAACGTGCTTCATGTCCAGGAGATCTGTTGTGTGGTGCTGCAATTCCTCTGTGCAGTTTTTCCCCGTCGGTGGCCACGTCCCTTGGGATCTCTTTGTCAGCAGAGGGAATGTCAGTAATTAGCAAAGCACCACTGAGCTTGTGCGTGGCTGACAGACACTATATATTGAGATGCCTTTATTGCCTTCGGTAATAAGAGTAATTATGCAGATCATTTTCCTTCAGTGGCTCTGTGAGACTGACGCAGAAGCAAAAGCCTGGGGGCAGGATCTCGCCCTCTTCTTTGAGGGGAGAGCTCAGAGCCAGTACTTGTATGAGAATGTTAGGAGACAGCATACCCGAGAGGAGCCAGCCCTTGAGCAGGAATGTCTGCTCCATTCCTGTCCTGTCTGCCCGTGGTGCGGAGCCCCAGAAAGCAGCTTCCCCAGAAGAGAGGTAACATGTGGCTCGGGAGTAGTTGTCAGTGGTTTTAGTCCCTCTGGAAGCCTCCAGCCTCATGCTGAAAGCCTGCTGAGGAACCATCTGGGTATTTGGCAGATGAATGCCCTGTTTTCCCTCGACTTCCTACGCAGCTTATGGGAGGGCTGACAGTTCCTGAGCAGGAGATCTCCTGAAGCAAATCACAGCTTGTTTGCTTTGGCTCACAGACCCAGGCTCAGAGCATCCTTGGTGGCTCTGCACACCCAGGGCAGGGAAGGGAGAGCTCAGCCTCAGCTCCTTGATCAGTTACTTCAAAGGCAGGTAGAAGACGTGGGCAGCGTCTGCCTCTGGCTCTGTAGTTGTCAATCACTTGAGTTTTCCTGCGCTGGGTTAGTTACTGTCCCCGTACGAAGTGGTTGAATTAATGTCTCCCCTCCTGAGCCCTGGGGGGCAAAACTTGTTCTCTGCCAAAGTCAGGTTATTCCTGTATGGGAGAAGAGAGAGCAGCTAAATATGTTTCTCCGGTGCTGGACACAATGTGGAGCTGAGCTTGCCCTGCCCTGGGTCAGGGAAGGGTCTGGCTCCCTTGTTCCTCTGCCTACGAGCTTTCCTGGCTAGCCCTGAACATACAGGGTGCCCAGGATCGCCTCCTCCCCATTGCTTCTTGCTAGATGTGGGGCAAAATGGGATCAGCCTCATGTTATGCCTGCGGCAGGGGGGTTGGAACTAGATGGGCTTTAAGGTCCCTTCCACCCCAAACCAGTCTGTGATTCTGGGATTGTGGTACTGAGCACCAGAGAGCTACTGTGATGTGCAGTTGGGTTGATCAGTATCCGCCTGTGTGGACGGCCTCTACGGCTGTGAGCCCTCTCGGTGTCTGGAGCAAGCGTGATTAGCAGGTCTGTGATCTTCCTCTGAGCCAGCAGGGATGCTTGTAGGATAGATACGATTTCCTTGGGGCTATGTAAGAAGAAAAAATAACAATCAAAAATTTCCTGGGTAGATCTCAACTGACTGGGAGTCACTGTACTTAGCATGGAGGCAATGCTTAGGGTTACAGGGAGTATCAGAGGTGGATCTAGGTCTTTACCCTCCACAGGGTGCCCTGACCCACTGCCCTGAGATGCCTCTGCCCTTCTTGGTCTAACCATAGACAGCTTTTCTGTGCTGCAGCAGCCTCTGGAGCCATGGGTGATAACTGCCAGCTTGAGAACACACTGACATTTCATCTCAAATGGGGAACATGAGGCATGAGATCACAGGAAAAAGTTAAGCATATTTTAAAAACGACTAATTAGGGAGCTGATCTGGAGCTCTTTAGTCACCTGTGGAATGACAGTGAGTTTGATGTGATGTATTAGAGCCATTTGGGTTTGGTGGAGGTGATGGGTAAGTGCAGACCTGGGTGTGCTTGGCTGGCAGCAGGGGAAGCAGAGCCTCTGTGTCCTGGCCACGGTGTGTAGTAGGGGCTACATCCCACTGCGAACGGGCCAAGGGGAATCGTGACCTGTGTTAGTGGCTGTTCCGCTCCTGCGTGGGTCAGCGTGGGGTTGCCAGCGGGGAATGTAAACGTGTCGGGATGCTGGATCCCTTTCTTCAGGTAAAATTGGTGCTGGGTTTAGCTGAATGGGCTTAGCTCAATAAATGAGGCCACCCACGCGAGGGCTCGGCGGTGTGTTAGTGATCACTGTACACGTGCAGGAAACCCAGTAAATCCCAGCCCTGCCTGGTTATTGCTGTTAGAGGCTGAACAAGTAACTGGGTGTGCCAGCCCCTCTGAACAGCTCAGCTGCCCACAGGAGAAAGCATCTGAGGAAAGCCCTGCCTTGCCGTGATGTTAGTCTGTGGTTTTGTGTAGACTGTGGAGAGCACAACCACCTTGGCGTAGCTCTGTTCTCGTTCCTTTAAGAACTCCCCTTTCTGCCCAGGGTCTTGTCATGTGTCTGCCAGGCCGGCGTTGCAATCAATGGCTGCCAGGAACTTGTTTGAAAATGAAATGAAAACCCTATTGATTTAATCTCTAGATCAAGCCTTGTCCTTTCTCTTTTTTCTTCTTTGTAAATCCACTGATGGATGTGGATAGGCAGCAGGGTTTAACTGAGGTTTAGCCCTTGTTGTGTTGCATTTTACATTCCTCAGATCACTCAAACAAGTCGCTGGGTGCTTGTGATCGGTACTGACTTCAGCCAGAATGGAGGAGGCTCAGTACTTGCCTGGGCAAACTCACTGCCTCGTTAGATATTTATCTCCGTCATCCCTGTGTTGTGCAGGATACCAGGGTGGGAAGAGCAAAACCATTTTCTGGTTTTAGTCTTAGTCTTGTGCAAGTTTTTACACGGGCTCTGATGTTGCAGTGAGTGGCGTTAAGTTGATGTTGAGCTAAATTCATGGCAACGGACCCTGGGCATCTGATGGCCACCGCTGTGTGCCACCGCTATCAGAGTCTGTAGTTGTTCATCCTCATGCAATTCTCCGTTCCTTCAACACCAGGCAGATTTATAGGAGCTTCTTACAAGTGCTAAGGGGTGGGGGAAATCTGCTTCCTAAGCAGCAGCCGCTTTTGACTCCTAAACTTCACTGCAGTGCACCAACTGATGGAATATTTTTTGTTTAGTGCTGTCAGATGATTAGAAACTTCTTTAAAAACTCACAGAATAAAATAAGATCGTGTTTCCTGTGTTATGCTGAGGTGTAAGCCAGACTCTGATGCTATAGCTCTTACAAGAGGCCTCTCTAGCTTTTCCTTGGACTATCAGGCACTTAAAAACCTCGCAAAGGGATTTTCCTTTGTGCTTGTCGCAGGTGGTGAGCGCGGGTTGTGCTTCTCGTCCTTCGCTTGGGAGAATTCCCAGCGGGGTGACTGGTTTCTGACTTCTGTGGTCTTGTCTGTCCGCTTCCAGGTGAGCGGCGGGAGGCGTTTATTGTAGGCAAGAAAAGGTGTAACTAGGAGTTCGTGCAATTCTGTGTTGACTTTGCATCTTCAACAGCAGCAGCGCTGCAATGGAGCGAGGATTGGTAACTAATCCTTTGTACGGCCGATGGGTTATGGGCTTTTATAGTTCAGATCAATTAGATTGATGGGTGAGGCTAATTGGTCTCCAAAGTGTTCGTTTATGTCAGAACAGCTAATAGGTAGCAGCCGGTGCCTGTCTTTGTTCCCCCTTTCTACAACTGCTTGTAATAATGACTTTTTTTATATTGTTTTAGATAAGGTTGTTCTGCTCCTTGCAAACAGAGTATGGCCTTTGCCCCCTCTCCAGGGCCTTGTGTTTCAAGACAGATGGTCCGTCACTTTGAGGGTAGATGAAGGGGAATTTTGTGCTTCGTTTGTGCTTGAGGGTTTTTTTTGGCACAGCTTTATAGCTCCACACCGATGCAGTGCCCCTCCTGACAAAAACCCCTGCGGAAGCAATGCACAGAAGTGACTGCATGAGCACAGACTGGGGTGTGTGGACTAGGAGGGGTGTTTGGAAGTTAAAAAAATCTCCTTTTGGCTGTTGTGTTCATCTCCAGGTATGCACAGAAACAGACTTCCATGAGATGCTGCATAGCCCATGTTTAGCACGCAAAAGATGTCTGGAAGAATGTGGTTTTCATCTCTTATTGCAGGTCGTCCTCGACTGCAGGTTGTCTACCCTGTCATCAGTGGAAATCACTAATATGTTCTTAAGTGTTGTTACCTCTGGATGCATTTCAGGGCAGAACTGACCCTTCATTAGCCTCCTTTCCTTGTGCGTCAGTCAGCATCTGCTGAGAAGCAGAAGAGCAGCTTGCAAGATGATTGATTTATTAAGTGGTATATTGGGCACGTCTTTGCCAGGCAATCAGAAGGAAACTTCCTGCCCTGTTTTCCCTGTGGGCCAAAAGCAGTGTTTCAGCTGGTCAGGTACCCCAGCATATCGTTACTGGGGTAGCAATAACGATTAAAAATAGCCCGTGGCACCCTGGGTGTGGGGCAGTGCTGTCTGTCATCATCTGACGGGTTCGTTGTCCTTTTCAATACATTCTGTGAGGCTCCTTCATGCTGGGCAGAACAAAGCGTCCGTGCTGGCTCCCAGCTACTCCTGTGCCGGAGTGGTTCATCCTGTAACAAGACAAACAGATCTTCCTAAGCACAGTGCAGAGGAGGTGATGGGGAATATTCTGGGTGCTCCGTTACAGCAGGGAGGTACAAGTAGGAGCCTGTTTGATTGAAAATGAGATGACTTTTAATGTGCAAGAGAGCTCTCTGAAGAGCCTGCAACCTGTCCATCGTCTGCTGTTGGCTGGTCATTGCTTTCCACCTCCCTGTTCCTCCCCATCTGTTATCTTACGGTTCCTTGCAATGCCTTTGTGGCAGAGACCTTCTTGCGATGCGCTGCATGGGTTCAGCGGGGGCTTTGCTGAGGCCTTGGGCCGTGCTGGGGACTTCTGGCCGTTAACAGCAGTAACGATGGCAGCAGTAATGGTTAGGGTGCTCTGTGCCTTGTTGTAGCCTGGGAATGATTCTGTAGGAACACCCGTGTTAGCAGCAGCAGTTATTTGGTGGTGAGGTTTATAAAGAAGCTGCTCCAAGGGCTGGAGTAAATAACGTGATGATTTAAGAGTGTCTGAAGGCAGCTCATGAGCAGCCCCTTGGAGGAACGCTTCAAGATGACTGTCACCGCTCTGCGTTTTGCTCCAGCACTGGAAGTCCAAGCGTGGGGGCTGACAGACGGCCTTTCTCAGCCTGGTGGAGGCCCAGCACACCTCGTAGGTGATGCCTCTGGCTTCCCAACAGCGGAACAGCTCCGAGCAGCGCTCCAGACCCTGCTCTAGTGGCAGCTCTGTGGGGGGTGCAGCAGAAAGTGTATGGTGGGGAGGGCTGGATCCAGCTGGAGGGGACTTCTGTGGCTTTCCAGAGACCGCTGAGCCTGGTGAAGTGGTAATAGCCGTCCTTTGCATGCTGCTCGAAAGAAAAAATATACGTATACCAGCAGTGGTGAGGCGGTTGGGTGTGATAGAATAAGAATTGCCTATCGCAGATCGATATGGAGGTGCAGTAACAGCTTGTGAGTGGAGAGCTCTGCTTTTGTTGCTGTTCTTGTATTTTCAGTGAAAAAGCAGCAGGACCTGCCTCTCTTCAGCTGCGTTCATAGAGGAGAGAGCAGGACACGAGCTTCAGGCAAACCGGGCAAATGAGATTAAACTCGCTGTCCGTGTTCCCCAAATATTCCAGATTTGGCTGTGACGTACTCCTAAAAAGATTTAAAATCCAAATTCAGCAAAGAAGGATTGATAGGGATGAAGGGAGAATATGTCTCAGGGAGGACAAAATGCAGCAGGGTGCTGGTTTGTTTCTGTTCAGTCTAATCAATCTGGTTACCAGCTTCCTCGTATTTAGAGCCATAATCGGTGAAGGAAAGTGCTGCTGTTGGATACTAGGAAAGCGTTCTTCATAAAACCCCAAATTTGTTTTGAAATCTTATTCAGGGCTTTGCCCATCCAGTCATTAAGCTATACTTTCAGGCTAAAGCAAATTTGTCGTTCTGTTTAAGAACAATTTGTTCAGCTCTCAAAACTCTTCCCTCTTGCACCAGGATGATCATGTAGCATTAGAAGAATTCAGAAAGATGTTTTAGCTCTTCTGTAAATTCCCTTTTAAATTTTTTTTTTTCCTGCAGAATAGGCCCCAGGAAGGATGACCCAATACCAGATTTCCTTCTTCAAGGTAGTAAAAAGCTATGATGTACTAAGATACCTGCATCCGTATCCAGATGGGTGCTGGGATAAACCTCAGTGGTGTTTCTGCTGTGTCAGAGCAGAGCATCGTTCAGGAGCACGCAACCCAAAGCGTCTGCTCTGCCGCTGTATAAAAAGTCTCGGTTTTAATTCCAAGTGTAGGCATTGCTTCGTTTGGGTTGCAGAATGAGCTGCGTCCTGCCGTCTGTAGGAAATGTATCAAAAGTGTGTAAGAATGGGAGAACTGACAGCCTGTAGTAAGATGGTGGTGTGTAAATAATGATGGGGCAGATCCGTTCACATTCTGTACGCGTGCTTTCGGAGTAGCTAAGCATCCCACCTACACGCCGTGGACGTTACCCTGTCAAGTGCAATGCCTAGTGCCACATCACCATTACAGGCCAGAGGTTTGGGTTTTTTTAACTTGTATATTAAACAACCAAGAGTCTTAAATGAAATGTCACATCTAATTTGGCACCCGAGAAGTTAAGTCTGCAGCTGCCCTTGGCCACCCCTGACAGCTCCTCTCTCCGTGCCGGTACATCTGCCTGGCAGATCTGCGGCTTCCTCCCGACTCGCCGGCGTCTGTGCACGCTCTTCTGTACTGAGCCATTTGGGGGGTTATAGATTCAGCACGATGTCAAGTGCTTCTCTTTATGGTAGAAGGTGCTCGGGCAACCTCCCAGCCTTCAGAAGACTCCTCGGTGGCTGCGTCCCCAACTGCTCTCCAGGAGAGCAGCCATAGGGGATGCTTAGCAAAGCGTGTGGAAACAAGCAGTGCATATGCTTTCTGCCCCGTGGGCGCTGGAGTTGGCAGTTTTGTGTGCTGGAGGCTTTATTCTCATTTTTGTTTAATAGCTTCTGACGGTTTTATCTTCCGAGAATTTGTCCAGTTGCTCTCTGGATTTATAGCTGTTATCTACAGCCTCCTCTGGCAGTATGTTCCGCAGGAAGGAGCGTTCCCTGGAAAAGCACTACTACTTTTGTGTAATTTCTGACTAATAACATTATTTCAGGCCCTTGGGTTCCTGTTTTGTGACAAATTTTTCCTTATTCACAAGTCCCTGGCCATTCACGCTCTTACAAACCTCTCCCATCTATCTCCCATATAATTTCTAGGCTGAGGAATCCTGTTCAGTCTTCATAAAAAAGCTGCTCCATACTTTTAATCATTCTTTCTGCCTTTATTTAATTTTAAATGCTTCAGCTTGGGTTTTGAGGTCAGAACTACACCCAATATTTCAAGACCCACCTGGCCAATGGGTTTAGACAGGGAGATGATGATAGTTTTCATGGTGTTTATTTTTATTTTGTGGTAGTTTGTTGTCTTGATGGTTGTAGAGCATTAGCTCGTGTTTCCATGCACCCGAGTTGTGCACGCTCGAAGCACTGCGCACATCTCCCATTTCTTGGGTCCTGGTTCCTCTGCTTGCCAATGTGTGCTGAGGATTCAGGGGAGGGGAAAGGCAGTGCTTGTAAAGCCTACCTGTCTCTGACTCTTCTCAACTTCAGTTATTTTTATGTGTTAAGTTGTCCATTATAGAAAGCAGATTGTCCCGTCATTGGAAACATTGCCGTTTTTCTCACAACGTAGCTCATCTCTGGCCAGAAATCCCTACCCCTCCAGACTCCCTTAAGAGCAGAGAAATTGAGGTTATACAGACATGAGGGCTGAATTCTCCATGTGAGGAGATGAATGAATGACTGTAGAGATCTGCTAATTTAGGGGTGAGCCTTGCTTCGTTCCTCAACCCCCCTCCAAAAGAGGGATCTCTCTTTTTCCCAGAACGAATGTGGTTCTGCTGTATTGTCTGGCTTAGGATTTAAGGGTCCATCCAGCACACATCCAGCGCTCTCCTTGTGTTGTTGCATGGTAGCTGGTCCATCCACCAGCTGCCTTGCTGTAACCTGTGCGGTGAGGAGAAAGCTCTGCCGTTGCAGAGGGATGCTTTCCAGGATATGGCCGGGTTGCTTCACTTGTCCGTTGGGGCTGGCTCTGAGGCTTTAAGCACCGTTCCATAGAAATGTTATTTCTAGAGAGCGTGTCTAATGTTCACTGTTTGCATCTCACGTGGGGAACGCTCACCTGCAATAAGAGGAGTGGGCTTGGTACTGACGTTTGAGCTCAGTTGACTCCCAGGAGTTACTTGGTTGGGAAGAATGAAGGTTTGAAAGCTCTGGAAATGAGGGAGCTTTTGGTGAGGAGTCTCTTCTGGAGGGTGAAATGCTGGCAGGTTCTCCAGCAAGACTCCAGTTGTTAATCGGTTGATGTGCACAGCCAGGGGCTCTCTCATCTTCAGCTCCGTTTGAGGTGGGAAGCAAAGATGTCCTCGCTCTGGTTGTTGAATAGCTTGGGAACATTCGGTGTAGACTTGCAGACCCGGGCATAAGCAGCAGGATCCAGGCTGAAGAAATGGGCCTGCAGGAGTGTAATGGGCAGGTTGGTGGTCCGTGCCCCACCAGTCTCATTTTGACATATCTTCACAAACCGACAGCAAGTGAGGGCACTGCTCCTACCATACAGTGAACTTCTCTTCTGTGTCCCATCCTGCCGCGGGCTGTCACTTCACTTGTTCCTCTGAACCTCCCTTTTCTGCCCGCATGCCCCCAGGCATCTTTGCTTGTCAGCAATAAGGGATCAGGAGAGATGCAACGCTGTTGGTGTGCCTGCAGGAGACCCTGGGCAAGCCGTGACTGAGGTGGGACTCGTCAGTCCCTGACTGCAGTGCAGAATTTCCTGTGATCTGAGTGGGATGGCAACCCAAAGGCCACCTGGCCACAGCTGAAAGTCTCACGGTAAATATGGTTACCTTGGGGATAAATCTCTGCAAACACTCCCAGAAATAAGGTGCCTAAGGTGGTGTCCAGGACATCCTCATGCTGTCCGCACGCAGCTGTCGGGGTGCGCTGAATGTACTGATCCAGGGAACTGGTAATACAGCTAAAAGCTGTAACACTTTCTTCTGTTACCTGTGGTTTGCTCAGTTCCTTGTACTTCTGTCAGCAAGTGAGATGAGCAAAGTCTCCCCTTTGCTTTGTTCCAGGTGAAGATATCCACACACGCCTGCATGGAGAAGCAGAAGATGTCAACATCGGGCTAGAGAGGAACTCCTTGACACTTGAGAAGACTTACCTCACGCTGTCAAACCATGGATCCGTGGTCATCCACAATCGGAGTGAAATCGTAGCCCACTTCCAGTGGAAGGCTTTTGCTACTCAGGAAGACGAGGATCGGCAGAAGCAGAGGTTTGTTTGAAAGATTCATGGCAGTAAGATACACTGTCCAGGGGTACAATTAATGTTGTGGCCTCAAGGGGTATTGGTGCTTTGGTATGGTTTAGGACAAGTAAACCATCCATGGCATCAGGGTATGTGTCCCTGGGCTTCAGGGTAATGGAGCTCAGCCCTTCCCATTCCAGCTTCATCCATACTCCAGCTGAGGATGATGTTTTGGGGAGGAAACATTGATTGCAATGACTGAATTTCCACGGAGAGCAAATTTGTGTTTGTGGGCGCCGCAAACCACTGAGGTCCAAGAGATCCCTGGGCTACAGAGGGTCCGTGAAGCTGAGGAAAGTGTCAGTACTCGTTACCTGGGACTGCACTGAGTAGTAGCACTCAAAATAGCTGCAGGTAGCATAACTATGATGATACTCTCTGCAGTTTCTTCCCCTCCAGCTTTGATAAGGTGGCAGGCTCCTTTTCCAGTAAGGTGCAGGGTAGAGTGATTCGTTGGCCCAGAAAGCTGAGGCCATCCTGCTGTAGGATGTTGAATTGCCTTGCGCTGTTCCCGTTTCCAGCACAACGAGGTATTTCTGCCCCTTGCTTAGAGGCTGGGGAGAGTTTGGAGGTGGAGGGTTCTGCAGGGAAGGTAGGGCAGCACAGGGCTTGGAAGTGCATTTGGGCTTCAGCAACCTGTGTCTTGGTGGTGGTGAGAGATAGAGCAGGTCCTTCAAAGGGTGTCTTTGGTGAAGCTTTGAAATTCCTATTTCAGGCAACCGAGAAACACTTATAGCCCAGGGGCATGAATTGGAAATTACACTTAAAAGCTTGGGTGGTTTAGGGAATCCTTGTGTGACTTTTCAGACTGGGATGGGTGTAGGTGTACAGGAGTTAGTCTGAACCCAGAGCTGGTCAGGAAACTGCCTAAACTGGAGCACTTTGTAAGGGCTTCTGAGCAAATAAAGTTCAGCGTAATTAGGTCAGAAATGCCTGGAAGGCCAAAACTAGTTTTCCACTGTTCTCTATTTTTAATTAC
This sequence comes from Nyctibius grandis, assembly GCF_013368605.1. Taxonomy (NCBI): domain Eukaryota; kingdom Metazoa; phylum Chordata; class Aves; order Nyctibiiformes; family Nyctibiidae; genus Nyctibius; species Nyctibius grandis. The sequence continues at coordinate 2,392,503 of NC_090669.1, forward strand.
ACACTGTGTGACTTTGTGCAAGCTCAGTGTGTTAAAAGAAAATCTCATGACCTTCCCTTGGTACTTCCCTGGACCGTTCCTTTACCATCTCTTCCCACCTGCCTGTCTCAGGCTGGACCCTGAGTGGTCCTCTTTCCTCTCGGAAGCAACCAGGTTTTCTCACAGTTAACTTCAACCTGATTTTTTTTTTCTAGTTACATTTGATCTTGTGCCAGTTTGTGTCATAGACTCCGATCAGGACATTTTGTTCTTCCTTACTTACAATCTCAGAGATGGTCATAGCTCCAAGGCCACTGTCCTGCTGTCAGGGAAGCTTTTGAGATCTCAGAGCAGAGAGGGTTTTTTCATGCGAGGAGGCAGGGCAGGACCCTGCACTGGGATGTGACCCCAGAAGACCTGGATCATTGGAAGGTCTATCCAGGGGTTTGCTCTGTCTCCCTCCTGCAGGACTTTCTGGGATGTAATGGTGGAATTACTGTCTGTTGATGGAGGTTGGTTTGAGGGTTGTTCATCTCCGTGGCTGGAAGCCCTCGTGCTCAGCACTGTAGGTCAGCCATGGAGAAACGTTTCCTACCCCGCTCCCTGGGGAGCGAGCCAAAGAAGTATTTTTGGCGCTGGTGACGGCATTTGCCCGAGGCTCTGTCTGTGCGCAGCTACTAACGTCCGTGGCTGTATTTCCTTTCTAACTGTGTTTGACTTTAGCTGGGTGATGATCGCTCTCCTGTTTATACTACATTGCCTCAATTTACTACATATGGAACCTTCCACTCATGTCCCCAGAGTTGTCACCTGCTGGTTCTTCATGGCCAGGGGACTGGAGCGTGAAAGGGGGACGGCAACGTGCCAGCTAGGAAGCAACTGCTCTGTAGCAGCGCTCCCTTCTCCTCTCTCGGTTGTGATCTTTAAATGCGAGAATGATTTCTGCTCCAGCTGCCAAGTAAGGGAGAGATTAACTGTGTCAAAGCTCTGCAGAGAAGGCCGGAAAGGGAAAAGATGAGGTGGTTCAAGGCTAGACTTTAAGGGTGTGGATTCAGAGGTGCTGGTCCTGGCTTCTTTACTGGGTGATGCTGGGCAAAGTCCCTTCCTTTCTCAGGGCCTCTGTTTTCATGCATATGAAACCATTAATTTCCCTGAGGTGACGTGATGCCTGAGTTCATTAGTTTGCTTTTAAAGTGCTCTGGGATCCTCTGGTGGAAGGCAGCGTAGGGAACAGCAAGCAGATATTGTTCGCTTAGCCCTGCAGGCCCAAAAGGGAAGAAAAAAGAGGGATGCCAGTAACGTGCAGCTTTCAAAAAACCTCTTCTTAGCTTATAAGCGTGGAGTAAAACTACCTGCTGTGCCCGCGACCAACAAGTGGTGGTGTGAGCCATTTGGGACCCCGTGGCTCGGGGCCAGCCCCTTGCTCAGCTGCTGCTGCTGTTCCGCCCCGAGCGCGTCGCTGCCCCTGCACTTAGACGCCAGTCTCTGTGAATATGTTGCTTGTTACATTACCTGCTTGGTTTGTCTCTCCCCGTGGCTGCAGGCTGTGTCACTGGCTGCAGAAGCGCGAAGAGGGCAAGGTGGATTTTCTCAAGGAGCGCATGGTGAACCCCACTTTCCGAGAAGGCCTTTGCCTTCTCTCCCACGGCCTCCAGAACCAGAGAGCAAAGGTGCAAGGAGACTCCATGCTTTTCTCTGATGAGATCTTCTCCATTGAACCAGTGGTAAGCGACAGCTGAGAACCTCCCTTCCTTCCTCCTCTTCCTTGAGTGAGATCGCTTGGCAGATCCTTGTGTCGGCTGGGTTGATGTGCAGAGAGGGAAACCATCAGGTTTCTAGTGAGGCTGGGAGAGCTTGTTGCAAAAGCATTTCTGAACTACGGGCTCCTGCCAGGCAGCGAGAGCCTGCCTAAACGCTGGGCTCTGCCTAAACGCTGGGCTCTGCCTAAACGCTGGGCTCTGCCTAAACGCTGGGCTCTGCTGCAAGGGCTATAAATAAAGAGCACTTAAGTGTCCTCACAGTGTTCAGAGGTATCGATTATTATGTGTAAGGGCACACCTTCCATATGCTGTATGGGGGTTAACAAAGGACATTAGAGCACTGGCAGTTCACATAAGAATGAAATGGTCCCCTGGAGAAAGGAGGCCAAGTTCAGCCCAAGTTTAATCACAGAAATACCAATCCCTTCCTATAACCTGGACTTATACCATGTGTGAATCTCCCTTCCAGTGTCATCTGTGAGCCTGCACACAAGACTGGCAGGTTTAAACAGGCTTTTGGAGTTCTATTGCACATAAGTACTCAAAATGTTTTGCTTTTCTGTTTGTGCAAGCAAAACCCCACATCCTTCAGTCAACCAAAGCCCTGATTCTGAGTATTTGCATGGTCTGAGATGAAGAATGCCCGCTGTCTGAGCAGTGCCAAATCCTTTCTCGTCTTTGGAGTAAACCCTAGAATAAGCCCAACCTTTTTTTTTCCTTATTAAAATAGGTGAACCTAAATTTTTTTCAAGGAAGGGGCTCATGTTCTCTTGGTTGCTCCTATAGCCCCTATAAGGCTGAGAGCCATCAATGTCAACACAGCTGCAATTTCACACCACTGTAGCTGACAGCAGCACGGTGTGACCAAGAAATTGTGTCAGAGCAGGAGGAATATTGTAGAGTCAGAGCTGATCAACTGAGCGGTAAGAGCATCCTGCGGTGCATCAGAGCTGGTTTTGGAGAGTCCCCCAGGGCTCCTGCTTCGTTACAGTTGGGCTCTGTCTTCACAACGAGCTTAACCCACTCTTGAGCTCCTGAAGTGCGTTAAGGTGAGGTCCAGAAGTCTGGCTGCCCACTGTGCTGAGTCCTGGTACTTCTCATCATGATGTATGGACATAAAGTGTAGCCTAGCCTCAAGTCTTGAGTGGAAACCTCTCCTAAATGGCGATGTTAATGTTACAGTTTGCTCCAGGACTGAATGCAAGTGGGCGGCTACTACGTGAGTCTCTCCCCTTCTGTATTGTCCAGCATTATCAGCCTCTTAATTTCCTTCAATTCTGTTATTTATGGAACAATTAGTTTCACATTCAGAGTTTTGCTCCTGGCTTGCTTCTCCCCCTGACAAATGGGTGTCTTTACATTAAATGATATCAAGTATTTTCTTCTATTTATCAAATGTAGACTCTCAAAATCCACTGACTTCCATAACCTTCTTTCTGGTGATGGCCCCAGAGCCTTTAGCTTGGCCAAACACCCTTCTTGCCATGTAAACCTGCTGGAAAGACCCCCCAAAGCTGGGACCTTGCTGCATCCCTGACCTTCTGGCCAAAAGTGGCTGCTCTTTTCTTCCCACCCATCACCCGTGATGTCTGGGAGCACCCTATAGAAATAATCCAACCTTTGTAACAAGTGTCTAAAGGAAATAATTGCTTCCAGAGGTTAGGAAGCTGATGGAGGGATAGTAGTCTTGGGCACGCTTTCTGGGCAGGGTGGCTTGGCAGGGTTTGTGCAGAAGCTTTGCTGCATAAATGGACCATTAGCTGCTGGTATTTTCAGATGTCGCTGTCTGTAGAAGCTGCAGCAGGTCACTTCAGCCTGCATCGGGTTAATTTGCTGATGAAAAGAATAACAAAAGAGAGGAGGCAGTGATTTTGGAATTGCCATGTGACCAGGAACATTTGAGCAGCCGTCCAAGCCTGTGGGAAACAAGCTGTTATGCAACTCTGACTTTCTGAGCGCATCTCAAGTTTGGTTTAATTTATTTTTGCAAATACACATGATATGTCAGCAGAAGCAGCTGTGATAGAAGCCCAGGTGGCTACCAAAGGACAAAGTCCTTGCTTTTTGCTGCATCCTCCCCACCACCGCTTAGCTGTGAGTCACACTGCAGGCACGTGGGAGCTGACTCCTTGGAAATGGAAACCAGAGGAAAGAGAGGACAAGGATTTGTTACCATCGTACTGACCTTGGCAAGCCATCCCTGTCCTGTCATTGCCTGGTAGCGACTCCTCAGTGTCATGTGTTACCTCTGAGCCCATGGAGGTGGTCTTCAGGATGTCCAGGATAAGGTTGTTTATCCAGAGGTTGGGCCAGGAGGTAACAGCGTTGTTTGTTCCTGCAAATCCCCACCTCAGCTGGGTAACCAAGCTGATCCCCGTCCAAACGAGAGGTTACTGCAGAGCGCTCCAGTTTTTGGCAGAAGGCACCATCTCCAGTGGGAGCTCTGGTCCATCCCACAGCTTGCTGTGGGTTCAGTTATTTATGGAAAGATGCAGATGTTGGCTTTGGCCCTGCCTTTCTGTGAAGTGCCCTGAGCTAGCAGGATGCTCTCTGGGTGTCATGTCGGTACTTCTGTTGCCAGCTCTGTCTCTGGTTTTCGGTCTGCTTTGAGCAGCCATTTCCTTTCTGGGCGTTGCCTTCCCCCTTCGGCAAAACAAAGCGGGGGATTTGGCCAACGGTTGGTGGTGCCCAGCTTTTCAAGACCGGCTTTTTCTCATTCGGGCTGGTGGAGATCTAGCCGATTCTCATTATTTAGGGGCTGAGGGAGGGGAAGACAGGATCTGCAAGTATTTACGGTTGGGCTCTTGCATAGAGATCACTTGTGCAGCTGTGAGTCGTGGTGTGCTGTCCCTCCCGTATCACGTTGCTTTACGCTGTAGCGAAGCCAGGGCCCAACAGCTGGAGGTTTTGTGCTGTGTCATCATCCATCCACTGCCTGTATTTGATGCCACCTGCCACTTGCAGCCTGAGACTGCCGTTAAGCCAGAAATGTTGCCGTGCCGTGTTCACGTGCTGTGTATGTTGTATTTCTGTCCTGGTCGGCATCCGCGGTAGTTTTTGCGTGCTCTGGCTCAGCTGCCATCCTACAGAGAACGTGCCAGCCCAGGCAGCCCGCTGGCTCCTGAGGTGTCCTGAGGCTCTCACGCACGTAGCAGTAGCCTGCGAGGGTGGGTAATGAAGCATTTCCTTTTAACCAGAAGTTCTTTTTTCCCTGTGGGGTAGCAGGAATGTGAGGAACCTCTTAACAGCCTATTTTAATTTCCCAGGAGAAATAACTCACAATATTTTTCTAGTTTTATAGTCTAATGTACAGCAGTAATGAAAGGAGAAATGACAAAACCTTCCCAGAATAGTTATGTCTTGAAAGAATTTGTTTTAGCCGTGGAATAGTAGAATAAAGTGTAACTGATTGTTCCTTCTTGCTTTCAACCCTCGGCGCCAAACGATCTGGCTTATGGCTTCACTGACGGTACAGGGAAGCTGTCTGTGGACGTACTGCCTAAAGCTTCTGACCAAGTACCCTGGATCCTGCAGAGAAGGGTGATTTCCAGTCAGGAGCTCTAGAGACTGAGTCTGTTACCTGCTGGTGCAGGTTTTCTTGGGACTGAAGGTACGAGCGCAAGGCTCCAGCCATAATGCTGCAGGAGGATTGTTCCAGAGTGCTGTGCTGATGCGTATCAAAGGATGGGTTTTATTGCTAGTCCATAGCTTGTTTCCTCTGGTGCCTTCGAGGAGTCTCATCTGACTGTGCCGTGGGATCCAGCAGCTCCTCGGACGTAGAGAGATCTGTCCCTTGTCTGGATCTTGACGCATCACTGAGCGGTTTCCTGGGGCATGGCAAGACATCATCCCTGGCAAGGGAGGTTTGTGTGCTGCACGCTCATCTCTTTAGGTTGTAAAAGAAGAGATGACATTGGCCCAAAGCTCCAGGCTTCTCCCACACTGGTTAATTATACAGTGTATGGAGAGATCCCAGCAACACTGCAGCAATCACTGTGGTCTTGGTGGCATTGAGCAAATCATCCCCGCAGGAGCTCAGCCGCTCTGAATAACACCTGCCGGGACTCCCTTCCGCTCCCTCGCTGGGTGGAGATGTGCACTTGCAGTGTCCTCCTGGGTTCTTGCTGAAGCTCTGTTTTTTTGGTGCAGTGGAAGTTCACCATTCTGATGTTCAGTTTGGGCTGTCTTGGGCTAGGATCCAATTCCAGGGTTGGATAAATGCCCCGAGAGCACCGACCCAGCTCCGGTTCCCCTTCTGACAGCAAAGGTGATGTGGGAATGGGAGGAGGCCAGGACAACTAGGGCTTTGGGTCCTGAGCAAAGTCTCCTATCCCACGTGGACACCAGCAGGCATCTAGAGCAGCTTGCAAAGCCCTGATATTGCTCTCCTGCCTTCTGTGCCCACTTGTCTGTAAGCAGAGGGAGCCTTGGACAGCAAGTCCCAGCTGGGGTAGCCAGCTCTCTGGCAGGGCCATGCCTTCATTTGCAAGCTGGTTTCCAAATACCTTCTGCAAAGAAGAAAGCAGGCAGAGTTCTCTCTCCAGGAGCTGATCTGAGATGTCCTGCTGGGTGCAAGTGCTGGCTCTGCCAGGGTCCAGCTACCTGGTGCCTGTGACAGATGTGTTTGGGCTACTGGGGGTTAGGTGGGGACAAGAGTTGAATGGGGCCAGGTCCCATGGTGGAGAGAGAAAGAAAGGATATTGAAGCAGATTTGATATTGCACAAGGCAATTTTGTGGCACGAGGCAGTGTCCCCTGAGAACAGGGTAAGCGTGGCATTGTTATCCCAAACTGGTTTAATCCAAAGCTGCAAAGACCAGAAGGGATTCCTCTGAGAGGGGAAAGCTCTCGGTACCGAGCTCGGTGTCTGCAGGGAGCCCAGGACATGTCCAGAGGCTGCTCTCTGGGCTATGAGACAGCACGTAGCCATGCACTCCTGGGGCTAGTAGACCAGTGGTGCGGTGTGAGGACTATCACAGCTTTTTACATTACTCTGAGGAGGAGGGGTATCCTCATTGCCTGCCTTTGGCACAAAACTGGGGTGTTTCAGGTTGGTGGAGAACCTGGGATGTTCAGCTTCTGCGTTCAAGGGGGTGTAGGTTTTGCAGCCCGAGACTTCCTGTAGATGATCTGATTTTGATATATCAAGTTTACACGGAGTGAATATTCCCACATCTTTTCTGAACAGTTGAGGGCATGCAGGCTTTATTCAGCCCTTATTCCTTCTGTCCGTTGGGACCTCCTTGGAGAAACTAAGGTGCTGCCCTGCCGGAGGAGCTCCCGGAAGGTTTTTGCTGCCCTGAGAGGAGCAGTGGATGTATCGTGTTGGCCTGGATGGACTCTGCAGTGACTGGAGGCCTTGCTGTGCCTCTGTTTCTGGATGCTGTAAAATGGGGAAGTGGAATTGACTGAAATATTCTTTTTACGAAGTTCTTTCTGTCACCTCCTTCCTGCTGTAGTCACGATGTCTCCCTGTGCGTATCCAGCGCTGCAGTGGGGATTGTCACTGCGCAGGTCACGTTAGGGGCTCAGGCATGCAGAGCATCGCTCTGGCTGCCAGAGCTTAGTGGCACAGGTAGGTTTGCCATCCTGGTCCTGTCACCCAAAGCTCAGCTGGCAGTGACCGGAGCAGGACAGGTGACGTGGGTGCAGCTCGTAGCAAGACAGAGCTGTCGTGAGCATCAAGCACGTGCTGTTTCTGAGCCATCTCCCACTCCCGTCCCTGCCTTCTGGCTCGGCACCACCTTCCTGGGTCCCCTGCCCTGTCATGTCCGTCCCTTCGCTGCCTCCGTGATGTATCGCTGTGACTGTGCTCCAAACAGGGGGGGTAGACGTGTCGGTTATATTTGTTGCAGACGTGCTGGCCTTGGAGTTCATTGAATCCCACAGTCAGCTGAACTCACTTGGCTAGAAAACTGCACTGTTGTTGGCAAATACATATTCATCAGGCCAACGGGTCTTTTTAATTTTCTTCCTTTCCTGCCTAACTTCGTTTTTGCTTATGAATTGTATTATGCTTGCTTCCATTAACGGGAGATGTATTGCCTCTGTCAGCCTCTGAGTAATAACCAAACTGCCCCGAAGTGTCTGCAGGGCTGATATATCTGATTGTGGCACATCAAATAGACCCATGAGTGCCATCAGCCTGCGATCCAGCAGCGAGCAGCAAACCAGGGCTTTGTTAGACAGTTGACCTGAAAGACTGATAACTGCTGCGTTAGGCTCAAAGGAGTTTGCTTTCTGGCCTCGGTGGAAGGAAGGATGCTCTCTGTTTCCCAGGAATGATTTGGCTCTTGGAGACCTCGCTCTTGTTCGTATGAGCTCTGCTTTAGAGCAGTCAGTGTTGCGCTAAATGTGACGTGATAGAAAAATCTCACTCTGCTTTTTCAGCTAGATCCCAAAGTCTTACAAGAAGTCACCCAGTCCCAGCAAATCGGATGGTCAGGTTGTGGTAGGCATTGTCTGTCTGACAGCGAGCACACACTCTGAGCTGTGTGCCCCTGGTAGTCCGGCTGTGCCCAGCCCTCGTAAGCCTGATGGCAGAACTACAGTCAAATCCTGGCATCAGTTTTCACCCCCAGCCCCGCTGGTCCTGTGCTGTCTCGTTTGAATACCTTCTCCCTGGTTTGCTCTCTGCCACGTGAGGCTCTGCAGAGCAAATGGAGACTTTCCCTTGGGATGATCTGGGTGGCCGTTCAGAAACTGGGCTCATTTCACTCCCACTCGTCGCTGCCCTCCCCTCCCTTTTACTGCACCCCCGGGTTTTGGTTTTAAGGCTCAGGATGTGCTCTCCTCCCCTGCTTTATGCTCCTCTCTAAGATGAAGACCTCAAGCATCACCACCACTCTCAGCATATCAGCCGTGAGTGTTTGTGGAGCTGATGGTCCTGGGAAGCCTGGCAAGGCACTGTTTGCTGTGCAGGAACCAAACGAGTTCTCTGCAGCTCTCTGGGCAGAGGAGCAGAGCAGCTGGAGGATGAAACGGCCCCACTGGGCAGCTCATCCTGTGCAGAACGCCGGCGAGCTGAGCTGTGTGTTCAGCTACAGCCGCCGGGCTTGAAGCAAAGACAAGTGGCTGCCTAGTGCCTCCTCCCCTCCCCAGGGATGCTCTGCCCAGGGTGAGCCCACTGAATTCAGTCTGTTAAACACCCAGCGAGCAGCTGGGTGATGAGCACTGGTGAGTTATTAGACTCTAATTAGCCAAGCCAGGGAAATCTATCATCAGAGTATTTTTTTTCTTGGTGGCTTGGCTTAGGCAAGCTCCAGGCATCGTGGCAGAGCGTACGTTGTTCGGAGCACCCTGAGTGCTTTTATTCCTGCAAATCTGAGGTAACTCTGGGGGTGATCGGTCCATGCAGCATCCCAGGGGCCCCAAAGGCCCTGATATCTCATACATTGGCTGTGGGTTGCCACCTGATGTCCCCAATTTGCTTCCTCAAGCAAGTGTGTGACCATATAATGAGACTTCGTTTTCATCTAGTTGCTTGCTGCGTAGAAACACAAAGTACGTTTGATCTGGGAAATGTTTGCTCTGTGTTTTGAGAGGAATCCAAGTGACTTTATTCTTCCTCACTTCCCTTTTCTTATTATTGTGGTGGTGGTTTGTTGGTGTTCAAAACAGTTTTCTCTGCCTGTTCTTCCCTCTGTTGACTCCGAGCAGACTGTGCAGTAGGGAATTATTTGCAGCCGCAGCCCAATAACTCACCATGTCACAGCTCTTTAATTTTTGTGGGGACTGTCCTTTGAGCTGTAAGCGCTAAGTCGATGGGAAGTATTATAGTTATTTAATATTTATGCTGCAGGAGTGCCGGAGGCTCCAGTCAGTTCAAGACTCTTCTGGACAAAGTACTGAGGGTACCCAGCAGCAAGCAGAATCAAAGCCTCGCTTTGTTGATAGAAAAATAACACAGTTCTTTTTGTCTCCTTCTAGAAGCTACATTTTTCATTCCTGGTATTGTTACAGTTGTCAGGGGTGCATATATTTATGTCAACAGATGCATGAAGAGATGTTGGTAATGGTAGGGGGTGAGGGGATGTAAGTGGTGCCTTGGTTGAAACCAGTTGCAAGAAGCGAGTGAGAGCCTTCATGAAGCAGGGGTGCCTCTGAAAATGCCCAACAAGGCTCCCTGGGACTGAGTGTCAGGGCTCTTTGGGAGAGAAGCTGAGAGAGAAGACCCTGCAGAAGGAGCAGCCAGTTGCAGACACACTGGTAGCACAGCCCAAACTTACATCCCTGAGCAAGCGTGACAAGGAAAAGGGCTCGTTGGTTGGAAGAGGTGGGGAGCTGTAAGCAAATCCCAGCTCTTCTCGTTTGAACCTGTGTTCAGGGCGATGAGAATGTGTGTGCCTTGGGGAGGGAAAGAGGGTGCATCCGACTCTGGGCTCCTTTCCTGGATCACCCGGCAGCGGGAAGAGCCTGCGTGCTGGCTGAGGGCTCACAGCAGCCGTCAGCAGGAAGGAGTCTGTTCTTCGTTGATCCCCAGGCGCGAGGGCTTGTTCTGCTGGGTGCTGAGTGCCTCGGCTCACCCGAGCGCGACATCTGCTTAAACACGTGTAGAGGGGAAGGGTAGAGGAGGCAGCACCTTTGTAACTAAGAATGGAAAAATCCATTTGAGGTGTTAAATCTCTCCTGGTGTGAGTTAAAGCATTCACGGAGCCGTAGTGATACAGGGATATAGGGGAAGGTTTGCAGGAGAGAGGTGCCTTTTCCTTAGGCCAGCTGGTACCTCTGAAGAAATCCTGCTTGATTCGCTGGAGTATGAGCCAGTTTGGTTGCTTCGTTATAGCCCTAATTTAACAAAATGCCTCTACCAGATACCAGTAAAGGGAAGGGACTGAGAAATTTTTTTTGCAGCTGCTTCCAAGCTCTTATAAATTTTGTTGGTAAGTGTTACTTGCTCCTTGCTCTTCACTGATGCTCTAAATATGGGCTACAGGGCTGTGGTTGAAAACAAGAAATGTAATGTTTGAAGATAAATGTTTTGCTGTCTGCTTCTGTTTCAGGAGGGAGATATCTGGCCAAATTCTTCGGTTGAAGTCAAAGTGACCTTTAAACCCCGAGAAGTCAAAGTCTATCAGCAGGTGGTCTACTGCGACATCTCAGGTACAGCTCCTTTCTCTCCTGTTACCCACCGTGAAGGCGAGGCACAAAGAGAACCAGCCCATGCGGTTCCCGTGTAATTGTGGGAAGGGTCGATGGTGCTGCACATGCCCACTGTCCCTGCAGCTTCCAGGCGATCTCCTGTCCCAAGGCCAGCCCTCAGGATGCCTGGCTGTGAGCTTGGGTCACTGATCCTAGGAGAACCAAGGCAGTGAAGGGATAAATTTTCATGCCGTGGGTTTGCCAGCATTTGCTCTGCTGCGAGGTGTCTGTAAAGGCTGAAGAGCTGCACAGCAGAACAGCTTTGGTGGGTGAGCACTAAACCCCTAGAGACCATTTACCTCCAAGATGAGTCTTTATTACATGGCTGCAGCATCAGACTCCTGAGTTCCCAGTGTACTCCCAGACCCTGGCTCACCTCCTGCTACCCGGGCGCTGCCAGACCTCAGGTGGCTGAGCCCTTCTGAGCCGCGGGGTGTCTGCCAAAGGACCACCTCTGGCCAGCACCACGGGCTGCTCTCCCTGCGTGGGAACTGTCACCTTGGGGCTCCAAGTCTACGGTGTGTACGGGTAGCGTTGCACAGGGCTTGCTGTACTCAGCAGGGTGAACACCCTGCCTGGAAATCGGAGTCCGAGCATCTGCTAGACAAGCTTTATGCTCATCCTGTCTTCCAGAAAAAGATTTGACAGTTCTTCTGGGAGCAGCTATCATTGACCCACCCCAGTTACACCCTCTTTGCCCTTACAGAGGTGATGGCTTTGCTGTGCTAGCACGGGGCAGGGAGTGCTTGCAGCAAGCTGCATGGTTCAGGTTATCTTGTCCTTCCTCTGCACCTCTGCACAGTGCTGCTTAAGGTGTATTTGGAGAGTGGGAGAGAGCTGTCAGATTTCCATCCAGGGAACATGCTGGTTTTCCTCATCTAAGAGGAAGAGGTGTGAGGCCCGTGGTGCTCCTGTTCAGAGGGTGCTGGAATCACTAACCCAGCTGCTTTGTTGCTTTCCTTACCGCTCCAAGCTGACGGATACAAATGTCAAGAAACAGCTTTTTATTTATACAGTAATTGCGCAGGGTTTACTTGGCAAATGCCACCTCCAGTAATTACACAGGGCTTGTGTTAACAAACTGTCTTCCTGCCCACCAGCTGCAGTTGTTGGAGCTGTGGAAGGGAAGGATTGATTTAAAAAGTTGCTCCCGAGGGATTCCTCGCTCAGCGCTGTGGCTCCTGGCTCTGGGATTTGTCGCTGGTGATGGGGGTGTCCATCACTTTGCTGCAGGGATCTCCAGGGATTGCTCCAGGAGAGCTTTTTCATTGCAGAGAAATCGGAAAACTACTTGCATGCAACCCTAGAGCTGGTCTGGGAGTTATAGGAAACAGAGCTGGGCTAACGATCTGTGTTTAGGAAGAGGAGCCTGCTCTGGAAAGACCCTGATGGGCTCTCAGGAGAGCTTGACCCTTCCACTGGCTCCTTGGAAGAGGACTTCTAGGAAGTCGTTTAAATGATGCACCTACCCCCCATCCCTTACAAAACAGAGCTGATCCCCTGTATTGTCAGGGTGGAAACTGTCCCAGAGTCAAGGTCCCTGGGTGCAAACAGAGTTTAAAGAAGAAAACAACCATCTTTAACTAGAGAGTCAATTAATTTTGCTTCTTGGTTCCTCTGAGGAGCGTGACTGCCTTCCTCGTGCATTTGCACGCCAGTCACAAATCCCTTCGGAGTGTGACGTGCAGATGGTGGGGGAATATTTGGAAGCTTTGCCCCAGTGCAGCACTGTGAGTTGTGCAGCTGGATCTCCTGCCCCACTGGAAAGGGGCTTTGCTGGCCTCCACTTGTTTTTGCAGGTGCCTCCATAAATTGCTTAGCAGATGCTTTGGGATCAGGTGGCTTAGGGAGCTAATGGGCACTGGGTAACTTGCAAAGCTGGCAGTTAAGAAGTGGTTTGAAATTTGCTCTTGGCAAATATTTAAGCTCAAAATGAACTTAGTTATTCATACAAATAAAGCTGTGGCTCTTGAGTGCCGGAAGGAAGCACATGGTGGGGGGTCAGACACCTAAAATTAAATTTTCCTGAATACTGCCTGTAGTTTAGTCTGCTCCTCGTCCCTTGGGAAAAGCCCACTCTGAGGTTCACCTGGAAGGAGGAAGAGCAAAATTTCTGTGTTTTCCTTAAGTTTTACGTTCAACATAGGGGTTAGAAGAAAGGATGGTTTCCATGGACCTTCAGGAGAGGATCATGGAATCACAGACTGGTTTGGGTTGGAAGGGACCTTAAAGCCCATCCAGTTCCAACCCCCTGCCATGGGCAGGGACACCTTCCACTAGACCAGGTTGCTCCAAGCCCCATCCAACCTGGCCTTGAACACTGCCAGGGAGGGGGCAGCCACAGCTTCTCTGGGCAACCTGGGCCAGTGTCTCACCCACCCTCACAGCAAAGAATTTCTTCCTCACATCTCATCTCAATCTCCCCTCTTTCAGTTTAAAACTGTTCCCCCTCGTCCATGAGGATGAGGACCTAGTGCAGAAGAGGAAGATCTGCCCCTGATTTTTCCATTGCAGTAGCCATGGGATGTATCTCAGCATGATCATGGACAAAAGCTTGTCACTTGGAAATCTTTGCCGTTTCCTAAGAGCTTTCATGGCTTAGACCTAGAGTTTTTAATGAAAATGAAGCTGCGTGTGATGCAAGATGGAGAAATCTTTTGACAGTGACCACTCAATACAGCCTCTTTTATAGCACCTGTGGAATAGAAATGCACAGCCCTCCAATTAATGCCTGAGCTGTGAAATATAACTCTCATCTCTGCCAGCAGCTGGGCTTTGGCTGGCCCCACTTAAAAGATGTTGAATTCAACAAAAGCTCCCTAGCTCTTTCTTTCTGGCTTTGGACGTTATCGAACATCCTCATCCCGTGGTTGCAATATCAAGAAGTCAGTAACCATTGAAAAGGCTGTTCCAGGAGAGTGGTTTTTGCAAGTTGTGATCTGGTCACTGGGTCACACCTGGGCTGCTCTTTCCAAGAAAAAGTCATTTTGGATGTTCTCGAATAACTACGCATAAGACTTTTTTTTAAAAGCAACCTTCAAGCCCTGATCTTTAATAAATGGTGAGTGTGGCACGAAAGCAGCTTGAAGGAAAGAGGAATATTTTTGCACTAAAGCTACACTGAAGGTTATACACAACATTTTGGGGCTCTCTTCTCCTCCTTGTGCTACTCTTTCCATGCAGAGCAGAATGGGATGGCAGGGAGACCCAAGCTGAAATTCAAGCTGGGATTCAGGCACTTTGGGCTGCTCTGGTGGTTCAGAACAGCCTTCAGACTGAAAGTTCCTGCTCTCTGTCATCTTATGGAAGAAAATTAGCATCACAGGGTTAGGTCTAAGCCTTGGGGTCTCTGCAGCAAGAGGTGTGTGTATTAGCAGGACGTTTATGTCTTGTCTGATCTCAGTAGTGAGGAGGCTGGTTTTCCATAACCGCTCAGCGTGTTTCAGGTGAGGCCTCTTTAACAGAGGTGAGCTCTGGGATCGTGGTGGGAACTCTGGAGATCACAAAGCCCTGTGTTATTTAGGTGCTGCGGCAGGAGGCGAGCCCTTGAGCACCCAGGTACAGAGCTGGATGTTGGGCACAGGCGGTGGCTGAGATGCTCTGCCTGCTCCAGGCAGTGCAGGGATGTGCGTATCGCCGTTAGCAGGGAGCTTCACCTTCTTGGGCTCGTATTCCTCTGCTCTTGTGCTGTCGTCTCTGATTACATCAGTACAGATGGCATATTTTTATCTTCAGTTTTGTTTTGTGAGCTTTGTGCCTTCACTGAGTGGATTCAGAGCTTGTCTAAGCGCATGGGAAGAAATTCAGAGATTGTGGTTTAAGCTCAGCGTCACTTTCTCAGGGTACAAACTGATCACTGGATTAGAAACCAGCCCCAAAAAATGTCTCCTGAGGGAAGAGAAAGGTCCTATATCTTCTCCTGGAGCATCTAGAGCTGGTCCCATCCAGCACAGAGTCGGGGACTAGCACTGAGGCAGCCTGGAAAATCCAGGATAAGAGAGGGAATTATTGTACTGAAATGAAAATCTCTCCCCAGGTCGTGAGACCAGGCTGGCCCTGCGCATCAAAGGAGAAGGCCTGGGGCCCCAGCTCTGCTTCAGGTTTGACCAGCTGGACATCGGGAAGGTCTTCATTGGCTCAGCCAACAGCTATGAGGTGAGCACTCAGGGGTTCGCAGGGGTTGGGCTGGATCCTGATGGCTCCCAGGGCAGCCCTGAGCCTTGTGGACCTGCGGGATTTCTGGCAACTCAGACATAACGGTCACATTTGGGGGGTTTCACAGAATCTGGATACTTTTGATGGGGTCTGAAAGGTGTATATGTTGTTCACAAAGCCTTAATCCCTGGTTTTTGGCAACCTCCCTTCAATATCAGCTGGGAGGCTTCATGCAAAAAAATCTCCCCTTGACACATGAAAGCAACACTGGGTCAAAAAGATCAGTGTCCAGAGGCTTTTGTTTCAGCCCTAGATGCAATGCACCTTTGTGCTCCGGCTGGTAAAAAGCAGCTGGAGCAAATTTACTGCGTTTGAACTCAAGTCGGTTGCAAACAGTTTTCGGTTAAGTGCATCCTACCGGTTCCTGGGAGTCAGAGGAAAGCCGTCCTGGCTCAGAGCTGCCCCGTGCAGAGAAATGGGGAGTTTGAGCCACACTTCAGGCTTGGTGCATCACTGGCTCTATAAAGAGCAAAGCGTTTCTGGAAAGGGAGCAAAGGAACTTTCTACATATTTGCCTCCCCGCAATGGTGTCAAGTCTTCTGCAAAAAAATAAGAGCAACTGAAAGAGGTAGAAAATGAGGCAATACATCATGCTAGACACTTTCAAAAGCTGGGCTGTGGCAGGGAAGGACACGCTAAGGTGCTTTCTCACCAAAATATTGTGTGCTCTATGCATTTTTAATGCTGATACTTTATTGATTCTCTCTTTATCAATTTATTATTTTCATTACTTGAGAAAATATGAATAAGTAGGTGATGCTGTTGGTGCTTTCCTAAGCAGCTAGGCTGGGGGTAAACCTCAGCTCAGCGTAGGGATCCCTCAGTGCGATGTGTAACTAAGGTGTAAAACACATGAGAGAGTAGTTTTCAAGTTACCAGTGCGGAGTTTGAATATGTGAATATTTTCGACAGCTGCAAAATTAAAAAATAAGGGACATTGCTTCTGTCTCAGTTTTTTTTCTAACAGGTTTTGCAAGGATGAAAATTAGGGAAAAGAAATCCAAAGCAGACAGAGAAGTCCATGGCAATGGCAGGATTTCACCCTGCCGCAATCAGAGACTTCCCAGCTTTGCTCTGGGTCGGGCTGTCGGTGACTGACAGCACGCTGGGACTCACGGGCGGGTGTGAAAGGAATGAATCTCAACGAGTGCTGCGGGGTTGTGTCACTCGTTTGAGGTGTAGATCTCTTGAGTGTTCAACAAAATACGGCTTGGTTCTAAATTTGCAGGTTATTCTAATAATGGTGGCTGTGAATATTTAGGAAAGGGAAGTTGTTTGGAATAGCTGGAGCCTCTGTGCACCTCACGCCCATCCTTTCCTGACGTGTCTGTTTGAGCAAAGACTGAGAAACTATCGTATTAAAGAAAAAATGAAAGAAACCTAAATTATATTCCTTAGCAGAGTTGGGGAGTGCCTCTGAAGTTGGTGATAGTGCTGACCTGAGGTGTCTTCTACATATAATAAACCTGTTGTCTGCAATGGAAGCTGAGCGTGTTCTGCCCTCGGCAGGGTCGGACTCACCTGGAGCAGAAGCAGTTGTTGGTGGTTCACTAGTAGTGCTGCAGTGGCCCTTCCTTGCTCTTAGGGACAGGTCTGAGTCACCCCAGTGATGCTGAGCAGGTCCTGTGCGCTGCAAGTCGAAGCAGACTGCTCTGTGTCAGCGCAACAAACCCAGAGTGACTCTGTTTACGTGAAGTTATAGCTGCTTTGCATGAGAAAACCCCAAGGCAAAACTTGTCCCCTTGTATTTTCTTTGGCTTCTGCCAAGCAGCAGCAGCACAAAGCATCTTCTGCCTGTTATGTTTATTGTTTAACCAGATGTTAATTGTTGAATCAGAAAACAAACCAGCCTTCCGTAAGAAAGGAGGATTCCTTATGCATTCGATTTTGATTTCTTGTTGCTGCAGGCGATCCTGGTTAACAAAGGACTTATTGATGCTTCCTTCGAGTTGGTCCCTCCAGCTACGGCTCTGGGCTCCTGCTTCACCTTCCTTCCCCAGACGGGCACCATTTCACCGGATGGGCTCCAAGCCATCAAGATCTCCTTCAGTTCTACCATCCTGGGGCCATTTACAGAAGAATTTGTGTTCAATGTGAATGGATTCTCTGAGCCTGTGACCTTGACTATCTGGTGAGGAGGATTGTGGGAGCTTGGTGGGTACATCTGTAGCTATCTCTGAGTAGTCATCTCCCACCTCCCTCATTTTGTGGTGAAACAGAGACAAAAAGGTGTTGTCTAAGGTCTTAGCGTGGGGATGGTAGGATCAGAGCTGAGACTAAGAGCCAAGGCTTTTTAACCTTGACTCCAGTTTGAACCTTGCAATTGCAGCAGCAAACGATGAAGTGTAATTGTCTGCAAGGGAAATGACTGTGCCTCCTAAACTTGATACCCAGTTTAACTCTGAGAGTCTTGGCTCACCTTTCCCTTCATGGTTGAGCCAGGGTGGCTCTGTGACTTTCCAGGATGCTCTTTGCACAGAATTTGGCAGCAGTAGGTTCCTTTTGTGACCCTTTGACATCTACCCTGGGGCTTTAAGTGACTACCCATGCTGGAAAAAGTGTGACTGGAGGCTGCACAGGAGAGGTGTGGAGATGCCTGCTGCCCAGTGCAGGTACCCAGGAGCTGGAGTGACTCCTTCCTACAGGTAGCTCGTTCCCCCTTGGGCCATGGCAGACAGTGTGGTGGTATCAGCTTTGGGCAGTAGATGGTCTGGGACGTCCCACCTGAACACACAGCAAGACCAAAAGGGGCTTTGGAGACAGTTGAGAAATGGGGCAGCCTGGGTGACTGTGCAGCCAGGAGAAGTGTTTTTCAAATCCTCTGTGAATAATGCATACAAAATGGGTGGCAGCAGCCTCACCATCATCTCTCACGCTAAAGCACTGAGACAAGCTGTCCTCCCGGCTCTTGTGCAGCGAGTGCTGCGGTACCTCCTTTGTGCAGCCAGAAAAGTGCCGACGCGGGAGATGGGGAGCTCTGCAGCAAGTGCTGTCACAAGGACTTGGGCATCATCCATGGGCTGGTGCTATTGCAAAAGATAATCCTTGCTGAGCAAAGGGGAGAGAAGGAGAAGAAGGGCTGATGATAGGGGAGGCAAAGCTCACTTCTCAGGACCACAACAGCATACAGAGTTGTCCCAGCTGGTCTTTAACCATGGGCTGGTGGGATATCGTGGTGTAGGCAGGAAAGCTCCGGAGCTTTGGGGCTGGCTGTGCCTCCTCCGCAGCCAGCCTCCTGGGCTGCTGCTGGTGGGAGGCACTAGATCAAGGTAGTAAAGAAATGAAAGGAATCGGGTGAGGGAAATGGAGAAAAAAAGGACAAGAAGGTCGTTACTTTGCAAGAGAGATTGGTGAGTAGGTCTGACCTTGGGAAGAGAAACAATGATGTTGGCTTTGTGTTTGGAGGGAAAGTGCTGCTTTTTTTGGAAATCAAGAGGGAACACTTTGCAATCAAATAATTTATTCTCCACTGTCCCTCCCCCCGACTGGTCACGGGGTGTTATTGCGTAAGCAGCTTTCTCCTTGAGCAAGGGCAGGTTTCGCTTGCAAAGCTGCGCTTGTCGCAGGTAGATCACAGCATGGCTTGGGTAGTGCCCGCTGCCTCTGCCCCGCAGTGCCCTAGCTCCTGAGGAAGGACGGAGCTGTCAGCGGGATCGTTGTCTCTTGGCTACCCCACAACCAAATGGAATGGTCCCGGTTTCCCCACTGATGCTCCGGTGCCCAGCACGTCCTCCCCTTCTCTGTGGCCACTCTGCCCTGTTCTGCTGACACGGCCCTGAGCTCGGTGCAGACCTTATGTCTCGGTGAAAGAGGGTTGCTGGGCTTATGTTTCTTTCTTCCCTATCCTTGTGCTCCTCTCCTCCTGGATAGTGGCTCCTGTGCAGCCCATCTGATGGTGGCTCCTGTGCAGCCCATGTCATGGTACCCCAGCATCCCCATGTGCTCCCACACAGCTGTCCCTCAGCTTTAATTCCCATTGCCATCCACTCTGAGATGTCACCTGCCTCCTTGATTTCTGTCTTGCCTTTGGTTCAAGGATCCCTATCCAGCTCTTATCTCTCATTCTCCAGCCCCACAACTCAAGCTGTTCGTTTTCAAACTCCTTTGAGATGTCCACCCACCAGGTCAAGCTGAGCTTCCCTCTTTGGGAGGCTTTGAGCACTGGATTTAGTCCTCTGTGGAGGAAAACTCCCAGTTCTTTTGAATGGAGGCAGGCTGGCTGGTGGGACGCTGGGCTGCAAAGGAAGGAATGGGGATGAGTGTTCAAGTGGTTCCTCTCCTGCCTTGTTATCCTTCCTGCTCTGCAAGGACCCTGATCTCCCTTCACAGGTGCATTAATTAATGCTACTGTAAGACACAGTTGTTGCCAAAACCACTGCCTTTCCCCTCCGTTTCTTGCAAGCTGTATCACTGTCAGCTGTTGGTGCACAGAGCTCGGGGTTGGCTCCTCACCTGAGCCATCTGGGCAGTTGTTCAGGTTTAACTTCCTTGAGCACGCAGCAGAAATGGCAGTCATTTCCCCACTTGCCTGGCAAGGCTCATCCTTGGCAGTTTCCCAGCGCGATCCCCAGTGGTGGTTGGTTTGGAGGTAGTTTTCCATCGTCTCCTGGCAAAGTGCTATGATAGAAAGCATGTCTGCTCCCTTTGCTCCGTCCAAACTAAGCTGTTAGGGGTTGGGAGGGTAGGTCTGATTATGTGAGGTCCTTGGAGAGGGAACTTCATCATCAGCAAGGGTTTGCTACCTGATTGATTCTCAGGAACTGATTAAGCTCAAAGAATTGAGTTTAGCATTGGATTGAAACTCCTGAAAGTCAGTTTCTGAGTGCTTTTTGACTATGCAATCAGAAGATGCCCAAACCGTAGATGATTATTCTTTTCTTGGAAACCATCCTTACAAGGTCCTGAGTGCTTGTTTGTTTGGTGTTTAGAAAGGGCTGCTGGAAATGGGACACCACGGATGAGCACAGGTCCCACCTGCAGGATGGTGGCAGTCCTGTGAATAAAGTAGAAGGCCCCATTCGCTGTGGTCTCTGATTTAACTAAGAGGCAGAGCTGGCATTGATTAGCATCAACCATTAAATCAATTAATGAATGTTGTACAGCTCTGAGTGCTGATGTCAGTGGGTGTTGGTGAGTTTTGGAGTTTGGAGCCTGGCTGCCGCATTTAAGGTCGGGCAATGAGGTGTGGTGGGTTCAGGGCACCCATGTTTGGTGGTTTAAGACGTGTTGCTCTTGGATGTGTCAGCTGGTGCACTGGTGGCAAGCTGATACTTTCCTCCAAGATTCAGCTGTCCATTGTGTAGAACTGTTGCTGCTCTTGTTGTGGTCAGTGGGTGTGTGGGTGCTTCCCTGGATTCACACCTCAAAATCCTGCCTGCCTAATGATTGTGTGGCTCAAGATCTTCTGAGGAACAGATGTTCATATGCTGCATGGAAACACCAGTTCCAGCTAAGAAATAGCAAAGCAGGGAACCTGCAGCTGGGAAGGCTAGTTCCGAGTCCACTTTTATGTGCAGTTAGTTTCAGAAAGTGCAGTTACTTAGAGGAGACTTAGCTGAAAGTAAAAATCACTGAAAGGAAAATCGGCCTGGTTTAGGCCAAACCAGGACATTACCTCTGTGTCAGCGTGTTACAGATGGTGAAACTGAGGCACAAAGTTGTCAGTTGTTCAGGGTCCTTCGTCAGGCCAGCAGCAACTTGGGGCCATGCCCTTGCCCCCTTCCCTGAGCCACATCAGCAGCTATCAGCCGCTGACCACTTTGCTTTGGCTGCCTCCTGTCCGCAGGGGTGCCATGCTGAGCACATGGGTGATGGATTGATTTGAAACCCACCGCGGTTCTGAGACCAGCTTTTATCCACCGGAGCAGTAATGGAAGCTGAAAGCTTTGCAGTTCTCTGTAACCAAGCCAATGCCTCCTCTGCCTCTCTTTGTCCTCACAGGGGCTGCGTCATTGGACCGACTTTTCATTTCAACGTACCTTCCCTCAGCTTCGGTGACGTCTCCTTTGGTGAGTGTGGCCCTGGGCTTGGACCACAGGGTGAGAGGTCTGTGCATGACCAAAACGGAGCACTTGAACACGAGAGCATCTGTCACTTGTGTTCCTCCTTAGCAGCCTCCAGGGTGTTAGAACCAGGGCTGCAGATCCTTGGCAGCAGAATGACTGTGCAAGTCCTTGTCCCAGAAGGTCCCAGGGGATGGGGCTGCAGGAGAAGGGAGTTTAAGCCACACACTGGTCTGTAGCTGCTCTGAGTAAATGTTCCTGTTGCAAGGCAAGGACACCATTTACCCACCTGACCTGTAGTGTGAGATGTTAGTTGACCTCGTTATCACCTCCCAGGTAATATGCCCCAGCAATAGCTCTGCATTGTCACTGATGTCCTCAGAGACGTGGGCTCCTTCTCCTTCCCCGCTGAAAGCCCAGCTCTGCTGACAGAGCCGGTGGCTGAGCATCCAGAGCGTCTCCATTGAAGTGCAAATTCTGGTTCTCCATCTCCATCTCACAAAAGGCTTTTTACTGAGATGATCTAAAGTTTAAACGTGAAATCAATCGTGGATTGATTGAAGGGCCATTATCACTCCGTGCCCAGATGCCTCTGTGTATTCATGCTGTTCATGGACTTCTGAAGAAAACTCATTACCTTTCCTGCGCCGCTTCCTCCCCTCCCTGCATCCCCGCTCTGCCACTGCTTTGTTGCCTTTTGAATAAATAAACCAACAGGGAACGTGCCGGGCAGAAATACGGTTGTGCAATGGGAGGTTGATCCTGCTTCATCTGACTGCATTAATGAGGCCTTGTCAGCTGAAGGCAGATGTTGTATTTTCGCTTCTTTTAGCCGTGCTGCTGTTGTCTGGGTCTGGAGACTTTGGGTGGGATTGTGAAGTCTGTGTTTGTCCTTTTTGTGCACCTCCTGCCTCCGCGCTGGAGTGGTTGCTGGAGGTGGGCAGTGGTCACTGTCCATGGGCATGGATGAGCTGTCTGCTGGGTCTGCAGTTGGTTTTCCTCCCCAGCTATATTCCAGTAACGCTTGGTAAGCAGGCCATGGGAGATGTCTCCTCCTCGCAGAGCTGGCCAGCCAAGCCAGATGTCCACTCCAGAGCAGGCTGTGGGCTGATGTCCTGTCTCTGCAGAACATTCATCCTGGAGAAGAGAAGGCTCTGGGGAGACCTTCTAGCACCTTCCAGTACTGGAAGGGGCTACAGGAAAGCTGGAGAGGGACTTTTTACAAGGACATGGAGTGACAGGACAAGGGGGAACAGTTTTAAACTGAAAGAGGGGAGATTGAGATGAGATCTGAGGAAGAAATTTTTTGCTGTGAGGGTGGTGAGACCCTGGCCCAGGCTGCCCAGAGAAGCTGTGGCTGCCCCCTCCCTGGCAGTGTTCAAGACCAGGTTGGATGGGGCTTGGAGCAACCTGGTCTAGTGGAAGGTGTCCCTGCCCGTGGCAGGGGGTTGGAACTAGATGGGCTTTAAGGTCCCTTCCAACCCCAACCAGTCTGTGATTCTATGAACATCCCCTTCGGGTATGGTTGTATTGCCGGTGCATAATGCCAAGCTGGTATCGAAGCTCAAGTGCTGTGAGCCTTTGCGGGTGGTGATCAAAGCCAGTCTGCAGCATGGACGTGATGTTTGTTAGGTGAGACATGGTTCCTGCTCATTTCTAAGCAAGCACCAGGCTTGCCTCCCACAAAGTGGGCTGCAAGTTGTCCAGTGCTCAGTCTGGTTGCCCCAAAACAGGAGATGCCTTAAGGATCCTGCCTAGAGAAACTGCATGAGAGTGCTTTGCATCATGCTGTAGTTCCCAATTTCATCCAGGCTTTCTTCTACTGTAGCTTCTCCTTGATGACAATACACTGCTTTTGTGTATTGAAAACTGTGGGAGTGTTCCCGGAGTTAACAGGGAATTTCATGGGTTGAATTTTCAGAATAAATGGTCTGTCTTGGGGGCACACTCATAAGTGAGAAATAATTGGTGCTGTTTTTGGGGCGTGTGAGAGAGCTCCTTGGTTAAAGAGAGAAAAGCTTCTGGTGTTGGGCATTGCCAAGGGAGGGAGCAGTCTCTGTGATCAGCATAAGTGCTGATGAATTCCTTGCTTAGTTTCTCCATTAGCTGTAATTCAGATTGAAGAGAGCTAAACTCCAAGCGCAGTTTTCTCATAAAAGGATATTCACCCCAGGAATCACGGGATAATTGGTGCATAAATTCAGATTTGTGTCCCTTTCCCAGGCTTTCCTCGCACCTTGTCGTGTTGCCTCACCAACACCTCCTTAGTGCCCATGACTTTCAACCTCCGCATTCCTGGGGACGGCTCGGGAGAGCCCAGCGTTACCAGTTTTGGTCAGGTGTCAGACAACACTCGCCGGTCCTGGAGAAAGGGAGCTCCAGGTTCCGTCAGGCCAACCGAATTTACCGTAACGCCCTGCAGAGGAACCGTTCGCTCCGTCGGAGTCCAGGATATCCAGGTACGGGGCGAGTGCGGCCATACGTGCTTCAGCAGGTGGAGCTGAAGCTTCACTGGTGTATGAGAGGGCTTTAGTGCTGGTAGCATAGCGTGAGTAAGATACACGCACTAGTGTTAGGCTTTTGTTGGCTGGGTTACTCTGGGACACTTCTGAAGGAGCACTGTTTTGTTTCCAAAACCATAAGCTGAAGGTCTTGTACCGTGTAGTCAAGCACAGAAGACATTCATGTGTTTTTTGAGCTGCTTAGAGTGGTTTCTTTGATTTAAAGTGGGCAGAGGAAGGATGAGGACAGAAGGTGGCTGTTCAAGAGAGATGTCATTGTATAAAGCAGTTTGCTTTTCTTCCCGGTCTTGTTTCTCCTCTCCCGTGGAGCAAAAGGAGCTGTATTCACTGCAGCGATCTCCAGTGGGGACTGAAAAAGCTCTGGCAGCAGTGAACTGCACAGCGTCTGCTGGGCCACGTTTTGCCCTCAGCTTCCCACTGTAAAACTGAACTCATTCGGCTCAAGTCAGCAGATTTCCTCTGGACTTATGCTGTTGTAGTCGAGATTAACAATTAGTCCCTTAATTTTAATACAGTAGTGAGTAGAGCATTAGTCTAATTGTGCTTTAATGTAGCTTACATATGCTCTGATAACTGCTCGGTGTATTTAACGAAGCAGATACTGGCAGAAGACTTACATTACTCCCAGACACTGTGCTCTACACGTGGACAAGCAGAAGAATTAGGGCAAAACCCTCCATTTCCTTACCATGGAATGAGAACCAGAGGACACCACACATGGACAAGGGCTTTTAGGAGTGATGGGGTATTTGCTCTTCTCTTCTGCCAGGTCACCCTGTGTTCCAACACCGTGAAGACATACGAGCTGGCACTCGTGGTGGATGTGGATGGTGTTGGCAAGGAGGTGTCGGAATTGCTCCTCACAGCCAGGTATCAGCGCTTTCCTTGCAGCTCATCGTCTCTCCTCGTGCATCTACCACCAGCACGCTGCCTTGCCTGTGGTTTGCTGGCTCCAGCTCCAAACGAGAAGCGTTGCTTAATGAGCTAGTTGTGCCCAGCTAGATGTGAACCAGCAGTGCTTTGAAAGCAGCTCGTGTTGAGAAGCACCTGGGCTCGATGGACAGGCATGGCCGTGAGCTGCCTTCTAAAGGGAACAGTAATTATATTTGTTATTGGCCTGTTTTTTGGTGCTTGAGGTGTAACAAATATCCAAAGGGCCCCCTCTCCTTCCTGCAAGTGAAGGACTTGTGCTGGGTTGCGACCAAAATGCAACGTTCATTTGGGATGCAGCGAGGAGCCCGCTCAAAGCTGGTGTGTGGTTCAGTTAACGAAGGCGCGTGCAGAAGGTAGCTACAGGAATGGGGCCAGGGTGATCACCCACTGCGTAGGGCAGGTGGTGGCTTGTGCCCTCCATCGCTGGGACAAGGGGCTGAGTTTTCAGGCAGGGCGACAGCGGCATGGGAGAGGAGGGAGTCGTTTTTACTGAGCCACTGGAGTCTTGTGTTCCCTGAGCCTTGGTGAGCTCTGGTGCTTAGTGGGAAGGCGAGCTCATGCCTTGCTGGGACCATTGGGAGGGTCCTTGCAAGCCCCCTGGGGCAAAGGTGCCCATCAGACAGCTCTGGGACAGGGCACCGCGCTCTGCCTGGGCGCCCTGCAGCCTCTGTGGTGCTGAGTCCCAGGGTTTGCCCCTCTTTTACAGGAGATTGTTGAGTAAAAAGAAGTTCCAGGCGATTTATCGCTGTAGGAGTATTAAACATCTGTTTGGCAGTGACAAAGGTGTTCTGCTCCGTTTGACGCTATTCGGGGAATAAACAAACTCCCCATTGTCTCAGTGTCTCTAATCCCCTTTTGGTCATCTCTTTGCCAGATGTGTGGTTCCTCCGCTGCGAGCGCTCAACACCGTCGTGACGTTTGGCCGATGCTTTCTGAAGTTCCCCTATCAGCAGATGCTGACCCTTGTGAACCACAGTGACCTTCCAGGCTGCTACAGGGTTCTTCCTCAGGTTTGACATCGTATCTGCCTCCTGCCCTTCAATGTTATCGAGGGGTTTCTTAGAAAAAAAAAACCCCAAGGGTTTTGGTTAAGATCTTGCGGGTTTATATTCAGGGAGGTTCCTGTTCTCAGCAAACCTAAAGGTTTTATACCTGAATATAAACTTTAGAAAGCCGTTAAATAGGAACCTGTCTGAATATAAACTGTAGGAAGCAGTTTATATTCTAGTCTTTGGGGTGCTTTCGTGCAGGAGAATTTAGGGGATCATGAAAAGCTACTGCAAGGAGGCTGCAAGCACAGGAGTGGGTGTTTGTGGATGCAGCAGCTTTTGGGACCTCCTGAGGATGCCAAGGCCATACAAGTCTTGCATCTTGTTTTGTGCCCTTCTGCTTTCTTGTAGGGATTTTAAAAAATGTGTGTGAATTGCTGTTGTGGTAGATGTTAAGGAGTCTAAAGTTTCCCCAAAGGTCCCTCTGAAGTTGTGTTTGATTCTGTCCCCTATAGAAACGGAAGGAGGAGGATGCTGTGTGGTACTCCAGCCCTGTTTCGTGGGGGATTATCCAGCCTCACAGCTCGGTGGAGGTCCCATTTACACTCGAAGTCCAGGTGATGGGAGAGCAGGACACCGTTGCTCATGTCGCGGTGTTTGGGAGAGAAGAATCCCCACTGGTGAGCCCTCGGGGATGGGGCCTTCATGCGTCTCGTTTTGGTGGGGTGTGGAGTGTACAGGCACGGTTGCTAATGATTCTCCCTGGGAAAACAAGAACTTGTGATATGTGGGTGGTGTGGACAAGGAAAGGAGGGATTCATGGCACAAGCAACAGCTGATGCTCAGAGGAGAGGAAGGACGGTATCCTCTTAGGTGGTAATCTGAGTGTCTGACACAGCAATTAATTACGCATATGTGAGACGGGGTAACAAGGCCAGTCTGAAACCCAGCACAATCCCTGGGTCTCGTGCTCTACTGCGCTATTACATGAGCAGCAACTGCTGCTTCAGTAGGGCTTTTGTTCAGGAGCACTCAGGGGCCTCCCTGAATCCTGCTAATGCAAACGCTGCGTGAGAAACAAGTGATGTCCTGTGCAAAGCTGGGTTTGAGCTTTTCTGAAAGTCAGGCCCATCACGTCTGAGAAATACCCGTCAGATCTTTGCCAAAAGCCCCAGCCAAAGGCACGTGAGTCTCCCCACCGCTCGCACCTGGAGCACAGAGACTTTTTTCCTGCCAAGCTTGGAAAGGGGAGAGGCAAAGCATTCTTGGACTAAAGCCTCCTAAAAGATGATGTTTGCGTTCAGGCGTACACAACAGCAGCGCTGACAACCAAATGTAGGCAAGAGACCGTTGTATGTAGTGCCCTGGCTTCATCCAGCTGACATCGAGAACAAATTTAGTTAACTAAACTTTAATTTAAAATGATAGTAACTTTAGAAGCAGCTGTTTTAAAATGCCTTGTCAGCTCTCTGAGCCTGAAAGAGGATGTCAGAGGATTCCTGGGAACCTTAAGCTTTCTGTAACGGAAAGGAAGGCTGACGTTTGGAAAGTAGTCACAGGGATTTAAACTTTTATTAAAATGAATTGAAATGATGCTGCTAAATCCCCTGGATGCCACTGAACATCTCAGTCTAGGCCTTTGTGGATGTAAACAGTCAAGAGGAAGGCCAGGCGATGCAGGCTTTGCGGGGAAGTCTGAAGTTTGACACTTGCTCACAAACACAAGGCACGCTGCCCTTACAGACGAGGGTTTCTCCCCACCACAATAACCACGTTTTTACCTGTCAGCTTGGTTTTTAACTACAGATTTCTTGCAAAGCTTTTACCCTTGGTTAACAGTTTCTAGTTTCAAAGTTTACCTTAATCTTTTTTTTATTTGGAGATAAATATGTCAGGTTTTTGCCCAAAGGGTGAGCGTTTCAGCTGAGAATCCCAGCTGTCCCTAAAGAAATGTCTAGCATGAGACTGAGCGACGGTGCGTGCCCATTAAATCCATCTTCAACGTGCAGCGTTTGTGCTCGGTTGCTGCTGGCACCCAGCGAGTGCTGGTAGAAACCTCTCTGGGTGTATGAACAGCACAGACAGGAGTTTTTGGCTCTCTGGTGAGAATCTTTGTGTTTTCTATAGAACTGCCTTATGGTTTAGGTGCAGCTTCTGTGGTTCCCTAGTAACCGACTCATCCAAAGCTCTCTGGGCTAGCAGAACAACTAGCCATCTTGTTATACACCCTGCGCTGACAGCAAATCCATCCCATATGGGTCATATGATGTGAATTTTACCTCAGGGGAATCGCTGCAGTATGTTCCAGTAAAGCAAAATATAAGCTTGCTCTGGTCGTCTGAGGTTACCCCGTCTGGTATGGCTGCCAAGTCCTTACCCCGTCAGGTAAAATATCCAGGTCTTTCATCCAGGTTGGGTAGGGTCCCTCCGTGGGTCCGGTGCCTGGTATTTTGCAGGTGCCACCTTCAGTTTGGTGTAAGTCATCTCCTGCGTTAAGGAGCTGATAATCCCCCCCCCCAGGGTTACTGGTGGCGAGGCAGCCTCGTGTGCCACGGGCAGGGGGTTGGCAGCTGGCTGCGATCAGAATTAAGCGGTCGTTGCCAGGGACAGATGCTCTTCATTCCTGGTGGAATGTGACATCACGTACCCACCGGCACAGCCAGCAGTGCTGCTGGGGGGTGTGTGTATGTGGGGCCATGGTACTGACGGCAAAGTCGCCATCTCCTTTTACTCCCTTTCCCCGTGTGTCACGTTGCCTGTAGCACCATTGAACGGGGCTTTTCTTGTCCCTTTTAAGAAGACTGCAGGTGAAGGGGCTGGGTTTCTTTATAAGCCCTTTCCTTGGTGATGATTTATCCTGTTAGTGCACACTCTTGTTGGAGCCTGGGCATCCTCCAGATGTTATTCTGCCCATCTGCAAAAGGTCCTGCCCTGCCTTTGCTGTTTCTGCCCTGCTGTCACCTGGAAGCAAAGGCAGCTGGTGAGGCACAGCTCTTCCCTCCAGGTCCTCCTTCCCAGGAGGGATCAAAGGTCCATCATTACGCATCACTTCAGTTCCATCTTTCTGAGGTACCAGCCTTGGTACATGACTTTTGGCTGGCTCTTGCACAGCGTCCTGTCAAGGACTGAGCGTTTCTGGATGCTGCTCCTTCTAGCTGAGTTGGACTAGTGATTCTGACAGCTGTCAGTGCCACTTCCTTGAGTCAGCCATCATTAAAGGTTTTACATCATGGAGGCTGGTTTCTTTTTGTGGTTAAATCATACTCCGTGCCGTCCAGTGAATCCTACAGCAGCTTGTCGGTGTCAGGAGCTTTATGCATTCGGATCCTGGGTAAGAGTAGGGGTGTTTAGAATTGGTGAAATCCAGTCAGACTGGATAAATTCTCATTGTTTTTAGTGGTGTGAGAAGGTGGTTTAGCAAAGGGCTCCGCATTCCTCCTCCAATAGTCTGTGCCAGTTCTGCAAGAACAAAACTTTGGGGTCTCAGACTGTCCAAAGAAAGCAATACTGCTTGAATGATGTGATGAATTAATGTCTGTTAGTCATATAATGCCAGGAATACACATAAACACAAGTGAGAGGCAACTAACTTGCATGATGTCTAGCCTGAAGAGCCTGCTTTGCTTCTGCCTTGTGCTGGTTTTCACAGGTGCAGCTTTGGGAGCGTTACAGGAGTTACTGTCCAAGTGCGGCTGTGCAGCAGCAGAAGTCGGGGAGGGTGGTTTGGGGCAAGATGGAGCAGTAAAAGGGCTGGGAGCAGGCACAGGGCAGAGGAAGGCGAGCTGACAGGGTGGAGGTGGTGTGAATGCAAGTGGGGAAAAAAGCAAGCGTGGGAAACTGGGTTTCTTTATCCCCTGGATGAAGAGAGCTCGTGGCTTTCAGGTGGGATCGCTCCAGATCCCACACTTGTTCCAGGCTTTCTCCATCAGTGTTACAGCACTGGAAACTTCAAACAGCCATAATTATTCCCCAGTCTAGGAGTCCCCTTAGAGCTGTCTGATCTTTTTTAACTTTCCATGGTGTTTGTTTTTTCTTTCCTCCCTGCCTCCTGGAGCAGAAGATCAATTTAGTGAGCACTGGAGAAGGACCAGTTGTCTGTGTGCACTCGAGTGAGATAAATTTCGGCAGTATCCAGGTTCTCCAAGATGCTTCCCGGACCCTCCACCTCTCCAATCAGAGTGTCATCCCTGCATACTTCTGGGCAGAGATGGTAAGTACCTGGGGGGCTGTTGTCCAACAAAAATGGCTGGTCCGTAGCAGCATGTGACTTGACTTTTATATACAACATTTCCATATCCCGATTTGAGAGAGAAAGCAAGATCTTCCATCACAGTGCAGCAAGAGGAGCCTGGCTCTGAGTTTGCATAGTTGTAGGCGAATCCAGGAATGTCGGGACTTCATACCCTAAGTCCTCTGTTGGCTTATCCCTGCTTGCCACGGTGTCTGCAGGTCGGTGACCCTTGGGACCAGTGTGTTATCCTGTGCTCATCCCCTGGATCCTGGGTCTGCCTGATGTGCTTTTCCTTGTCAGGTTGCTTTCCCAGCTGCCGGGCAGCCCTGTTAGAGCCTCCTCTGGATCAGCAAGGGGAGGGTTTGCCTTTTTCATGGGTAAAGACTGAAGGAACAGGTCAACGTGAAAGAGCCGCTGCAGCTTAGCTGGGGGCTGGCTACTGACCAAGGTGGCTGTTTCTCCTTCTCCTTCCCGCTGCTGTCATTTTCTGTTCCTGTTGCCCCAAGTGTCTGATTTTTGCCCTATTGACAAGTGTGAAGGAGTTGTATTGATTAATGGAAGCGTTTGCTCTCCCTGTAGAAAGGCAGAGAGGAAAAAGCATCTTTCTTTGGTCGTTTCCTACTTGTTCTTTGTCACTTTGTCTTCTTGGGGACCTTTCATTCGGCTGTGAAGAATGACATCTGTGGGCATCACAGAAGGCAGCTGCACATCACGCCTGTGTGATCCGGACAGAAAAGACAGGCCTAGGGTGTAATTTTTGTTAATCAGTGGCAGCTTTCTCCTGCCTGCATAGCCACCATGCTGGGTCTGTTGTGTGCTACCGCAGGGAGGCAACCGGTGGTTTCCTGCTGCCTTGTAATGAGGGAGGAGAGAGAAAACCTTCCTTGGGACTTCCCCTTCTAGTTGATGGTGCTCTGGTTCCTAATTTGGGAACCTGGCCTCCAGCTGGTCTTACCCTCATCATTAGCAGAGGGTTTTCTGAGGGGTTATTTAAAATGCTTTCTGTGACTTTGAAGTGCTGCTTGGTTTTCCGATGCTCTTCTCCCTTGGGCTGGCTGATGTCCTGTTAGAGCACAGAGCTGCCAGCCTGATGGATGGAAACTTGAGCAAACTTCACCGAGATGAAGCAATTGCTTGGGTCATGTCAGGCCTCCAAGCACATTGTTGCTTTCCATTAAAAAAAGGAAAAAACCCTCTTCTTTTACAATATTGCAGTGTTTTGGGTGGGTAGTGCCTGTTGTCCCAAACGCATCACTGAGCTGTGGGGCATGTACCACCACCACCGTGATGGACACTTCGAAACCATACATCTACATCCCAGTGCATTCTGTGCTGGCCAGGGAGCATTGTGTGCTTCCTCCTCTGCAAGCTTGCTCCCTGTGAACGTGACTTTAGGTGGGCTGGGGGTCCAGCACCTTTATGGCCCCATCTGTAGAGCGAGGTCCATGAGAAACGAGAGGAAGAGTGCACTTGGGAAGCCTGGGTCGTGCCCACAGGACAATTTTGTTTTTGCTTATTGTTTTGCTTATTGCTTTACTGCCCTGCTGTAAACACTTGCAGCTGAATTTCCCAAAGCAGAGGGCACTGGGGCACCTCGCTGCAGCAGATGATCAGTGGGAAGAGAGTGCTTCAGTCCTTCAGGGGCTGTTGAGAAGCACTGCCTAACTGTTGGGAAAGAGGACTTGGTGTTGGGGTTTTAATCAGCTGGTTTTGCAGAGTTATTCTTCAGGCTCTCGGCAGTATCCCCCAGCCACGTGGGGTCTGAGCAGTCCTGGCTTCCTCTGGCCTTGAGCCTTTATGCAAACCCGGCCACCGCTGGGAGGAAGCTGGGAGAGATGAAGTAGCTTCCCTTGGTGCACACTGCAAAGGAGAGGCTGGGGGGAGAATAACCTTCTCCTGAGGACGAACATCCCTTGGGTTGGGCAAAACTGGGTTAATGAAGTGAGTCTGTTAAAGGAGGGTAAAATACAAGTTGTATAAGCTCCCGCGTAGGTGCTGTTTACAGATGCCATAGCTTAGATTTAGGGAAAGGAAGCCTTGATGTTCTTTACCCTCATATCTTTAGTCCTTCCTTTTTGTGCACCCCACATGACACCAAGGTCCATGGTTCCCATCCTAAGTTAGTGTTTGGCTTGTCTTACAGGCTGGCAAATGCTCACGCTGGAGGATTGAACCCAGTAAAGGAGTGATCCCCCCTGAGACCGAGATGGCTGTGGCTGTCATAGCAAACTTGGATGACACGGGGAAGTTCAAGGACGAGGTGAGCCTGTTCATAGAGAACAGCCGTACCTACACCATCCCTGTCCAGGCTGTTGGAATCGGCACCACGATTGTCACCGACGGACTCCGTGCTCCGGAGCTCAACTTGGGGCAACACTTGAGGTAGGATATCTCATGACTCCCACTTTTCCCGCGGGCTCAGCAAGGAGGAGTTTTGCTGTAGGTCCTTCAGGCTGGTTCTGCTCTGCATTTTATGACCACTTGAAAGTCATTAGATACCCTCAAAAGCCACCAAAATGGACAGCAGTTGTTAAATTCTCCCTGAGTTGCCCTTAGTTATAATCCATTTATTTCCTTGCTTTACCAAATAAAGATTTGGAGGAAAACAGCAGGTCCCGGAAGCCTCTGGCTGGAAAATGCTACATGACAGGTACAAACAGATTTCCCTTTGCAATAACCTTGTTTGCTTTGCCACTCACCATTGGAGTGTCATCGTGCAACAGAGGAAAACCTTGGTGGTAGCTTGTTAGCAACTCCTCAACTAAATTAACGGTGCTGTTTGATTTCCCTGCTGCCCGGGAGTGCTGGAGGAGCAGCAGAATTTGTCTTTGCCCCGTATCTCCCCCCGCTCCCCTGCCAGGCCACTCTGTATTAGACAGAGATGCTCTTTCCTCCTTTCTCCTGCCTGATTTCCTCGCCAGCTCCTTCATCAATGCCGCAGCGGTGGCGCGAAGAACGGGCAAGCGAGAGTGGCTGCAGGACGGGCTGTGGATGGGAGAGGAGGAGAAGTCTGCTGAGGTTGGGAGGGATAAATGGAGAGTGTTAATTGAAAGAGCTTAGCTGAAGGAGGGGATTCACTGATCCTCACGCGTGTGTCTGAAACTAGGTGCGTCCTTAAAAAATAAGCCTTTTCCAAGTGCTGTTTGCCTTGTGTTGGAGACCTC
This sequence comes from Nyctibius grandis, assembly GCF_013368605.1. Lineage (NCBI taxonomy): Eukaryota > Metazoa > Chordata > Aves > Nyctibiiformes > Nyctibiidae > Nyctibius > Nyctibius grandis. Next base: position 2,425,438 of record NC_090669.1, read on the forward strand.
TTGGGACGAGAAGAATAGTCTTCTCGAGGTGCCTGTTCCATTCCCTGGCTGCACAGAGGGTCCACAGTGCTCCTATACCTAAACCTTGGGGTAGAAAGAGCAGGTTAATCCTGCCTTAAGCATTTAGGATAGATTTTGGGGGTTTAAATACGCACCCACAAGCCATCCACCTAAGCAGGGATGTTGCAGGGAGGCTGGTGCTCGTCCAGCGTTTCCTGTGCTCTGTGCAGCCACAAATTGACTACGCAACACAGGGGACAACGTCGGTATGATTTGTGTCATCGTCCTCTGCCCCCCTTCCCGTCTTAGCCCACAGGCTCTGTGTGGAGTTGTTGCCGTTGCTGTGGGACCCAGGTAACATCTCAGATGAGTTGGGCTTTCCCACAGCCACAAATTGTGCATCTACCCAGAGCTGCTCCGAGCTTTCCTCTGGTGCTGTCCTCACCATAAACCATTTCATGCTAAGCTTGTGTACATCATTTTTTAACAGCCTGTTTCAGAGACTAGTTTGCTCTGTACAGTCACTCTTGTGTGCAGCTGCTTGCGGCAGGCGTGCAGTTTATGAGCCACATATTCTGTACCTTTCAAAAAGACAATGACTGTTCCAGGAACAATTCATTTCCTGGTCATGCTCAGATTTATAGAGGGTGCAATAATTACTCCAGACTAGCCTGCAGTTAGTGTTTCTTCACATGAAGGAATCAATTTCCATGGAATATTCATTTTGGTTTATATCTAGCTCTGGTTATTCATCTCTTGTTGTTGCTCCGTTCCCTCAGCAGCCAGATCTGGTCTTGCTGCTGTGTTAAGACCAGGTTGGATGGGGCTTTGAGCAACCTGGTCTAGAGAAAAGGTGTCCCTGCCCGTGGCAGGGGGGTTGGAACTAGATGATCTTCAAGGTCCCTTCCAGCCCAAACCATTCTATGATTCATGTCGGGGAAACTTCTGCTGATCCTATATTCTCACAGTGTGTTTATCTTCCTAAAACACCAAACCAGCTGCACTGTTGAGGCAAAGGGTGATGTGTTGGGAGCGATGGGGGCTGGATGCTCCCCCAGGGATGGAGTGCCAAGGGCAAGAAGATGGATACCAGGGCAGGGGCCCCAGCAGTGAGGCAGGTGGTGCCCAGGTCACCAGATGGGTCTATATACCCTGCAGCTCCCCCACAGCACCTTCAGAGGAAGCAGCTCCCAACGGGGGGGTGACGTGGCAGTGAAGGTGTTCCTCCATCCGCTTGCAGCCAGGACAGGCCAGCTTGGTGAGACCTGCAGGAAGCACCTCAGAAAAAAACCACTCCGACTATTAAGCCCCAAGGGCTGGTGATGCTCTGTGCGCAGGGACTGAGGTGATGCTCTGCACGAAGCTTTTCCTTGCTGTATGCAAACAGACCGGCTGCTGGGTGGTGATAAACTTGGGGGCAACCAAGGTCTGGCTTTTGGTGAAGCTTTGAGCTAGGTCAGCCTCTTTGGAGGTGGCTTTACTGCCGAGTGTGTGTGTGATAAGGCCATTGGGGTGCTGAAGCTGGGTGACTGCTGGGAAATGGCAGCTCCCATGACATGTTCCATCTCTGCTTCTCTCCTAGCCTGAATCCCTGCTGTTACCGCTTCAAGGTAACAAACAAAGGCCGATGCACCCATCACCTCTATTGGACAATGGAAGGTTTCTCCACGTTTCGCCAGCGTCATCGTCTCCCTGCCCTCAGTATCGCCAAGGGCAAAGATTCCTCCCAGAGCCCCAAACCTGCCTCCCGCGTGTTTCAGGTTCGCCCGCCAATCATGGAGCTGATGCCAGGCGAGACTATGGAGGTGATGCTGGAAGGCCTCTCCAGCACCGTTCAGGTGAGATCCCCCCCGAGGGCTGAACCTTTCCCATCAGATCACCCCCCCGGGACTTTTTCTGCAGCCCCTTGACATTCGCCTGAGAAAATGAGCAAGTGCTTTCAAGAAACGGTTTTAATGCTACGAGTTACCATGGCAGCACCAGTTGCTTTCCTTGCTGGCCACCATCAGTTGCTAAGGCTTTTTGTGTTTCTATAGCTACCATGAACCCAACTGGCTGATACCAAACTAGGGGCTGAAGGAAGCGTTGCTACTTCAGGGGGCATAAACGGCAGGTTACAAGGTGCCGTGTGCTGAGGCAGAAAGAAAGGGCAGAGAGAATAAGTCAGGCTTAGACCAGGAGTGCAGGCAGAAGTAAATGAAAAAAATGCAAAGTAATGTATGTGGGGGAAGCAGTGAGTAAAACAAAACAGCTGTGAGGGGAGGGAGTGTCTGGGAGCAGCAGCATGTTTCCTCTGTAGACAAACATGGGCAGAGGGCTTGTCTAGCACTGAGTCCTGGAGGAGAGAAACCAGCCCAGTGTGTCAGCTCTAACGATCGGAGTGACGTTCTCCACATGGGAAACTGTTCCCAGGGATCATTACAATTGACAGCTTGACTTTTGTCAATGTTTCCATAACAGTCTCGCAGCCAGCCCTCGTGTCCCAAGGGCAGCCAGGTCTCGTAGCGCTCTTGGGTGGCAGCTCAGAGGGGATCTCAGCAGGATCACTGGGCGTTCTGCTCTAGGACCACTGGGCACAGATGTTTAAGCAATCGTGGAGTAAATCTGCATTAAGCTCCTACTGATACTAGTGTTTTGAAAGGTGTTTTAAAGGGTTGCCTCAGTGGTAGCTTGAAGAAGACTTGATGATCTACTCAGTTGACTGTGGTGGGACTGTCCCTGTGCAGTTCTACGCCCAAAGGTTTTGATGAAGAGGGGAAAAAAGTACCAGAAAGGAAATAAAATGCTCAGAGCATTGGAGAGGATGTCTTGCCTGGAAAGATGAAAGGGCATGTGTGAGCACAGCTGTGGCTACCTGGCTCCTGCAGTCAAAGCCAAGACCCTGGGAGTGGGCTTTTCCCATTTCTTGGGTCTTGAGAACTTAATATTCTTCAGGTTGGTCAGAAGCCCAATTCCCTGCATTGCATGTGCAGCATGGGTGATTTTGGAGGCTGTAGGCTTCCAGGAGGAGTTGGGTTGTGGTGTTGTACAGAGGGAAGAGTGAGAAAGGAAGGGAAAAGAGAAATCAGGAAGAAGTCTTGAATGTAAGAGCATCCATCTTAACCAGAGGGTTTTCCTGGGAAGTGCAGGACACCTCTTTGCTGGGGAGATTTCTTTTAAAACCAGCTCTAGGAGGGCAGAGGACATCCTAGGAATGACTGATCCCCTCTTTACCTGGAGGCAGGCTGGCTATTGGGGTTTTTCCCATGTGTCCTTTCCCCTAAGCTTCCAAGGGAGGGTTTGCTGGTGTTGGTCCTTCTGTCACCTGTTTCCCTTAATATAGTTTTATATTTTTTTAGTTAGTTCCTACAGCTTCCTGCAAGCATTATGCTTGGCAATGGGACAGATCAAAACAATAACCATTTGGGGCAGGGATCGTTACAGTTGGAGGCAGCACATGGCTCACGAGTGACTTCTGTGGATGTTGGGGTGTGGCATTAGGGACATCTGAGTGCAGAATAAATAGGATGCAGCATAAAAAGGAAAGGGGGCTGTTGAGGAGACCAGTGATAGTAACCTTATGGCATTAACAAGGTCCATGGCTAGCAAAAGCAGTGAGTTTTGTGGACGCCCTGCTAGTACCCGCTGGGTGACGTGTGACTCCTGCATACAGGTAGTGAAGGAGCGGCTGCTGTGTCACGCCGGGGTGGGGACCAAGCTTCCCTTCCAAGAGAAGGAAAAGATAATTGAAGTGGACGTCACGTGCGAGTTTGTTGCTCCCGTTCTCCGAATATCCTCCAGAGAAATCACTTTCCAGGCGGAGAAGGTAGGTCTCTGCACTGCATCCTGGCATTTAACAGCGTGGCTGATGGATGGAAGCCCATGGGACGTGTGTGCTTGTGTTCAAAAGAAGAAGTTAAAGAGCTTCTCCAAGTCCACGGCACTTTGGCTATTGGTTTCAGCAGGACCAAGCTTCTGCCATTAACACCGAGATCCTAATTTCCCTCCTCTGGGTTTGGGGATGGTCTCACCAGCTCTATTCTGCCCTTCTTGATGTGGAGCCGGCATTGAGCTGCTGAGCCAAGGGCGCAGGGTGCGACGTGTGGGACCCACGGGAACAGCGTGGGCTTTGCACACCCACCGTGTGTGCTGAGGCTGCGGGTGGGAGAGCGGATCGCTGCAGCTGAGCGGTGCTAAATCCCCTCCTCGCCCCTTCCTGAGGCGCTTTGTCAAGGGAGGGAGGAGTTTTTTAGACATGGGAGTGGTTTTTAACTTCACCGAAGTACAACTGAGATTCCAGCCGCTCCGCTGAGGGGCACCAGTTCCTGTGCTCAGTATAAAGGGAGGGTTTTGAGGATCCTCCAAGGCACGGTGATGTCTGCACACCGATCCTGTAGGGAAACTGAGATTGCTGTCAGCTCCTCAGGCTGATGAGGAAAACCTGTCACCTCTTGTCTCTCTGTGCCTTCTCTGCTGTTGGCATGGATGCTAGCTCTTTGCATTTCCCCAAGCCTCACCTTCTTCAAAGGACCCACAGACGTCCTTGAGCTGCGGTGATGGTAACACCAACGCAAGGCAGGTGCCCTTCAGTCTCTGGTGCCCGACTCCTGCATCATCTTTCCCTCTCTAGCCAAGTGTCTGGAAAAAAAAGAGAGGATATTTCATTATTTAGTTTCTGTGTTTTCAAGTCTCTCCTCTGGTTCCCAGGCATCCAGAGAAGTACAAAATCCTGTGAGCGAGCAGTTCAGATTTAATGAGAAGCTTTTCATCTGTCCCTGATGTCCTCCTGTGGTCTGCTCGCTGCCGTGCGCTCCGATGTATCGAGTGCTATGACGCTGCAGCTGTTTGATATCAACACAGCCAGAACTAGTTTCCCAAACACTTGTCTAGTTTATATAAATGAAGCAGGAAGCCCAGGGCAACGCATAAACAGGAGGAAATAGCTTAGGCTGAGCTTAGCTTTGAGGCTGCAGATACCTTGTCACTGTAGGAGGGACAGCAGGAGACACGTTGCAACTGGACTGTGGAGGTTTCTAGCTGGCTCTGTGTGTGTGTAAATGGTCAAAGCTCACCTTAGGCTACTGGAGGCTCTCCGCTACGGGCTAAATCCTGCTTGCCTTTCTCCTCTGACCAGCCTCGCTGCTTTTATGAGGCTAGTAGAGCTGATACGGTCATAAGAAATCAGTGTATGTGAGTGAAAAATGTGCTGCTCTGCCCAAGAGAAGATACAAAACTGGAGACCAACGGTCTGGGTTCACTTTCTGGTTCTGATCTTGTTCAAGCAGCTGCCTTCTCTCAGGGTCCTGTTCCCTCATCTGTACGTGAGACTGTCTTCTTGTCCCCTGGGAGATGCTGTGGTTTCTAAACATGAAAAGCATCTGATACACTTAGAGAAAAACCTTCTAGAAAGGTAGAAACTGATAAAAACAGTGAATAGAGATGTATGCAATTTGGGGTTGAAAAATTTGAAATGCATTGAAAGGGGAAGGAGGTCCATGGTGGAGTCCCCATCCCTGGAGGGATTTAAAAGCGGTGTAGATGTGGTGCTGAGGGCCATGGGTTAGTGGTGGGCTTGGCAGTGCTGGGTTAACGGTTGGACTCAATGATCTTAAAGGTCCTTCCCAAGCAAAACGATTCTGTGATTCTGTGGCCACTTCAGGTTGTTTTTAATTTGTCTCCTCTTTCTGTAGGACGCCAGTGATATCCCAACTCTTCAGTACAAGCCTCTGTCTTTAAAAAACGTCTCCTGCCTGCCACTCAGCGTTGTCCTGGCAATAGAGCAACCCTTCGTGGTCTGTGATGTGGACCAGCAGCCCCTCCCTGCAGATGTCCAGGTGAGTGGCAGGACCTTCCCACTGGTGGGGTTTGAAGAGGGAGGAGTGTGGTGGTACATTTCTGTTTGGAGGTCCTCTAGTAGAGAAGTTTATTCTTTAGAGTCTGAACTAAATGAGATTCAAACCAAGCTGCTGAAGGAAGTGAAATCTCATCTGAATTGGGGAGATACATGCTGGCTCTGAGACAGGAGGAGAGGGGAGCAGGCAACTAGGCCTGTGCAAGGCATGTAGTAAAGGTGTCTCTTGGAAGCCATCCCCAGATAAGCTCCAGAGCAGCTCACTCTCTTCAAGGGCAGCCCTGCTTTCAGGAAGGCTGAGGATGCTCTTCCAGCCTCTGCCCAGCACCTGCCCCGTTGTCGGTGGAAGGTGTTGGACGTGGACTCTGCTAAACACGTGGTGGTGTAGGCATGGCCACCACTTCTGTGCCATGCCAGTGACTAGCCCCTGCAAGGGCGAGGCTGCAATGCTGTGCCGCTTGTGCTGTGAGGATAAAGGAGTTCCTCTAGAGTCGGGGCAGAAGGCCCTGGTGTGCCAGAGTGCTGATTTGGTTGTGTATTAGCATACGGCTTCTGTGTGCCCAGAATTCCGTAGAACAATATTTCCCTCTCATATTAATGCAGAGCACAGTGACACGAGCCTGAGATAGTCTCAGACAAGAGTGTTGTGGTGCTTGCAGTCAGGTGCCCACTGCACTAAATGAAGGACGAACTGCGAAGCCTACATTGGGGTCCCGCTTTCAACATTTGCACGTTTCGTGCTGTTGGACCTTGGGACTTCATCACGCTGGTGATTAATACTCTTCATCTCCTTGCAGCCCATGAAGCTGGAGACAGGGGAGGAACTTCACCTCTCCATTGGATTTAACCGAGCTTATGAGAAGGATTTGAGTATCCAGGTAGTGGAGAAGGCTCTGAAGATAAAGTTTCTCGAGCATCCTCATGAGGAGCAGGTCACCGTTCGGGGAGAAGTCCACTGTCCGAATCTCCGTGTCAAGACCACGTCCGTGGACTTTGGCTGCATCTTGAATGACACTGAGCAGAAGCGTTACATCGAGATAACCAACAGCAGCCCGCTTCTTGTCCGGTACCAGTGGGAGCTGGAGGCAGACAGCCCTATGAGCCAGTTGAGGTATGTGCACCATTGCCCTCTCCTTGAAGCTCTTCTCCTTCCTGGTGTCCTCTTTGTACTTTGCAAAGACCAAGGCTGTATGTCTGGGATCTGACAAATTGCTTTCAACTTTCCCTCGTGGCAATAGCACCTACCAGCTGTGGTCAGGCTAGGTGCTCAGGGCATAGGTGATCTCCACCAGTTTGACACTGGGAAGGAGACAATGTTCTCCAGCCAAGCTGGGACTGGAAGATACTACCAACACTTTTTGCATAGGCCATAACCCAGAGTCCTGTTTCATTTCTGGAGCTACAAACCCATTCTTAGGCACTGGGACAACCAGATACATAACGTGACCTCTTTTCCTTTCCTGCCAAGCCTATTTGTTGTCATTTCCTACTAAGAACCTACCCAGGCACTGCCACCAGACCGATGTGCCACCAGAGCGTGGTGGCACCTTGGTGAAGTGAGTTTTCATCTGTTAAACTGCGCGTCACATTCACGAAACAGCTATTTAGTGTTTTACAGCAACGCAGCAGGTTCTGAGGTGGCCTCGGGTGCAGCTGTAGATGTTGGTGGGCGCGCTTGTCTGAGCGCCCCTGGGGAGCAGGGCCATCTGGCGCTGGCCTGTGGTTTCCAAGCCCAAGAGCAATCTCGCAGTCGTGCTGGAGCACGTCTATAAACACACTTAGAGCCGTTCTTCCCTCTGTGGCCACTCTGCATAGTACAAAAGTCTGGTCTGGGCAGTTTTAATTACAGTAGCAAAGGGATTTTCCACAGTGCCCCAGGAAAGCGAGCAGTTAACCCCTGTGAATCGAAGTGCTGCTGGTACGGATAGTAGAGATCATCAATAACCAGTTTTGTTTAGGGAGCTGGGATCTGGCTTAGAGGAGATGACCTTTTGGGAACTGGAAATGAGTTATTGCTATGAGGAGGGCTTGGGGGAGAAGAGCTGGGCACCAGGGTAGCCCGTTCACAGCTGGGTCTCACCAAGTAACAACAAGTCTTTGGTGGGGCCCTTCTTGATGCACAGCACCTTCCAGAACGGACCCTAAAATGCAGAGGAAAGTCTGCAAAAGCAGGTTGGAGGGAGGTGGGAAGCTCTGCTTGGAGGCCCCTGTCCTCTCCTGGTAAATTAGATTAGGGTTTAATTACAAGCTAAAGGGAAAATCTAATTTTGATGATAGAACAGTGCATGTATTTCATAAAAACAGAGGAACAAGCACATTCCAGCAAAGCCTGTGTGGAATTGATTTCCTCTGGGGCCACTTGTTGGCCGGTTGCCTGTTTATCTTTACTCTTATTTTTTTTTTTATAGAACCAATTTAGGTTTTTTGAAATGTGAATCCCAAATCAGTTTTCAGCTTTTAATTACCCCCCTCTCCACCTAAATGGGCTTTGCTGGACCTGAGCCTTCAGGTGCTCGTTCTTCCAGCGGATGCTGAGTCACCCAACTCGGTACCAGTTGAGGGTGCTGAGCATCTGGCAGGAGACAGCAACCTCAGCTCCGAAGGGTTTGGCACAGTCCCTTTGCTGGCTCGTTAGCACTGTGGATGTTCCGACAGCTCCCTTTTCTGCTCTGCATGTTAATTAAGCAGTAACCTGCTCTCTCCAGGTCCCTCAGCAGACACCATGTGATCCTCAGTGGCAGAGCTGGAAATGAAGACGGTCTCCGAGCTATTAACACCTCAAATTGCTCATTAAGAGCCCGTCAGAAGGGCAGCATGTCAGATATTATTTCTGGTCCACTTTAAGCACTGTTGGTATTCTAAATTACCAGATCAAACTAACTCAGTCTGACATGGAGGGAATCAAACATCAGGTCTCATGAAGGTGAGATCAATAGAATTTAACCATCCATCCATCTAGCCTTGCTGGAGCCCATCATCAGAGACTCCCAGCATCAATCAGACACACACATTTCTTTTGGCCAGGAGAGAAAAATATTGTTTCTTTGCCTGGACAAGACTCTGTGCACTTAGATCTTTTTTTCTTCTAATTGTTTAACCCATTTTTTTCCTCCTTATTCTTTAATCACTGCTTAACTTGGACCAAAGCGGCTGAGGAGCTTTAGCCCTGCACCCTGCAAAACCGAACCAGCCACGTCCCGTGGGAATGCTCTGGAAGAGGCATGAGCCGTGTCAGGTGGAGCTTGAGGGGCCTCAGATCCTCCTGATGCTTCTCGTCGAAAGCGATGGTACAGTTGAGGTCTGTGGGCTTCAGCAGGGGCTGAGGACTCTCGGTGCACCCCAAAATCAAATCCTGTGGCTCCTGCTTGAAAGGTGCTGGAGAGTTTTGGTTGCTGCCCCAGGAACGTGAGATGCTTCACCTCTTTTCAGTAGTAACATCAATTTCTACTCTCAAAGAAGAAATCAAAATCCCCCCTCATCTCTCAAAAGTGATATTTTTAACTCAAATGAGTGGCTCTTAAAACTGCATATTAACTTCATGTTAATTAATACTCGGTCACGGTGGGATGTCCCCAGGACTGCTTGCTGCTTTCAGAAAAATGCTGAATCCAGCTTGATCATTTCCAGCGTGTGCCAGACAGATGCTGGAGGTGTCAGACCTCACTGCAGCGATGTTGCTTCTCTTCTCTCTCTCTCTCCCCTTCCTGCTCTGGATGTCAGTGGGTGGTTCAGTAAATATGCAAACCTTAGCTCAGCAGAGGAGTTCTTCTAGCAAGGAAATAGTCGTCAGGGCTGTTTGGATGAAATGCAGTTTAATATTTGCTATTGATGAGGGCAAACCATCACCCCCCCCGCCCCCACCTTCCTCAGCTGCTGGCTGGGTGACCCAGCTCAAGCCCAGTGTTCCCACCCGGTGCACTGGGAAGGGTTTTCAGTTTACTCCTCTATTATATTACTTTGTTTTCAGTTGCAAACACCCTTGAGCTGCCCATGGCTTTTCCAAAGTGCCTTTTAAATATGCATCTGGTGGCCTGAAGGAGAAATAGAAGTACGTCGCAGGGGTCTGTGAGCGTGTTTAGGTGCCTCGTGAGCATGTGGTCTCTGGTGCTTTGCCCCGTGATAACCTGAGAAGAGCTCGTCCTTTGGTGGGAGGCTTGTTTTCGTCCCGCGTGACTCTCCACGTGTGGTTTGCAGAAGTGGTGTGATTTCTAGCTCCTCTGTTTTGGGCGGCGGGTGTGGGAAGCAGTGTGAAGCTGTGTCTCCAGCAGGCTCAGAAACCCAAAGACAGGCGGAGAGATTTTTTTCTAACGTCTCAGAGGTTGGGGATGGTGGGTGGCACAAGGCTGTCCTGGCCACTCTCTCCCTGGCGTCAGTCTGCCCGTGCTGCCATTAAATCCCCACTGGTAATTCCTGATGAGTTTTCTCTCATCTGAGGGGTGGCCAGGTTGGAGGAGACAGAGCCAGAGGAGTTCACACCTTGCTTTCAGCCCCTCCAGCTCCACGCTGACCTGCTTATGTAGAGAGGCTCCTTGCCTCAGCTCCGTGGTGCTGGTGGAGGCACTTCCACAGCCCTTTGGCCCCTCTGCTTTGGGATGGGTCCTCTGTGCAGGTGGAGGAGCTGCTCTCTGCTCCTTGCCTTCCTCCTTGAGTTCACAACCTTGGCCAGAAGGTGCTGGAGAGGAAGAGCTGCCTAAAGCCTGGGCTGATGCGGAGCTGCTTACCTTCCCCTTCCTTCTCCTTTTCTAAGACAACCCCCTTTCCTTCAGCCCCAGGAAGACTTTTTGTCCCCGGGGTCAGAAATAAGGCAGCTTTCTGTTGACACTTTGGGTTCCTCACTCCCTTCCTTTTCACATTACGCTTCTTGTTATTCATTTTGACTTTCCCCCACTGGAAAAAGTCCCTCGCTGTGCTCTGTGCTTCTCCGCAGCAGGACTCGCTAAGCACATCATCTCCCAGCACCGGGTCCCAGAGGGCTTCTCCTTTAGAGTGAAAAAATAGTGGTGTTGTCTAGGCACCGCGGTCCTGTCAAGTTGCCTCAAACCATTCTATAAAGCTAAAGGTAATTTAACAAATGATTATGGATTTTCCATCTCGGGGGTTTACCTCTCCTCAGGAGCTGTTATTAACCTGCAGCATTTATCACAAGCAGCTCCAAGAGCCGCGATTTCATTTCCTCGCTCGATGGATCGTGGCTAGCAGTTTCGGGACAGCTGCTGTGATGATGGCCAGGCTCAGGCACTGCACTGGTGTGTAGCTGGAGGGCTTCAAGGTGCTCCTGGCCCTGGGTATTTGCACCCCTATGCTGCAGGCATCTCCCTTCTCACCCAGGAGAAGAGGCGTTCAGCTTTGTGCTGTCCAGAGGCACCGTGGTCGCAGCTGAGCTGAATTTATTTCATCCTTAGGCACATGCCCAAATTAGCGGCTGCTGATTAGGGCTGGGGTAGGTGACAGCACCGCTGCTCATGGGTCCCTGCTTGGGGAAGCTCACCTGGGCAAAGCCTTGTTCTTGCATGTGGTTGTAGGAAGGACAAGTCAGGTGGGACGTCTCGGGGTTGTGAAGAGCAGAGCCTCTCATCCAGGGAATGAAAACCAGCCTTAAATAATGCCTTAAAGGCACCAAATTCCCAGCTGGGAGGGAAGTACCCAGGTTGCTGTAAAACAAATGTGCTTTGTTTGGCTGCGGGGAACACTTGCAAATAGGTACGGTGACAGGCGTGGTGACAGTTGGAGTGTGTCCCTCCACATGGCATTAGAAATGTGAGCAGAGTTCCTGTGAGCACCTGCTGCCATTTAAAACAGGGACCATAATCTGAGTCACTTGGGATGCCCAAGTGTTGACCATCTCCATCCTGGTTTCAGAGCTGCTGGGTCAGACCTGTCGCTGAGCTCACACCACCAGTGCCTGCCGAGGGGACGCTCGTGCACGTTCCCCCCCGCATCCCACTGCAGCTCCGTGCTCAAACTTATTTTCTTTTCCAGGTTCAGCCCTCCAGCACCTAAATTTTTCATTGAACCCCAACCACCGAAGAAGGGAGCCTGGTCGGAGAGCTCAGCATCTGCAGAGAGCAGCCCCAGGGACAGGGGTGCGGAGGGGCCGGCCAAAGCCCTGGAAGCAGCAAGGGATCCTGCCCAAGAGCCAGCAGATGCAGATGACTCTCTGAAGGCACAGGTAGGTTTTCTTGGACACCTACTGCCTGCGTTGCTTCCCCCAGCTTGCCACCGAAAAGCCATGCTTGTGCCAGCCTCCCTTTTTTCTGTCCTGCTGTCACGTGCCCTGAGAGCAGGAATGGCAGCAGAGCCAGTGGCTGGAGACGGGGCTCCTGGGGAGGGAAAAACAGGATAGTGTTGCTTGGAGAATCCACTCAGATCCTATGTTGGGTTTGGGATTTTTTTGCTTGTTTTTTCTACAACATCAAATAAGGCTTTTATTTGATGATGTAAGAAGGACATGGAGCTGTTGGAGTGAGTCCAGAGGAGGCCACGAAGATGCTCAGAGGGCTGGAACACCTCTGCTCTGGAGACAGGCTGAGAGAGCTGGGGCTGTTGAGCCTGGAGAAGAGAAGGCTCCGGGGAGACCCTCTAGCACCTTCCAGTACCTGAAGGGGCTACAGGAAAGCTGGAGAGGGACTTTTTACAGGGGCATGGAGTGACAGGACGAGGGGGAACGGTTTTAAACTGAAAGAGGGGAGATTGAGATGAGATCTGAGGAAGAAATTCTTTGCTGTGAGGGTGGTGAGACCCTGGCCCAGGTTGCCCAGAGAAGCTGTGGCTGCCCCCTCCCTGGCAGTGTTCAAGGGCCAGGTTGGATGGGGCTTGGAGCAACCTGGTCTGGTGGAAGGTGTCCCTGCCCGTGGCAGGGGGGTTGGGACTGGATGGGCTTTAAGGTCCCTTCTAACCCAAACCCTTCTGTGATTCTGTGATCTGCATTGTGATGTGAAGGCTTCCAGTTTCCCCTCTGTCCCAAGCTGTGCCAAGTACTGATCTCCACGTAGCACCTTCTCAGCCCCAGCTACAGCCACTCATTTTCTCGCCTCTGCCTTCCCCCAGGACCCGGTGTTGCCGTGACGGCCACAGAGGCATCTTGTGTAAAACAAAGCTTTGCAGACAAAGTCACCTTTGATCTGCTGCCCTTCGTGGTGAACCTCGCTGCTTTGGAGCTTGACCTTGGTACTAGTGGGAACAGGCGCCTTGTTCTGTGTTGTGTGGACGGAGGCTGCTCCTGGGGCAATAAAAACGGGTGTCAGAAAGCACGAGGGGTTCTGAAAATGCCAGCATTGGCATTAAGTTCAAGGAGAGGGCTTGCACCTGCTCACATCCATATGTTGGTATTTTTAATGTTGTAACTCTAACCCTTTTTTCTGAGTCAGGAGAAACAATACACTGTAGACTTAAAGAATAGTGTGGCCGGATGTTTTTTGATAGAAGCATGAAATCATCTTTATTTCCTGCTTTGTTGCCACATACGTACGAATAAACCAGGGTGATACAAGCGGACGTGGCTAAGTAGGACGTAAAATGGCTTTGAAGGATACATCTGGATTGCAGTTTCATCTTCTGCTTGTGTCTCTGTATGGAGGCAACATCCCTATAACTGCTCTGTGGAGGTGGGAGACCGTAGGGCTAGGAAAGGTGTGGTTGGCATCTTGGGGGATGTGCGCTGGGCAAAGCTTTGCTAGGCTTGAAGATGTGCAGGTGACAGAAAGAGCATCGAAATGAGAGAAAACTCTCCCTAGTGCTTTATCTACGGGGGAGGTGTAGCCTCTGGTTAGGCCTAAAGATGTCTCATAAATATTCGTGCAGACCCTGCTGGAGTCAAGGCCACAGCACAAAGCCCTTCCTCACATCAGCAAAGCGGCAGGTATTCTTAAACTTTCAAGAGCGATCACAAAGCCCTTGCTTATAAATAGGGGTCAGAAGGCCAGGGATGAGGTTCTTTTTGAGAGGTGGCACCTTTGAGGTTAAATACCAGCTCTCAGCTGCTGTAAGAGAAAAACATCTCAGCTGCCTTCTTCATGAAGGTGCTGTTGGAGAAGAGCTCCTCAGGCAGAGATCCTCAGCTCTCCAGCACTGATGAGTGCACGAGATGAAACCTGAGCACAATCTGAAATTGGATAGTTGTGCCAGGCGCTTTCTAAGTCCTTATTTTCCTGGTTTTGATACTTGTCACTTGCAGCTGTGTTCCTGTTTTTGTTGTGGAGAACCTATACCTGTCCAGGCATGGGATTCTCGGCATGTTCCTTGGGCAGGAGTGAGGGAAGCTGGGCTGGCACAAGGGTGCAAAATACCCTTGAGGTCTCTGCCAGGACTGAGCACTGGCTGCATCCAGCTTCCTCATGCAAGCTTGTGTGTAGGAAGTGCAGATGGAGCCTGTGTCTCATGTGTGGGTGGGCTTAGACCCATGGCATGGACATACCTGTACTTGATTTGCAGCCAGGTCCCATCTCAGCTGCTCCTGGCTTGGTGAGGTGGTGGAAGGTGAAGCAAAGTGGTCTCATCCAGATCAGCCAGCTGCTTACTGCAGCCCATGGTGCTTGTTTTCCAGGTGCTACCACCCGCTGCTGCGAAGCCTCAGATGTCGGTGAGGACCAAGCGGTTCATGGAGGCAAAGCGCCGCGCCTTGAGAATGGAGAAGGTAAGTGGGAACCTGTCTCGCTTCTGCGTTTGCAGCGTGGCAAGCAGTTACATGGCCCCCGTGCCTGCTGGTGGCCCTCGGTGCTGGTCACGGAGTGGCCTTGCACCCCTCCAAGCTCATCGCACAGCACAGCTGAGGCAGCTGGTCCTTGGAGGGGCCATGAAGGACATCGTAGGGTTGACCAAGAATGTTACCCATGCAGCACCTATGGAGGGAATTATTTGTCTTGAAGTTTCTGCAGTAGGTTTTGCCGCAGCATCTCGAGAGAGAGCAGCGTGCAGATCAGAGAAAGGGAGAAGCGTCAGGGTGCAGATGGGCTGGGCTGGAGTCCTCCCCCGCCTCCAAGGGCTCTCCCCTCCGAGGCTTGTGTTTCTCTAAAGGCAGTAAAAGACGGTTTTAAAGGCAAGTTCTGCAGCAGAGAGAATTTCCTGCTGCCAGGAGACCTCTCAAATTACTTTAATGTCATGTATTAATTAATTCATTAATTAGTGAGTATGGGAGAAGATTTTTCCCGTGGTTCCTCCCCTGGTAAGCGGAATGGATGCAGGATGAGATTAGGATGATTTTGCCTGTGTCTGAGGGAGAGGCCCCTCCAGCCATGTCTGTTCTGTGCTCCAAGCCATGGTGGTTCTTCTGCATCAATTTTGACGCTCGACATCTCCCTCTCTCCTCCCCTACCTCCAGGTTTTTGACATCGTGCCGCAGTTTGGCGAGCTGCAGCCAGGCGGGACCCATTGGGTCACCGTCACCTTCTTTGGCCACACCAACATCGTCGCCCGTGCCACGGCGCTGTGCAGGGTGGAGGGAGGCCCGATCTACGAGGTCGTGCTGAGTGGGGAGGCTTCGCTCATCAACTACCTCGTAGGCACCAGAGAGATCGACTGCGGGCTGCAGGTACCGTGCACTTTTCATGGCAGAGGTCCTTGAAACCATCGCCGGTGGGTTGCTGCCCACCTGGGTGTAGGGCTGTCCCCTTCCCAGCTGCTTTGTCAGCTGTGTGGCTTAGAGGTACAACCTTTGAGTGATACGTCCTGCATCCAAGCTGGTTTTTAATGGCCATCTCCACCCCACCCCAAAGCTGGGAATTCCTCCCCTTCAAGGTGACTAACGGTGCCTCCTGGGGCAGGCAGGATCCCAGCGGTGATCTCCAGAGGGACGTGCCCCGAGACATCCATCCACTGATCGGCTCCTAAAGCCTGAGCTCCAAGGAGATGCTCTCTTTTAATGCTCTTGATTAACCGAGAAAATAAAGCAGGGAAGGAGTTAACTTGGGCTTCCAGTCGCTGTAGCTGGAGAGAATGTCCCAGAATGATCCCTGCTGTACCGCTTTTCAGTCAAAAACCCCACGGACGTTTCCAGCTGTTGGCCCTGTACGTGTTGCACTGTCTGTCTCCCCTTTTGCTGTCCCCGTGAGCTCTGCAAATGCTTGTATGCAGATGCCTTTTCTTCTGCAGTGTCTTGATGCCTTGTTTTGGCCAGCTGTTAGATGACACCTGAAAGTGCAGAGGGCTTGTATCCTCTGGGGTTTCTTTATTCCTGATCTTCATGTGGTTGGTGAGATCATGTGGTTGGTGATCTGCACGTGGTTCCACCTTCTGCATGCTGCCATAAACATCTGTTGCTATGTAGGGCTAAGAGGTACCCTGGGGCTGTGGGTTCCCCAGGTTAACCCAGGAGAGTCAAGTGCCCGTAGCTCCTCTGCCCCTGCTTCTCTCCTGCCTCGTGTTCATCTGCTCTCATCCCAATGAAAGCAGAAGGAGATACCCAGCATCAGACCTGTGTCTTCAATTTCCCCCTCCTCTGTCCTCCCTTCAGCTGTTCTACGAAGTCACCCAAGCAGAGGTCACCCTGCAGAACAGCGGGAAGATGGGATTCACCTACGCGGTGCTCAGCCCCAGCACGACCACTGCAGCCAGCCCCCTGCCTGGCGTGCCCCTGGTCGTGCCCAGCACGGTGAGTACGGAGGTAGCACGAGTGATTAACCCTGGCGCTTTGTCGGGGCTGCCCGGGAGAGGGGTATAGGGGAAAAAAAAGGAAGAAAAAAACCCCAAACAACAAGAAAAAACCCCCAAAAGCAGCCAGGAGAGATGGGGCTGTAAGCAATTGTGGTGGGGGGCAGAGGTGGTCAAGCAAGCGTGGTCCTAGCAGCCTCCCTTGGTGGCATTTGTCCGGCGGGTGGCTGGGTTAGCGTTTACCAACCTCCCGTGGGAGGCACGGGTGCGTCGTCAGCTCGCTGCAGCCCAGCTCCTGGTTGTGCTGGCGCTGGAGCTGGTTGGTGCAGGCTCTCCTGAGGGTCACCTTACCCAGGTGGTGTGGTCAGACAGGATTTACTCCTTGTCCCTACCCGTAATGAACCCTGCCTGCCCCCTGCCAGCACCAGCCAGGTGAGACTTTAAATACTCTCTGGCCTGGGCATGAAGCTGCTTTGCCAGAAGTTGTAACAACCCCTGTACCGGTCCCTCGCTGCTCCAGCTTTGTGGGGTGGCGAGGGGGGACCAGGGAGGAGCAGGGCTGGCAGAGCAAGGGGAGGAGTTTGAGCATCCCACCATCCCAGCTTCTCGGTTTCTGCGTGGATGTCTTTGGGCTGGAGCAGCGTTCCTGTCCTCGTCCCTCTTGCCATGGGAAGAGGAAGGCAAAGGGCTTTCACGTCTCCTCCCGGCTGTCTCCTACGAGGGATGACACGCTGATGCCCTCTTCCTGCGAGCTTCCGAAGACACAGCTCTGCTTGGCCCCGCGCGCGTGGCGGCGGCCCTGGCAGCTTGGCAGGGGCTCGCTTTCGCTGCAGCTGTGTCGTGGGCTGGAGCAAGGGCTCAGGGGACCAAGTGGCAGGATCCCTCCCGCTCAGCAGCCCCTCCCCACAGCACGGAGGGGAGCGGTGACCGAGGGGTCCAGCCCAGGGTGTGGAGGGTGAGCTGAGAAGAGCCGTGGCTGTGCCCGGGTCACCCAGAGCTGTGTTTGCCTTTCCAGAGGTGATGTTTGCAGGTCACCGTGAGCCTGGATGGCTTCGTGCACCCTCGGTGTAACCACGCAGGCAGGAGATGTTTGGTTGGGGTCATTAACAAGGGGTCAGGATGGTGTCTGATACTTTCTTCTCTTTGAGAACCTGCCTTCTCTTGGAAAGGTGTCCCTGCCCGTGGCAGAGGGGTTGGAACTAGATGATCTTTAAGGTCCCTTCCAACCCAAACCAGTCTGTGATTCTGTGATACAATTTTCTTTTGGTGTTTCTATCGTCTGAGCCATCCCTCCACCAAACCACCTTTGGTTACATTCCCTCCCTCTTCTCCCTCGCTCTGCAGAGCCACATCGGACCTGGCAAGGAGCAAGTGCTCAAAGTCTATTACCTGCCAGGAGTACCTGGAGTCTTCCATAAGACTTTCCAGATCCAAGTGGGTCACCTTGAACCAGAAGAAATCTCCCTGAAAGGAGAGGGGATTTTTCCCATGATCTACTTGGACCTGCCCAGGAACATCAAAGGTGAGCACTGCCTGTCTGCTCCCCAGGAAGGTCTCCTGTTGTTTTTTTTCCCCCCCTGTCATATGCCCATAGGGCAGCTCACACCCGCCTCCACCAAGCCTGGAGGTTTCAGGGCTGTCAGACCAACACTCAACCCTCTGGTTGCTTCCTGAGTGTCTGGCAGATGAGCCCTTGTGGGCTTTGCCCCAAGGCACCACCTGTGCAGAGCTTGCCAGCGTATCTGTTGAAAGCCTGGAAAGGTGATGGCTGGACAGGAAAGCTGTAACGCAGGCTGGCAGGGTTGGGTTTGCGTCACGTTGCAGGGGATGAAGATGCTCCTGTGTGGGGAAGAAGGTGGGTGGGGGTGAACATGAGGGTTCAGAGAGGAGCAGCAGCATCCACTTTCCCTAGGTTGCTCAAGGAGTTTGTTTGTGGGAGAGGCTGATGTTGGGGCAGTGGGACCTCCCAGCCTAAACGGCATTGGCACTGCGCCCATGCTTCTATGTGTGGATGTTTTCTTCCTTCAGGAGATGAAAAATACGAGAAAATCTTCAAGGAGGTGAAAGAAAAGATGGAAAAAGAGAGCGGGAGAGACGCAGCAGTTGTTGTGGGGGAGGATGCGGCCGCGGAGCCACCCACGGATGCCTCGGGCACCATGGTGAGAGCGGCTGCTGCCCCGTTTGGCACGTGCCACCCTCCCGCTGTGTCACTTGGGCCCCTCGCACCCCGCAGCAGCCTTCCCGGTGCCCTGCTGGCATTTGGGACCTCCCTGCCCGCATCTGGCCATGCTCATGCATCAGCTCAGCGTTGCCCCAGGGGGCTGCCCACCGCTGGTAGTTGTCCATCCCATGGGTGCGTGACTGCCCCAGGGAGAGATCCTGAGGACCGTGCTTGTGTGAGTGAATTTATGGCACTTTGTGATGGAGGTGCAGGTCAGCGCTGGGGTGTTTGCTGATCCCAGCCCAAGCCCTGCCAGCTTTGCAGAGCTTCATAGCAGCAGCATGACGGTGCCCTGGGACTGTGCTGTCAGTGTTTGTCTCTAAGAGGCACCAGCTTTCTCGTGGTTCCCTTTTTGAGAGAGCTTTTGTCCAAGCTGCTTTGGGACTGGCTGGGGCCAGGCAAATACTTGGAGCACTGGAAGGTTCCTGGCTTGTCTGTCTGGCCAGATGAGCTTTTATAAGTGCAGATGCTGGAGTTCATTTCCCTTCAGATAAGGTCCTGCCTACGAGAGCAGGAGGCATCACAGACACTGAGCAGCGAGACAGGAGGACCCCATCACCCATCTCCACAAGAGCAGGAGTGGGATCCTCTTTCAGAGGCAAGCCTGTGCCTTGGGAAGGACCTTTGCTAACCAGCCACTGTCTTTCCTTTCCTCAGGTGGACATGCAGCTGCAGCTGCAGATGGATCAGATGGTGATAGAGGAACACGCCCTGGAGCAGCAGAAAGCTCTGGCCTCTGGTCCCCCAGAGGACACTGCCTTTGACCAGAGTGCTCGTCGAAGGCTTGTCAGGTTAGTGGGGGCTCCTGCACCCTACCTCCAGGTGCCCCGAGGGTAACACCCAACAGCACACCCCTGCTCCTGAGAGCTCCTTGTGTCTGCAGAGCCAGGAATAGCTGGGGACTTCAGAAAGGGTCTGATCCTGATGGATTTCAGGTTCCCTGGGAGCAGCTGAGTGTCCTCACCTCTGTAGGGCCACGCCGAGCTTTGGGGATGCTCAGCTTCCCACAGATGATGGGTTCCATTCTTAGAGTTGAGGCGTCCAGTGCAGACCATCAAGCCCATCCAGACAGCACAGACACCGTCTGACCAGCTCCGAAAGAGGCAACTCAAAGCTGGTGCCTTTGTTCCAGCTACCAGAGCAGGGAACCACACGGGCTGACAAACCCTTGACAAGCTCTAAATCAGGTGGCTTGGGTGCTGGTGGGACTGCAGGGCTTACCGAGGTAACTCGGTCCTTCCTCGTGCTCCTTCATGATGAGGCACGGGCACAGTAGGCTCCAGTTCAGGAAGAAGATCCTCTGCAGGACAGATGGTTTATGTGTTTTCCTGAGTGGGTTTGCTCTGGAAAAGGACCTTCCCGTGAATCTTGTCGGTGTTGATCACTGCATTTAGCGGTGCTCCTTTGGGGACAGGTCTGCTCGCAGAGCAGCGCAAACTAATTGTATGTTAAGGTCCCGTTGGCAGGTGGTAAAACCTAGGACCTACGCTCCCTGTGACTTAGCAGAGTCTTATTAGCAGGAGGTCAGGCCTTGGGTTTCGCTGGCCAGAGCTGAGATTTTACAGCCGTGAATACAGAAATAGCCCCTTTATTTGCGTCTTCCACCCCTTGGCGGTGTCGCCAGGCTGTGGTTTCAGGACTGTCCTCACTCCTTTCAGAGCCAAGCTGCCCGAGTATCTCCTGGACTTCGGCTATGTCATTCTGGGTAACATCCCCACGCACGTTGTGAAGATCACCAATGCCGGGCAGTTGCCTGTGTCCTTCCACGCCGATGGGACGTGTTCTGCAGCACACAGGTAAGCAGGGCTGGAGAGGCTCCCCGTGGGCTTGAGGGAGCTGTCTCTGATGGATTAGCTTAAGCTACTGGACATGGGGAGTTTTTGAGTGCTTGTTTGTGTAGCTTTTTCCCTCCTCAGGACCCCCTGCCCAGTGCTTTAGAGCCCGAGTTCTGGCCTGCCAAGGTCTGCCCTAATGCTTCCTTGCAGGGGCCAGATGTGCTGATCACCTTGGTCACCTCTCAGCATCTTCTGCCCTTGGCTACCATGAGCATCACCTGAGTTTTTGTGCACTCAGTGGGTTTGCGTTGCGAACAGATGGACCCTTTGTGGTTTGGAAGTGCTTTGGTTTCGAGTTCATAATGTTGTAGCGCTTCTGTTGGGCCTTTCTTGAGAAACCAGCCTGTGAGGTCCTCTGGTGTATCAAAATAGGCTTCCCAAACAGGCCTTGAGGTGAGGCTGCAGTGCTGGCAGTGACTCGGGGTGTCTGAGGGATGGTCAGTGTCTCCTCTAAGTTGTTTTCCAGGGAGCACCACAGCATGGGGTAACCGTGGTTGGAAATTCTCCTTTGGAGAAGTCTGTGCATCCTTCCCTGGGATGCTTGAGGAAGGAATTACTGGTGCTCCTCAGCTCATGTATTTCCTTTTTACTGTGTGGACCTTGGATTCTGGCTGTGAAAAGCCTTTCTCCTTGAGCAGTGACAAGGGAGAAAGAGCAGCAGGCTTCTCCAGAGATGCAAAGGGGTCCTTCCCAGAGCTACCAGTCAGGACAGCCGTAGGGCCTTAACGTGCTTGTGACACATTTCACGTCGCTTGTGTGTCTCAGCTGCTTTATTTGCCTCTGTTCAAGGTTTCGGCATTGAGCTTGATCACGTGAAAAACCTGCCCTACTGTGAGACCAAGACGTTGGAAGTGCGCTTCGACCCGCAGAGTGCCAACCTGCCCGTGGGAGAGGTGGAAGTGCTCCTGCCCATCAAGGTACCGCACCTTTTGGGGCAGGCAGCAGGTTGGGCACGGCAGCAGATGTCACCTGGGTCTCACCTGGATGCTCTCTCCTTCACTAGGTAGCAGGAGGCCCCACGTTTCCCCTCCGCCTCCGTGCCAGCGTGGCTGTGCCGTCCCTCTGCCTCTCCAGGGACAGGCTGGAGTTCTCCGCTGTCCAGTGTGGGCAGTGTCAGGTAGAAACCATCCAGCTTCGCAATGAGCTCCAGGTCCCCTGTAAATGGTTCGTGACTGTGGACGAGCCTGTTAAGAAGGTAAAGCACAGACAAGGTGTAACACGTAACTTCTTGGCTGGGTTTTCTTTGCCTCTCGTGCCTTTTCTGCCCCTGTGGCTGCCTGAGCACTTGGGCTACAGCTCACTGAAGAAGCTTTTGAAGGTACAGAGCAAAGCTCATTTGTCTGGACCTGTTCACTAGCTGATGCCTCACTTCTCTGCCATCTTCACCCATTCCTCCTCCTCTGAGGACAGTGTCTTTCCATCTGCCTGCCCTGCCTATATGTCTTCCCTCCAGTTGTAGGCCAGTGGTGGCCACGGCTGGTTTGGATGTGGGTGCTCTCAGCACCATGACAGTATCCCGGAGCACTGCAGGAACCGAGGGTTTGTCCTCGCAGACCAAGGAGACCTCACACTGTTGTTTTTGTGCTCAGGTGACAAATATTTGCCAGCGAGCACGCGTCGGAAGCTGCTCCAGGAGTTGAAGGCCAAGCCCCGCGTCTTCAAGGCACTGCCCTCAGCTGGAGTCCTGGCTCCAGGACACCGATGCAACGTGCAAGTCAGGTTTTCACCCACGGAAGAGGTGAGATTGGCGGGTCACCCCCAGGAGGTCTGGCAGGGCAGTGTGGTACCAAGAGCCCGGGACGTAACAGGATGGACACAAGTGCTTCCATGCCTGGGGCCAGTCCCAGGGATGTTTTAGTTGCTAGTAGAGCTGTAACCATCTTGTGCCTGGCTTTGGCTGGAGCCAAACACTGAGCAGAGAAGACAACCCTTATTTCTAGCCAGTGAGAGCTCATCTGCCTTTTTCGTGCAGCTGAAGTTTGCCTGATGCAGCAGTGCCAGGACTGTGTCTGGGCAACGTAACCCTGAGGACCTTTCTCATGAGCGTTGCGCTCCCTCCTGACTAGGTGGAACCATCTGATGGTCCATTTTCGATCCATCTGATACCGAAATATCCAGTTACACTTCGCACCAGGGTTCATCCCGGTTACTCAGAGCCAGCATGCAGGCGCTGTAGCCCCTGCTATAAGTTAATATCTGTTTTCCATTCACCTTAGAGGTACTGATAACACCCTGACCTTGGGGCAAGGGTGGAATTTGAGGCCCTGTCACCTGGGACTTCATGGAGGGGCTTTCTGCACTTCTCTTTTTCAGAAGTCCTACAGAAGCAACCTGAAGATCAACATTTGCCAGAGCAGCCAGCACCTTCAGCTGCAGGTGTCAGGACATGGGCTGGAGCCACAGCTGGAGTTCAGCCCCTCGGTGCTTGAGCTGGGACCATCACTGCCCTACAGCGGTGGGGCGGAGGGGTCAGTGGTGGTGAAGAACCCATGCGAGTTCCCCGTCGAGTTTTACTCACTGGAGTTTGACCAGCAGTACCTTGCTGAGGAGCAGGTGAGGAGGAAGGTCTCGTCCCCATGTGCATGCTCCCGTAGGTTCAGTGTTCCCAGGCTTGTGCTGGGGAGATGGAGGCAGTCCCTAGGGCAGAGCCTGGTGGCATTTCAGGGTTTGCCAGCTCTGCTGGCGGGCTGGGGAGGGGCTTGGCTAGTCTGTGTTGTCGGGAGGAAGGGATGAGGGAGAAGATAGGTTGGCTGGGGAGTCGGTTCATGTGACAGAGGTCAAGAAACATCCTGTATGTGGCTTCTCTTCCCTGTGCGCACAGATCCTGCGGATGCTGAAGGGCTACGATCGCCGCAACACCTTACTGCTGCCTCCACGCGCCCCGGGTGAGACGCTGCCCCAAGAAGTCCTGGACTACTATGAGGACCAGAAATGCTGCAGGATGAGCGGGCAAAGTCCGAGACTGCGGAACCAGAAGGCCAGGACAGCGGTGAGCGTTTGGCATTGGCTGTCCTGAGTGTGGACACAGCAGGGAGTCCAGCCCACCTACCCTGAGGTCTCCATGACCTCGTTCTCCATGGAAAGCCCATGCAGCCATCCGTTCCCCAGCTGGTGGAGGAATGCCAGGGTGAAAGTCTGTGGCTTGTAACACGCATCCTCTGCCAGCCCTGAGCGCGGCCAAAGCAAGCTCCCATCTGCCTACCGCGGGCTGGGGAAGTAATCAGAATAGCCCTTTGTGTCCCTCAGCCTCAAAGAGCTGGACTTGGATGAGTTCTTCAGCCCAATAGAACCAGGTCTAATATCATTAGCTGGTTTTAGATTTGCTCCTTCCCAGCAACAAAAGCAAAAGCTCAAAATTCCCCTGAGGGCAGAGACAGCCTGGACATGCCTTGGGAATTTGCATCCTTGGGAAATTTTCCATCTTTTGCATGTGGTTGTGCAAAGCAGGGGATGGTGAAGAGCAGATTGCGTGGTCATGTTCACCCTCTTCTCCCCCCTCAGCAAACTCTGAAGATGTCCAGTCTCTGTCAGATCAAGAAGGAGAGCACTCTGCTGAGATGGTTCACACCACCTCATCCCGTAGCTTGGTCGTTCCCTCCCCCATTTTTGATGAAAGCCAGTCCAACAAGGTGTACTCTAAGTCTGAATGTGGAGAAGAGGAGGAGGAATGTGCTGAGAAAAGACCTGGACAGATAAAAACCCAAAGCTCTTCACCTATTTTATGTCTTTGTGGCAAAAGCCTTGGGGGAGGACTTCAGAGTCACGTCCATCACTTCACTGCAGCCTGGTGCCATCTTCCCTCCTGTAGGCCCCGAGTCCACTCTTGCATATGAAGTCTGTAGGATCCTGAGAAGAGTCTGGGGCAGGGACAAGTGAGAGGCCAGGGAGGTTTTCCCCAGCTTTGCCAAATGAGCACCTTTGCTCCCAGGAGCTGCTGGGATCAGGATGGTGGTGTTCCCTTTCCTAGGCAGGGCAGCAGGCTCTCTGTCCTAGAGGACCTTGCGAGCCAAGATGGCTTTTGGTGACGTTCTAAGGGCAAAGGTGGGAGCTCTTTGTAAATGCTGTTATGGTGAATTCAGAGCCCAGCCAGATCTCCTGGTGTAATATTCCTAAAGCATCCAGCTTGGCCCCCAAACGGAGCCTCTCCCTTGGGACTGTGTAAAATGCCCAGTTCTGCGTGTCCTCGACTTATCAGGACCCAGGACCAGGCTCCCATGAGGACCATGTTGGCAGTTCATGGAAGGAGACTTGGCCCAGTACTTTTGGTTATTGCCGGGTGCTCGTTCTTCCCTCTTTCTGCCACCCCATTTACTATAATCTGAACTGGAACCTTTTACCAGCATCTAGGGTGGACCCTGATCTGCCCAACCCTAAAGGAAGGGCATGGAGAGACCCTGGGCATGACGTTGGTTTTGGCAGACTCTCCTCTCCCAGGATCTGAGGGGATGGGGAGGGTGATCAGGATGACAGGTAGGCAGGAGGCTGATGTTTCTACCCGTTCTGCACAGCAGGGCATCGGCAAAGCTGGAGGAGCAGCAAGGAGGGGACTACAGGAGAACTGGAGGACAGCCCTGTCCAGAGGGCCATCGCCCGCCACCTCGGCATCGATATCTCCGCAGAAGGGCGTGCAGCCCAAAAGCGCAGAGGGATTGTCGTCATCGTCCATGGGGCGCCCCTGACAGGTATGTGAGCCACAGCCCTGGGCTGTAAGGATGGGGGGAAAGCAGGGGAGACATATCCTGGTGGGCCATGGTGCTTGGTTGATCAGTTGAAGAGCATCGAGGGAAGCCACAGCTCTGCAGGTACATGAAACAGTCGCAGGCCTTCACCCAGCTGGTGCAAGTGGTGTGGGTCCTCCTGTGTCCATACAGCTAGGCTCTTAT